>NC_057801.1:131700758-132013398 GCF_018294505.1 Triticum aestivum
CCCCACAAGTCAGGATGAGACTCCGGATGAAAAAAATAAAAATAAAAATAAAAAAGAGGCCAAAAAAGAGAGGGCCCAAAAAAACAAAAAAAAGAGAGATAAAGAGAGAAGGGACAATGCTACTATCCTTTTACCACACTTGTGCTTCAGAGTAGTACCATGTTATTCATATAGAGAGTCTCTTGAGTTATCACTTTCATATATGATGACACAAGTATAGGGATCTATCATAGGCCTTTCGATAAGTAAGAGTGTTGAACCCAATGAGGAGCATAAGGAAATGACAAGCGGTTTTCAGCAAGGTATTCTCTGCAAGTACTGAAATTATCAGTAACAGATAGTTTTGTGATAAGATAATTCATAACGGGTAACAAGTAACAAAAGTAACTAAGGTGCAGCAAGGTGGCCCAATCCTTTTTTAGCGAAGGACAAGCTTGGATGAACTCTTATATAAAGCAAAGCGCCCCCGAGGACACATGGGAATTACTGTCAAGCTAGTTTTCATCGTGCTCGTATGATTCACGTTCATTACTTTGATAATTTGATATGTGGGTGGACCAGTGCTTGGGTGCTGTACTTCCTTGGACAAACCTCCCACTTATGATTAACCCCTCTCGCAAGCATCTGTAACTACGAAAGAAGAATTAAGGTAAACCTAACCATAGCCTGAAACATATGGATCCAAATCAGCCCCTTACGAAGCAACGCATAAACTAGGGTTTAAGCTTATGTCACTCTAGCAACCCATCATCTACTTATTACTTCCCAATGCCTTCCCCTAGGCCCAAACAATGGTGAAGTGTCATGTAGTCAACGTTCACATAACACCACTAGAGGAGAGACAACATACATCTCATCAAAATATCGAACGAATACCAAATTCACATGATTACTTATAACAAGACTTCTCCCATGTCCTCAGGAACAAACGTGACTACTCACAAAGCATATTCATGTTCAT
The DNA here is from genome assembly GCF_018294505.1 of Triticum aestivum. Taxonomy (NCBI): domain Eukaryota; kingdom Viridiplantae; phylum Streptophyta; class Magnoliopsida; order Poales; family Poaceae; genus Triticum; species Triticum aestivum. Next base: position 131,701,720 of record NC_057801.1, read on the forward strand.
AATCAGAGGAGTATTAATTATCATTAAGGATCTGAACATATGATCTTCCACCGAATAAACCAACTAGCATCAACTACAAGGATCAATCAACACTACTAGCAACCCACAGGTACCAATCTGAGGTTTTGAGACAAAGATCGGATACAAGAGATGAACTAGGGTTTCAGAGTAGATGGTGCTGGTGAAGATGTTGATGGAGATTGACCCCCTATCGATGAGAGGATTGATGGTGATGACGATGGCGGTGATTTCCCCCTCCCGGAGGGATGTTTCCCCACCAGAACAGCTCCGCTGGAGCCCTAGATTGGTCCTGCCCAGGTTCCGCCTCGAGACGGCGGGCTTCGTCCTGAAAGCTTCTCTCTGATTTTTTTCAGGGCAAAAGACACCATATAGCAGAAGATGGGCATTGGGGGCCTGCTAGGGGGCCCACAAGACAGGGGCGCGCCCAGGGGGTAGGGCGCGCCCTCCACCCTTGTGGTTGGATGGTGGCCCCCCTCTGGTGCTTTCTTCGCCCAATATTTTTTTATTTATTCCAAAACTAATGTCCGTGAAGTTTCAGGACTTTTGGACTTGTGCAGAATAGGTCTCTAATATTTGCTCCTTTTCCAGTCCAGAATTCCAGCTGGCGGCATTCTCCCTCTCTATGTAAACCTTATAAAATAAGAGAGAAAAGGCATAAGTATTGTGATATAATGTGTAATAACAGCCCATAGTGCAATAAATATCAATATAAAAGCATGATGCAAAATGGACGTATCAACTCCCCCAAGCTTAGACCTCGCTTGTCCTCAAGCGGAAGCCGATATCGAAAAATATGTCCACATGTTTAGAGATTGAGGTGTCGATAAAATAAAATATAGACATGAGGGCATCATGATCATCTTTAGAACAACAACATATATTGTCATATGATTTCTTGTGCTAAAGTAACAATTCATTCACAAGGTCAAGTATGAATCAGAAACTTCATTGAAAACTAACAAACTATGATCTCGGTCATTGAAGCAATTTCAATTTATCATAATATCGGAAAGAGTCAATATAAGAGCTTTTCAGCAAGTCCACACACTCAACTATCGTTTAGTCTTTCACAATTGCTAACACTCACGTGATACTTATGGGTACAAAGTTTCAATCGGACACAGAGAAGGATAGGGGCTTATAGTTTCTCCTCCCAACCTTTTACCTCAAGGGTAATGTCAACAATAATACTTTATGAAAACCTACATCCGAGTGGATATATATGTTCGGATCTTTCCAACACATTGTGCTTGCCAAAGGACAAAGTGTAAAAAGGAAAGGTGAGTATCACCATGACTCTGGTATAAGGGTAGAAGATAAGAGTAAAAGATAAGCCCTTCGTAGAGGGAAGTACAGGTTGTCATGCACTTTTATGGTTGGATGCACAAAATCTTAATGCAAAAGAATGTCACTTTATAGTGTCGCTTGTGATAAGGACCTTTATTATGCAGTCCATCGCTTTTATTTCTTCCATATCACAAGTTCATATAAAGCTTATTTTCTTCACACTAATAGATCATACATATTTAGAGAGCAATTTTTATTGCTTGCACCAATGACAACTTACTTGAAGGATCTTACTCAATCCATAGGTAGGTATGGTGGACTCTCATGGCAAAACTGGGTTTAGGGATGTTTGGAAGCACAAGTAGTATCTCTACTTGGTGCAAAGAATTTGGCTAGCATGAGAGGCAAAGGCAATCTCAACATGTTGGAAGATCCACGACAATATAACTTATATTCGGATATAAGAAAACATAACCCATTATGTTGTCTTCCTTGTCCAACATCAACCTTTTTACATGTCATATTTTAATGAGTGCTCACAATCACAAAAGGTGTCCAAGATAGTATATTTATATGTAAAACCTCTCTTTCTTCATTAGATCCAATTAATTGTAGCAATGAACAAAACTATGTTTGTCAACTCTCAATAACTTTTATTCATCGTTCTTTTTATATGTGAAGTCATTACTCTCCATAAGATCAACATATGATCTTTTTATTTCTTTTTATTCTTCCTTTAATTCCCTCAAGAACATAGCAAGATAGCAAAGCCCTCCACTCAAAACTACTCTTTATTATATATAACTCACGAACTTGATTACACACACATATATATATATATATATATATATATATATAGAGAGAGAGAGAGAGAGAGAGAGAGAGAGAGATCAAAGCAAACCTTAAGGCTAGATCATACTAAAACTTTATTCTACTAGATCAAGATATAACCAAAAGGATCAACTAAGAAAAATGATAAAGATAGAGGTGTGATAGTGATACGATACCGTGGCACCTCCCCCAAGCTTGGCAGTTGCCAAGGGAGTGCCCATACCCATGTATTTATGTCTCTTTCTTCGGAGGTGGTGAGTTGTTGATGATGCAGGCTTGTCGTCCATCTTCTAGGGCATAGCCTTGTTGGGGAACACAGTAATTCCAAAAAAAGAATCCTAGGATCATGCAAGAGCTATCTAGGTGATGCATAGCAACGAGCGGGGAGAGTGTGTCCCCGTACCCTCGTAGACCGAAAGCGGAAGCGTTTCCATAACACGGCTGATGTAGACGAACTTCTTCGCGATCCAACCGATCCAAGTACCGAACGTACGGCACCTCCACGTTCAGCACACGTTCAGCTCGATGACATCTTGATCCAGTTGAGGCCGAGGAGAGTTTCGTTAGCACGACAGCGTGGTGATGGTGATGATGAAGTTACAGGCGCAGGGCTTCGCCTACGCACTACGACGATATGACTGAGGGGTGTAACTGTGGAGGGGGGCACCGCACATGGCTAAAACAATTGTTAACTTGTGTGTCCTATGGGTGCCCCCTCCCCCGTATATAAAGGAGCAAGGGGAGGGGGCCGACGGCCTCATAGGGTGCACCCCAAGGGGGGAATCCTACTCCTAATAGGAGTAGGTTCCCCCTTTCCTATTCCAACTAGGAGGGGAAGGAAAGAGGAGGAGGGTAGAAGGAAAGAGGGGGGCTCCCCCAAGCCCTAAACCAATTTGGTTTGGGCCTGGGGGGCGCGCCCCACAGCTCCCTTGCTGCCCTCTATTTTCACTATGGCCCATGAAGGCCCATTGACCCCCCCGGGGGGTTCCGGTAACTCCCCGGTACTCCGGTATTTATCTGGTGACCCCCGGAACCTTTCCGGTGTCTGAATATAACCTTCCAATATATCAATCTTTATGTCTCGACCATTTCGAGACTCCTCGTCATGTCCGTGATCACATACGGGACTCCGAACAATCTTCGGTACATCATATCACATAAACTAATAGTACCAATCGTCATCGAACATTAAGCGTGCGGACGCTATGGGTTCGAGAACTATGTTGACATGATCGAGACACGTCTCTGGTAAATAACCAATAGCGGAACCTGGATGCTCATATTGGTTCCTACATATTCTATGAAGATCTTTATCGGTCAAACCGCATAACAGCATACGTTGTTCCCTTTGTCATCGGTATGTTACTTGCCCAGGATTCGATCGTCGGTATCATCATACCTAGTTCAATCTCATTACCGGCAAGTCTCTTTACTCGTTCCGTAATACTTCGCCCCGCAACTAAATCACTAGTCACATTGCTTGCTAGGCTTATAGTGATGAACATTACTGAGAGGGCCTAGAGATACCTCTCTGAAACACAGAGTGACAAATCCTAATCTTGATCTATGCCCACCCAACAAACACCTTAGGAGACACCTGTAGAGCACCTTTATAATCACCCTTTTACATTGTGACATTTGGTAGCACACAAAGTGTTCCTCCGGCATTCAGGAGTTGCATAATCTCATAGTCTAAGGAACATGTATAAGTCATGAAGAAAGCAGTAGCAATGAAACTGACACGATCATGATGCTAAGCTAACGGATGGGTCATGTCCATCACATCATTCTCCTAATAATGTGATCCCGTTTATCAAATGACAACCATTAAGAAACATAACCATCTTTGATTAACAAGGTAGTCAAGTAGAGGCATACTAGGGACTATATGTTTTGTCTATGTATTCACACATGTACTAAGTTTCCGGTTAATACAATTCTAGCATGAATAATAAACATTTATCATGAATTAAGGAAATAAATAATAACTTTATTATTGCCTCTAGGGCATATTTCCTTCAGTCTCACACTTGCACTAGAGTCAATAATCTAATTCACATAATGTGGTTTAACACCAATATTCACATCTGTATGTGATTAACACCCATAGTTCACATCGTCACGTGACCAACACCCAAAGGGTTTACTAGAGTCAATAATCTAGTTCACATCTCTATGTGATTAACACCCAAAGAGTACTAAGGTGTGATCATATTTTGCTCGTGAGAGAAGTTTAGTCAACGGGTTTGTCACATTCAGAGCCATATGTATTTTGCAAATATTCTATGTCTACAATGCTCTGCTAGGAGCTACTCTAGCTAATTGCTGCCACTTTCAATATGTATCCAGATTGAGACTTAGAGTCATCTGGATTGGTGTAAAAGCTTGCATCGACGTAACTCTTTACGACATGCTCTTTTATCACCTCCATAATCGAGAAATATTTCCTTAGTCCTCATTAAGGATAATTTTGACCGCTGTCCAGTGATCTACTCTTAGATCACTATTGTAGCCCCTTGCAAAAACTCATGGCAAGGTACACAATAGGTCTGGTACACAACACAACATACTTTATCGAACCTATGACTGTGGCATAGGGAATGACTTTCATTCTCTTTCTATTTTCTACCGTTGTCGGGCTTTGAGTCTTACTCATCTTTATTGTTGAGTAACGTGATTGTATTAGGAAACATAGGTTAGACTAGGAAATATTCTGGCTTGCCTTGTACTCCAAGTAGATCATGTACTCCTATATATATATATATGTCCATGAGGCTCAAGCAATACAACAACTATTCCATCAAATCTCTCTCTACCTTTTAACATGGTACCAGTTTCCGGGTTCTAAACCCTAGCCGCCGCCGCTTTCGCACCCGCGCGCTGCCCCTAGGGCGGTCGGCCTCCATGACCGCCGCCGGGGGCTGCGCCGCCCATACCTAGGGTTCGTCCGCCGACCGTGTTGGCCGGCTGCCCTAGAGAGTCTTTTCCCCGAGCCCTTGCTTCGGGGTTTTCTCTCTCCCGCCAGTCATCTTGATCCTCGCTTTCTTTTTGGTTTTCTGATCTAATCTTGATCGGTTTTCGTCGCCCACCGCCGCCGTCAACCCTGTTCGCCTCTACTCCAACCCCGGCGTGATCGGCCGGCTTCTTCACCGACCCGGCAGCCTCGTGCGTCGTCCGTGCGTCTGCCCGCCGGTCACCCTGACCCGGCGGCTTCACGTCATGCGGTGGCCCTTCACCACCGCCGTTCGCGCGCCGGCCCGCCCGTCGATTTACGCTGGCCTTCACCGCCCTGCTCTAACCGGGACTCCTGCATCAACCAACCCGGTGGCCTCATGCCATGCAGTGGCCAATCATAGCCGCCCTGCCGCCCCGTCGCCATCTTCATCTTGGAATCCTCCTCCACCCCGTCTCCACCGAGCGGCTCCCCGACCTCGCGCACGGTCGGATTGATCACCCGCCCGCCGCCGCGATCCGCCTCATCTACGCCGTGGGACCGACCTGGCCCGTCAGTTGCGTGCGCCTCCGTAGGTCCCGTGAAGATCGTCCCCGAGTTCAGCGCGTCCCTCCATCGATCGAGCAACGGGCTGCCGCTGTTACACCCTGTCGGGCTGCAGTGCCGCCACCACTACAAAAAAAAGACACATCCATGACATTTTGGGCCGAACAATTTTTTTTCTGTCATACATATGACACTTCTATGATGATAATTGTGACAAAACCCGGTATCATCATAGATGTGGTGGGTCCTATTTCTATGACAAAAAATCATGACATAAAATGGGCTTTTCGTCCTGGGCGGGCCGGAGACGCAGCTGCATGACATTCTTTGGGCCGTCCATGACAGAAAAAACCATGGTAGAAGCGAGGGGGAGGAAAATTTCGGGGAGTTACCGATTACGGTGGGAGGTCGGGGGCCGAGCGATGCACGTTTCTCTCGTACACGTGCCAGGCGTTCGCTCTAACTGAACCCGAGCGAGGCGTTGGGCTCTAACTGAACCCGAGCGATTGCACTGCAGGCTACGTGTTACTGAACCCGAGCGATCGATCGATGGCTGTTAACTGAACCCGATGGAGCGATTCCTTCACTAATGCTGCTAACTGAAGCCGATCGATTCGATGGACAGCGAGCGTTGCAAGGGGGGGGGGGGTTTGGATGAACAGTGAGCGGTGGCGTTGCCTCTGGATGAACATGACCCCGTGGTGTGGAGGGCTGGATGAACAGTAGATGGTGGAGGGGTGGATAAACAGGATCCCATGGTGTGGAGGGCTGGATGAACAATAGACGGTGGAGGGGTGCCTGTGGAGGGGTGGATGAACAGGACCCCGTGGTGTGGAGGGCTGGATGAACAGTAGACGGTGGAGGGGTGCCCGTGTGTCAGGACCGGTTTTCCAGCATATTAATTTCCCAGAAAATGGCCTTCATGCTCACCAGCCCTAGGATTACTGTTAGCTAATGAGGCACCAACTTGATACAGAAACTCCAAGCAAAAATACATAATATGTAGTACAAGACCCTTGTGGCCTATGAGTACAACATAAGGTTGCTAGTGGTTGATGGCGGAAGCGGTTTGTGGATCATCAGCGTTATGGGACTCCATTTCCCACAGGAACAACTGACCAGGTTAACTCCTATCTTCGCGAGGCTGCTATCACCATTGCTTAGTTTCCGGGGCTGTCATCGCAACGCTCCTCTCCATGCAAGAAATCTGGCCAAGACAATAGCCAGGGACAAGCCAGTGAGTACTTTGAATGTACTCGCAAACATTATGAACACGGGTATAATATAAAAAACGATAATCATGCTCTGGATTATCCTATGATCACTATGTCAGTCATAGAATAAAATCCCTGATGCATGCAAGCAGGTTATTTATATGCAACATGAATATGCAATAATGGAGTAGAAATAATATGCACCGATCGGGTGTCTGAAGCGAAGCCTCGAAAGGATCATGATATGAAGCATGCCTCAGTCGGGCGTCGAAGCGACACCACATACAGGGCTTGTAAAATAAATAATGAAAAATCATGCCACAGTCGGGCATCTCAGCGACACCACTTAAAGGGCTTATAAGGTAAATAAATAACAAGCATGCCACAGTCGGGCGTCTGTGCGACACCACATAAAGGGCTTATAAGGAAAGCAATCATAGTGAATATCCAGGAGGTAGAACCATCCCAGGGATAGTCAATAAATCAAGTAATGAAAATAGTTAGTCCATAATGATAATAATCATAATCATCATATGTCACCGGTCATAATCAATGTTCTGGTTTAGTAGTTTCTCCTCCGAAGACCGACACTTGACCCAACCCAGACTGTAGTCCTTAACCATTGACACGGCTATTCGAATAGATTTAATCTCTGCAGAGGGTGTACCCTTTACCCACGAGTAACGGATTCCTTTAGTCCATCGGACTAATTCCGTCTATGGTCTTTTAATTGAAAACACACCTGACTTGCACACACCAGCTTAACTTACCGGTGTCTGGAATCACCCACGACACCTGTCAAGCAAAACTCTAAGTGGGGAGGCTACAACCTCGCGTAGCATGGGATCAAATTTATATCGCGCGTTCTAAGGGGTGGCCTCCCCTCTCGGTCCCAACCGGAAACACCCATGCCCCCTGACCGGATGACTGGCTTTAATCCATGGCCATGGTACCCTCATCCCGGCCCCTCTGTACGGTGTGTGCTAGAAAGGGGTTGACAACTTACTGAACCATACCCTACCTATGGCAGGGACAAGTGGTAGTACGAAACAAGTGTGGGGGTTACCGGACAAGACTCGATCTATGGTCGACTCAGGAGGTTTAAGTATTCCCTGCATGATTAGCATAACGAATATATATTTCATCCAATAGACAGAATCACCATCATCATACCCTATCATGCCATATCGGACACACTCGTCTCGCGAGGAACTAGGGACAAGCTCAGGTCTACCCAAGACAGAGGTTTCCCCGGGTTTCTTCCCGGCACGCATGCAAGGCATACGAGGACAATTACCATCACAAGTATATCCATTTCCAACAGCAAGGAAATCACCAATATGCATTCATGCAAATGATTGCATCACCACATAAAATAACGACTTCTCCGTATTAGGGCCGTGTTATAATCGTGTCAACCAACACACAAAAATATTATGCCAGGGTTCAGAATGCTTGCCTCCAAGGGTATGCAAGTGGGGGTGCATATTTGAAAATTGCCTTCTCCTTCAAAAACCTAATTTTGAAATTATTCAAATTAATACATAGTTTCAAAACAGTGCAAAAAAAGTTGTCTGAACATTTTTCAAATAAATCTTAAAATAAACTAGATTAAATTTGAGAGAGGTGGGAAAAAGAATCAACTCATTTGGAGTTATATTTAAAAAGATATAGTGAGTCAAAGTTCAGTCAAATCTCTGGTTTAAAAAAATAAAACAGAAAAAGAAAAGAAAACGATTCGAATATATGTACACATCAAACACATACTTTGATTTTACGTCTCCACTTACGCCTGCGTGGACAGGCGCTGGGTCACTGACAGTGGGCCCGCCTGGCCCACTGGTCAGGTTTGACCAGTCCACGCGCACGTCATCACGTCCGACCGAAGAGAGGCGGAGCTCCGGCGAGGCTCGCCGGCGAACGGAGGCCTCCCTCGGGGATCTGAGGATATGGGTGTGCTTAGGTGGTCGAGGCGAACCTGTGGGTACCCGCCATGGTCGCCGACGTGGACGGAGTCGCCGGCGATGAGCTCCGCGACGGAGAAGGCTTCGGGTGGAATTGGGGTTCCACGCTACGGTGGCTCTCCATCGAGGCTGAAGGTCTGGGCGGCTCCGCAAGATCATGTGGAGTCTGGTGGTGGCGCTGGATGGACGGGAGGGGCTTTGGTTGCGACGAAATCGGCCGGGACTTGGCAGCGGCCTAACCGGCCGGAGTCGGGGAAGACGGCCTCCTGTCACCTCCTGCTGGCTGTGGGGGTGCTATGGGGGTGGCCTGAGGTCGCCTGGGTGGCTGGACGGGCCCGGGGGTCTCCTTTTATAGCGCATCGAGGTCGGTTTGCGGCGGCCGTGGATAAGATCGTTGGCGAACGCCGTTCTGTTGCCTGCAGTAGGACGTGGAGGCGACGAGCGCCTGTAGACGAGCGAGGGATAAGTTCGGACTGCTCCAGGGGGCAGCTGGCGCGCGGCTGTGGATCGGGCGGCGCCGACACGGCCGGGGCCTGCATGCGGCCGTTAGCTAGCCGCCATGGCCAACCTGACGGTGGCGCTGTGGGGTGCCAGGAGTGGTCGGGGTGGCTCTACGGCAAGGGAGGGGGGTCGGGGTGTCGACTGGGAGAGGGGAGGGGCCAGAACGGGCGCGGGGGAGGCGGCAGCGGGACGCGGCGACTCGCGCGCACGCACGTGCAAAACGCGTGCTCTGGCCACACCCAGAGCATGCACGCCAGGTGCTCGACACAATGTCAGCGAGTGCTAGAGGATTAGGACGAGGCTGGGGATTAGCAGGCCTGGTTTAGGGTCGCCTAGGAGCTTAGTGGACATGCTAGTTTGTCCATAGGTGCAAAAACAAAAATCATGCCAAAGCTGTCCATGCACTCTAGGTGTTTGACAGAATGCCAATGGCATCTAGGCAACTCTTGGAGGGGCCAAAATATCCAGATCATAGTCTCTTTAGAAGGTAAAGAGGGTGGCCAGGTTAGTTTGTCAAATCTAGAAACTTGTTAGTGCAAGATTTTAAGAAAACCAATTCTAGACAGAAAGTTAAGGGCACCATTTCATGGACCAAAAATCTCCCAATGGATCCAATCTCCTGGGCTTAAGGGTTTGGTAAGGTGTACTACAAGCAGGAGAAAGCTCATGGGTAAAGGAGCAAGTTAAAAGATGGTTGCAGTACAAATCATCAAGTTGGACCAGAATGAAAATGAAGATGGTTTACTCAAATTTTTCAAAGAACATCAATGGGTTTTTGCATAAAGATGAATAATATACTCCTACTGACATCCCCTAATTTTGGTAGAAGTTTTAAAGACATATTTAAATAGGTTGTAGTGCAAAATTGCCCACTGAACCAGATTTGAAAACTTGGTGTAGAACTCAAAATATCCAATGAATGAAATATATTTTTGCATAAAAGTGGTTTAAAAACATCACATGACATCTCCAAATTTTGGTGGGATTTTTATATAAATTTATCCAAGTGTTGTAGTGCAAAAGAGGCCCTGAAACTTATAAAAAATCATTTTTAAAGAAATAAGGCTCAGGGAAAAATAATTATGCAAATAATCCCACTGATAAAAGAAATGTTTTTCTTGAGAGGGTAAACAAGTCCAATAATATAATTGGAAAGTTTTCACTTGGGGTAAAAACTCCATAAAAATAAAGAAAAGGAAAGGTTCTGAAATCAAAAGGAAATCCAGAAAATAAAAGTTTAAGTTTCCTGGCAAAATTTCAATTAATAAAACAAGGTTAAAATTTTGGGGTGTCACAACACTACCCCCTAAAAAAATCTCGACCTCGAGATTTGCTAAGAGTTGTTTTAGAAAATACCATTCTTGTTAGTTGAAACCAAAAGGTTTATTCATAGCACAATACTTGCGTCGTCGATGTTGGTCTTTGGCAGCTACGCCCGAGATTAAGAATGCAAGTGCACATCAACATACTCATGCAAGGGTACTATTAAAAATAGGGGCGCACAAGGAAACAACATTTAATTACGGCGACACAGGATCACACAGTTACAAGGCAAGGGCATACTAAGACTCGGTACTGCTCGAGTGACTCAGTCTACCTCGGTAATATCTAAGCGGGCTTGCCTTGCGGAAGTCGAGGCTTCCCCACGGTTTTCACCATTGGGATTAGCTGGAGGGGGTTGAGGGACTGCAGGGTCGGGGTAGCGATGATGACCATCTCGGGGATTGTTGGCCACAATCCCGCTGGAGTGTGTTCCCAAAAGCCGACGAAGCACTTCTGGGGTCATCAAGGTGTTTTGGTCGCTGACTGGGGCAGACCTCAAGGACTCAATCGGTTGTCCGTATAGCACAACTGGGTTGTCGGTGTTGGGCTCATCTTCTCCTCTTGCCGGGGCTCGGCGGATCAGTTCCCCACGAGCTGCGATCAGATCAAGAGTGATTTGGTCAAATAGATCCTCTAGTGTACCTACAATAGCGCACCAGATGCAACAATGCAGGATCCGTCTCGTGATCTCCGTTGGCAACCTGGGGTGGCCTACCATACCCGTCACGGCCGGGGTAGTAGTAGAACAAGCGACAGTTAACTCTGGGCGACAAGTGCCGGAGTTGAACTACAGCCTCTCGAGCAGCTAGTTGGATTGCTTGTGGCTCAAAGGAAGTTGTCCTTCCGGTGAACCTGTAGGGGCGTTCTGGGGATAGACCCCTACCATAGATGTGCACAGTGGCCCAGAATTGACGGCTCTCACCGCTCATGGGTGCTTGGTACACCACATATTCTGGGGGTTCTTCTAATGCAAAGGCACGGCGGGTGAGGTTCGCGAGCACGGTCACAAAACCTCCAAGGTTGGTTGCTGTGGTCTCATTGTGCACGACGGGGCCATGCATTATGGCTCAGTTTGAGGAGGATGCTGGGCTGTGCTGTGTTAATGCTAGCGTGCCCTTTTTATAGAAAAAGGGGACGGAGTCTTCCTTCGCACGCTTGCGAATGAGACAATTTAAGGGTCGGTCACTGGCGCGTGATCGACAGGCTAGGCTGTCAGGTTGGGCACTGACTGCCAAAAGTGTCAGGGTCGCTTTGTGGCTATCTTACGCGAGAAGCTTGGCTGGGGTTAGGTTATGGTCTGGTGGGTTGGTTATCCTAGGTTTATTGACCTGGCTAAGATAGGATTAGCCAATGGTCAGCCTGGCTCTGATACCAAGTTTGTCAGGACCGGTTTTTCGGGATATTAATTTCCCAGAAAATGGCCTTCGTGCTCACCAGCCCCAGGATTACTGTTAGCTGACGAGGCACCAACTTGATACAGAAACTCCAAGCAAAAATACATAATATGTAGTACAAGACCATTCTGGCCTATGAGTACAACATAAGGTTGCTAGTGGTTGATGGCGGAAGCGGTTTGTGGATCATCAGCGTTATGGGACTCCATTTCCCACAGGAACAGCTGACCAGGTTAACTCCTATCGTCGCGAGGCTGCTATCACCGTTGCTTAGTTTTCGGGGCTGTCATCGCAACGCTCCTCTCCATGCAAGAAATCTGGAGAAGACAATAGCCAGGGACAAGCCAGTGAGTACTTTGAATGTACTCGCAAACATTATGAACACGGGTATAATATAACAAATGATAATCATGCTCTGGATTATCCTATGATCACTATGTTAGTCATAGAATAAAATCCCTGATGCATGCAAGCAGGTTATTTATATGCAACATGAATATGCAATAATGGAGTAGAAATAATATGCACCGATCTGAAGCGATGCCTCGAAAGGATCATGATATGAAGCGTGACTTAGTCGGGCATCGAAGCGACACCACATACAGGGCTTGTAAAATAAATAATGAACATTCATGCCACAGTAGGGCGTCTCAACGAAACCACTTAAAGGGCTTATAAGGTAAATAAATAACAAGCATGCCACAGTCGGGCGTCTGTGCGACACCACATAAAGGGCTTATAAGGAAAGCAATCATAGTGAATATCCAGGAGGTAGAACCGTCCCAGGGATACTCAATAAATCAAGTAATGAAAATAGTTAGTCCATAATGATAATAATCATAATCATCATATGCCACCGGTCATAATCAATGTTCTGGTTTAGTAGTTTCTCCTCCGAAGACCGACACTAAGACCGACACTTGACCCAACCCAGACTATAGTCCTTAACCATGGACACGGCTATTCATATAGATTTAATCTCTGCAGAGGGTGTACTCTTTACCCATGAGTAACGGATCCTTTAGTCCATTGGACTAATTCCGTCTACGGTCTTTTAATTGAAAACACACCTGACTTGCACACACCAGCTTAACTTACCGGTGTCTGGAATCACCCACGACACCTATCAAGCAAAACTCTAAGTGGGGAGGCTACAACCTCGCGTAGCATGGGATCAAATTTATATCGCGCGTTCTAAGGGGTGGCCTCCCGTCTTGGTCCCAATCGGAAACACCCATGCCCCCTGATCGGATGGCTGGCTTTAATCCATGGCCATGGTACCCTCATCCCGGCCCCTCTGTACGGTGTGTGCTAGAAAGGGGTTGACAACTTACTGAACCGTACCCTACCTATGGCAGGGACAAGTGGTAGTACGAAACAAGTGTGGGGGTTACCGGACAAGACTCGATCTATGGTCGACTCAGGAGGTTTAAGTATTCCCTGCATGATTAGCATAACGAGTATATATTTCATCCAACAGACAGAATCACCACTCATCATACCCAATCATGCCATACCGGACATACTCGTCTCGACGAGGAACTAGGGACAAGCTCAGGTCTACCCAAGACAGAGGTTTCCCTGGGTTTCTTCCTGGCATGCATGCAAGGCATACGAGGACGATTACCATCACAAGTATATCCATTTCCAACAGCAAGGAAAGCACCAATATGCATTCATGCAAATGATTGCATCACCACATAAAATAACGAGTTCTCCGTATTAGGGCGGTGTTATAATTGTGTCAACCAACACACAAAAATATTATGCCAGGGTTCAGAATGCTTGCCTCCAAGGGTATGCAAGTGGGGGTGCATATTTGAAAATTGCCTTCTCCTTCAAAAACCTATTTTTGAAATTATTCAAATTAACACATAGTTTCAAAACAGTGCAAAAAAAGTTGTCTAAACAGTTTTCAAATAAATCTTAAAATAAACTAGATTAAATTTGAGAGAGGTGGGAAAAAGAATGAACTCATTTGGAGTTATATTTAAAAAGATATAGTGAGTCAAAGTTCAGTTAAATCTCTGGTTTAAAAAAATAAAACAGAAAAAGAAAAGAAAACGATTCGAATATATGTACACGTCGAACACGTACTCTGATTTTACGTCTCCACTTACGCCTGCGTGGACAGGCGCTGGGTCACTGACAGTGGGCCCGCCTGGCCCACTTGTCAGGTTTGACCAGTCCACGCGCGTGTCGTCACTTCCGACCGAACAGAGGCGGAGCTCCGGCGAGGCTCGCCGACGAACGGAGGCCTCCCTCGGGGTTCTGAGGATATGGGTGTGCTCATGTGGTCGAGGCAAACCCGTGGGTACCCGCCATGGTCGCCGACATGGACGGAGTCGCCGGCGACGAGCTCCGCGGCGGAGAAGGCTTCGTGTGGAATTGGGGTGCCGTGCTACGGTGGCTCTCCGTCGAGGCTGAAGGTTTGGGCGGCTCCGCAAGATCATGTGGAGTCTGGTGGTGGCGCTGGATGGACGGGAGGGGCTTTGGTTGCGATGAAACCGGCCGGGACTTGGCAGCGGCCGAACCGGCCGGAGTCGGGGAAGACGGCCTTCTGTCGCCTCCTACTGGCTATGGGGGTGCTATGGGGGTGGCCTGAGGTCGCCTGGGTGGTTGGACGGGCCCGGGGGTCTCCTTTTATAGCGCATCGAGGTCGGTTTGCGGCGGCCGTGGATAAGATCGTCGGCGGCTGCCGTTCTGTTGGCTGCAGGAGGACGTGGCAGCGATGAGCGCCTGCAGACGAGCGAGGGGATAAGTTCGGACTGCTCCAGTGGGCAGCTGGTGCGCGGCTGTGGCTCGGGCGGCACCGACACAGCAGGGGCCTGCATGCGGCCGTCAGCTAGCCGCCACGACCGACCTGACGGTGGCGCTGTGGGGTGCCAGGAGTGGTCGGGGCGGCTTTGCGGCGAGGGGGGGTCGGGGCGTCGACTGGGAGATGGGAGGGGCCAGAACGGGTGCGGGGGAGGCGGCAGCGGGACGCGGCGACTCACGCGCACGCACGTGCAAAACGCGCACTCTGGCCGCGCCTAGAGCATGCACGCCAGGTGCTCAACACATTGTCAGCGAGTGCTAGAGGATTAGGACGAGGCTGGGGATTAGCAGGCCTGGTTTAGGGTCGCCTAGGATCTTAGTGGACATGCTAGTTTGTCCATAGGTGCAAGAAAAAAAATCATGCCAAAGCTGTCCATGCACTCTATGTGTTTGACAGAATGCCAATGGCATCTAGGCAACTCTTGGAGGGCCAAATATCCAGATCATAGTCTCTTTAGAAGATAAAGAGGGTGGCCAAGTTAGTTTGTCAAAGCTAGAAACTTGTTAGTGCAAGATTTTAAGAAAACCAATTCTAGACAGAAAGTTAAGGGCACCATTTCATGGACCAAAAATCTCCCAATGGATCCAATCTCCCGGGCTTTAGTGTTTGGTAAGGTGTACTACAAGCAGGAGAAAGCTCATGGGTAAAGGAGCAAGTTAAAAGATGGTTGGAGTACAAATCATCAAGTTGGACCAGAATGAAAATGAGGATGGTTTTCTCAAATTTTTCAAAGAACATCAATGGGTTTTTGCATAAAGATGAATAATATACTCCTACTGACATCCCCTAATTTTGGTAGAAGTTTTAAAGAAATATTTAAATAAGTTGTAGTGCAAAATTGCCCACTGAACCAGATTTGAAAACTTGGTGTAGAACTCAAAATATCCAATGAATGAAATATATTTTTGCATAAAAGTGATTTAAAAACATCACGTGACATCTCCAAATTTTGGTGGTATTTTTAAATAAATTTATCCAAGGGTTGTAGTGCAAAAGAGGCCCTGAAACTTATAAAAAAATCATTTTTAAAGAAATAAGGCTCAGGGAAAAATAATTATGCAAATAATCCCACTGATAAAAGAAATGTTTTTCTCGAGAGGGTAAACAAGTCCAATAATATAATTGGAAAGTTTTCACTTGGGGTAAAAACTCCATAAAAATAAAGAAAAGGAAAGTTTCTGAAATCAAAAGGAAATCTAGAAAATAAAAGTTTAAGTTTCCTGGCAAAATTTTAATTAATAAAACAAGGTTAAAATTTTGGGGTGTCACACCGTGGAGGGGTGGTTGAACAGTAGCCGGTGGAGTAGTGCGGGGTGGAGGCTGGATGAACAGGAGCCCGTGGAGGTTGGAGGAGGTCGACGGTAGCCCGTGGAGGCTGGAGGAGGTCGGCGGTGGAGAATAACAGTATCCTGTGGAGTCCCGTTTTGCGGTACGCCACACCCCTCCCGATGAACAGGACCCCCGTTTCGACCGTAGCGCTCCAACACAAGTCCGTTTTGTCCGTTTTGCGGTACGCCACACCCCTCCTGATCAACAGGACCCCCGTTTCGACCGTAGGAGGTCCGTTTCCTCCGTTGTGCGGTACGCCACACCCCTCCCAATCAACAAGACCCTTGTTTCGACCGTTGGAGGTCTGTTTCCTCCGTTTTGCGGTACGCCACACCCCTCCTGATCAACAGGACCCTATTCCGAACATAGGAGGTCCGTTTCCTCCGTTGTGCGATACGCCAGGCCTCGTTTCCATCGCCTATTCCATCCAAGCCGGTTGGCTCCCACGCATTCCGTTGCCTCCCGATGAACATGACACATTCCGTTGCCTCCCCATGAACACGACACATTCTGTTGCCTCCCCATGAACACGACAACGACGCTGCTTCTCTGTTCCGACCCAGCCATGTACATGAGCCCTGGCCGTACGTATGCGCGAGTAGGCGTTCGAGACCCTGCTCGTATGTATGTATGTGGCCGTATTTTCTTTCTTGCACCCTCGCCGTTGTACGTACGTATACATGTTACGTGCGCGCCTCTACTACGACACGTGCGCGCCTCTACAATGACCAGTATGTACGTACACGTTCGCGACCAGAATGACAACGCTACATACGCTTCGACCAGGTGGTTCCCGACTGTCAGGTACTTCCTTGCCGGCAAAGATGTAGCTGGTGGGTCCCAGCAGTCAGGGGGGCTAATCGTTTTTTTGCCCGGACACACTTCCTTGCGTGCGAAGATGTAGCTGGTGGGTCCCAGCAGTCAGGGGGAAATGTTTTTTTCGTGAAATACGGTGGCCCGTCCGGTGGGTCCCCGCTGTCAGGTGGAGGAATAATTATTTTGCGCGTAATAAGGAGGCACTTCCTTGCTGCAGTCGTGGACCCAGCTATCAGCCTCTCCACGTACAGTCCACGTGCGATGGAAGCCATTCCTTGACCACGTTGACCACGCCGCGCCGAGAGCACCAGGGCGATGGATGACGAAGAGGCCTAGGAAGGGGACAACGCGGAGCCGGGGAAGACGCGACAGTGGATGCCCACGTGTAGAGGAGTACGAGGGTTCACTCATTCGCTGCGGTGTGAGGCTGCCGTCGCCGCAGAATAACAGGGGGTGTGGGTGAGTAGAGGGATGGTCTGGCTAGCGGTGGGAGTAGTAGGGGCGGTGAGGCCTCCGCCGCATCGCAGCCGGCCATGGGAGGCACGAGCACGAGGCACGACTGGCGCTGGCTTGGGCGGCTGGAGCAAGAAGACGAGAGGTTGAAGAAGCACTACGGCCGTTGGATGGACATCGTATGGTCACTGGAGCTAGAATCATGCATATTGACTAAGTTGACAAAGCCCTCCGTCCCCGTCAACTTAGTAGGCCCACAAGTCAGCCTGCCACTATACCGGGTCCCAGCTAACAGGGGGAGTATTCATTTTTTTGTGTGTAATAAGGAGGCACTTCCTTGCGTGCGAAGATATAGCTGGTGGGTCCGAGCTGTCAGCGGCGGTAACATTTTTGTCGTGAAATACAGAGGCCCTTTCGGTGGGTCCCTGATGTCAGGTGGAGGAATCATTATTTTGCGCGTAATAAGGAGGCATTTCCTTGCGTGCGGCCATGGACCCAGCTGTCGGCCTCTCCACATACAGTCCACTTCAGATGCATGTCGGTTGTTGACCATGTTGACCAGGCCGCGTCGAGGGCACCAGGGCGATGGACGATGGCGAGGCCTAGGAAGGGAATGACACGGAGGTAGGGAAGACTCAGCAGTTGTTTCCCACACGGAGGGGAGTACGACTGTACGAGGGTTTACTGCTTCGTCTACCGTCACCGTAGAATAACAACAGGTGTGGGTGAGTAGAGGGATGGCTAGGCCAGCGATGGGAGTACAGTGGGGCGGTGAGGCCTGCATGGCAACACAGCCGGCCGCGGGGAGGAGGGAGCACGCAGTCCCGCCGATCCTTGTTTGAGCGGCTGGAGCAGGAAGAGCAGAGATTGAAGAAGCACGACGGCCGTTGGATGGACATCCAACAGTCACTGCTCGTGCGTCAACCTTTTTTTAGGAAAGCCTCAAATCTGTGGAAAACAGCATACAACCCATCTGCCATTATTTCTAATAATTTACAGCCCATTTGCTAATTCTTAAGGTTTTTTTGGAGCCCATATTCTTTTTGTTAGCATTACAGCCCATATTGTGGCCACGGTTAAAAAATTATACGAAATTTTGCATATTTCGGTGCGGTCTGAACTGTTTTTAATCCCGAAATTTCGACTCACATTCAAACTGATTTTAAAAATAAATGTATATCAATATAAAATCCAACAAATTCTCCACACATAAAAATTAATGTAATTTAAAATCTCGAAATGAAAAAAAAGATATTTGAAACTAATTGCCGGTTTGATGTGTTTTAAAAATGTACAGCCCATTTCTCATTACTGATAGGCCATTTTTTCGGCCAGCCGAATGAAACTCTCCTCGTCTTGAAAGATTTGCATCCCAACAGGCCTGACAAAGCGACTTACTTGGCAAATCACAAAAAAACTTGGCTGTGGCCATGGACCCAGCTGGCAGCCTCTCCACGTATAGTACTCTTCCGATGGAAGTCGGTCATTGACCACATTGACCATGCCGCACCGAGAGCACCAAGGCGGTGGACGACGGCGTGGCCTAGGAAGGGGACGACGTGGAGCCGGGGAAGACGCGGCAGTGGATGCCCACACGGAGAGGAGTACGAAGGTTCACTGGTTCGGCTGCGGTGTGAGGCTGCCGTCGCTGCAAAATAACAGGGGGTGTGGGTGAGTAGAGGGATACCCTGGGCCAGCGGTGGGAGTAGTAGGGGGCGGTGAGGCCTCCGCGGCATCACAGCCGGCCACGAGAGGCAGGAGCACGCGACACGACTGGCGCTGCTTTGGGCGGCTAGAGCAAGAAGACCAGAGGTTGAAGAAGCACTATGGCCGTTGGATGGACATCATACAGTCACTGGAGCTAGAATCGTTTATATTGACTAAGTTGACAAAGCCCTCCGTCCCCGTCAATTTAGTTGGCCCACAAGTCATCCTCCCACTATGGTGGGTCCCAGCTAGCAGGGTGGGTATTCATTTTTTTGTGCCTAATAAGGAGGCACTTCCTTGCGTGCGAAGATATAGCTGGTGGGTCTGACATGTCAGCGGGGGGAACATTTTTTCGCGAAATACAGAGGCCCTTCCGGTGGGTCCCAGCTGTCAGGTGGAGGAATCATTATTTTGCGCATACAGTCCACGGCCGATGGATGTCGTTCGTTGACCACGTTGACCAGGCCGCGCCGAGAGCACCATGGCGGTGGACGATGGCGAGGCCTAGGAAGGGAACGACCCGGAGCCGGGGAAGACTCGGAAATGGTTGCCCACGCGGTGGGGAGTACGAGGGTTTACTGGTCCGGCTGCCATCGCCGGAAAATAACAAGAGGTGTGGGTGAGTAGAGGAATGGCTTGGCCAGCAATGAAGTAGGGTGGGGCGGTGCGGCCTGTGCGGCAGCATAGCCGGCCACGGGAGGCGGGAGCAGGCAGTCCCACCGGAGCTGGTTTGGTCGGCTGGAGCAAGAAGATCAGATATTGAAGAAGCAGCACGGCCATTGGATTAACATCCAACGGTCACTGCTGCTAGAATCGTTTGTGGACTAAGTTGACAAAGCCAAAGTACACGTCAACCTAGTAGACCACAAGTCAGCCTCCAAATCTGTCCCAAACAGCATACAACCCGAAATTTCTAGCCAGATTCAAATTAATTTTAAATCTAAATATACCTTAATTTAAATTCAATGAAATTTTACCCGCACAAAAACAATGAAATTTAAAATATCAAAATCCGAAAGAAAATAGTATTTGGGAACTAATTGCCTGTTTGCTGTATTTTTTTCATTTTACAGCCCATTTATTATTACTTATAGCCCATTTCTTATTACTTATAGCCCATTTCTTATTACTTATAGCCCATTTTCTGGGCAAAATGCATCCCTCCTCGTCTTGAAAGATTTCCGGCCCAGCAGGGCGTAGAAAAGCAAGTAGGCCTATGTTGGTTATTCTGCAAAAAACAAAATAGCTGGCTAGCCATTTTTCAGAAAGGAAAAAAACAAACTGGGCTGGTCATGTGCTAAACATATGAAATAAAAGCCTGGGCTAGACGGGCCACGGGTCCCGCACAACCTAGTTGATACCCTTCTCCGTCCCGAAAAAACAAAATTACTGCGCGCGCTGCTGGGTCCCTACTGTCATCTTCACCATGTATAGTCATCTCCTTATTCCTCTTAGTTGTTGACCATGTTGATAACACCGGAGGGCGGCGCTGCAGCAAGCGAACCAAGGCAGAGGACAATGGTGAGGCCTCGGACGGGAATGAACAGGAGCCGGGGAAGATCACAGCCAGCCGTGGGAGGCGGGAGCAGGCGGTCCCGGCGGCGCTGGTTTGGCTTTGGCGGCTCGAGGAAGAAGAGACAGAAGAAACGCGACAGACGTTGAATGTCAATCCAACGGTAAACATTGGCGCAATCGTTTTTTGACTAAGCAGACACCAAGTAGCATACTTTTTTATATATAGGAAGAAAGCTGCGAGGAAAATGCGTTCGTCTGCCGTCCTCCTCACAAGGAACATTCGCTACATAAGTGACTAGCACCCTTGGTTTTCAACCGAGAGGTCTTGGGTTCGAGTCCGTGGAACTCTCAATTTTGTCCTCCTTCCTTCCTAGCAAAAAAGGGAAAGAAAATCAAAGACTTGGGAAGGTGTACAGAACAAGCTAGTGTACCAGTAAAGAGACGTTGCTGAGTTTTAGAAAAAAGAAAGACGTGTTCCTGTAGCTGGTTCGAATCCAAACCTAGACTATGACTATATATGGTGCTATGATACTCTGCAAGTAATGAAACTGACATATCCAACGTTCGCTTCTCCTCTTCTCTACTTACTCTGCCTAGCATCAAAAGCTCTGGCCGCAGCAACCATGTCCGGTGGTTGCTCGTCCACCTGCTCTTCAGCAGGCAACAACCAGATATGCGCCAAGTCGCCACCCGTACCATCGCCTGTGGGTCTCATCACACCCCCGCCGGCACACGCACCGCAACCGATTGCTCATCGCAACCCGTTGTCATTGGTGTGGTGCCACTGCTGCAAATCACGCAGAGTCATCCGTCGCGTCTCAACCACAATCGGCAGCCCTGGCCGAGTCTTCTACCAATGCCCGAATCTTGGGGTAATAATATGTTTAAGTGTTGTTCTGCTGCTTTGAGTTGCTGATTTTTTTAATAGTTTGGTTGATGATCTTCCAATTTGATTCGTGCAGAAAAAGGAAGATTCATGTGATTTGTATTTCTGGGAAGTTGCTGATGTGGGGGAATGCAACTACGTTGATTACTTGGTTAGCCGAGGAATCCCAATACCAGCAGGTTGGGGTGTTGGACAAGTAACTGAAGGAACGACAGAAGAGGAAGATGCAGAGCAGAAGGTTAAAGATGCAGTTCCTCTGATCATGGCCAAGCAATAGCTGCTGAACGGCCTTGACAGCAATGAGGAGATGAAAGAGCTTGTGAAGATAATGGGCAAAATCGATGTGCTCTGTAGGATGATTGTCTCTTTATTTGCAGTGTATGTAGCACTCGTGATGTATTCAGTGGCTACGACATGAGCACTTTGCTGAAACTAGTAATGAATGAAATCTGTGTAGCAGGCTGGGCGTAGTGTTGTGAACATCTAATGATTTCTATTAACGGAAATCAGGGGTATCCCCTTTTGCTCATATAAATAAATAAATAGAAGAGGCCCTGTCGGGTCAGCTTTGTTCTCATTCGAAGACGTCGACAAATTGCAGTCCAACAGCAAACTATGTCATCAAATTCAAGTTTCACAGCCAAATATGAGTACAACTAAACAACAATGTCATCATGTTTTAGTTTTCATACAATCACCAAACAAAAATCAGCATACATAACAAGTGATGTTCTCACAGCAAAATACTAAACAACATGTTCATCAGGTTTCAGTTGTAGCAAACACAATTTCACATAGTAGATAAAAAAACGTCTTCTGACAGGCAAATACGACAAAAGCAATGTAATCATCATCCGCAGTATCAGCGTCAACATCTTCGCCATGTGTATCAGTCTGAATCGTAATTCCCCACGGTGTCATCTTCTTCTTCGTCATCAACGTCCTCGAACGTTGGCTTCTTCTTGATCAACTCTTGTATGTCCACAGCACGACATGCAATCTTTTCGCCGGTGTCATTGACGTGATGGTTCTCAAAGATATTAGGAACATCTGTGTGATCTTGTACATCAGGAGCAGTGTAAGCATCATCTTGTTGTGCAACTTCATTAAACGAATTCCTCTGCTCAAACCTTTGCAACACTCTCCAGTCATCACTACGTGAAAATGTGTCTTCCAAGAAAAATATTTGTGTTGCTTGATTTGCCAAAATAAAAGGCTCGTTGGTCTGGTACGCCGCCTTGACATTGATGGATTTGAAATAATCATCAGCTCTGGGTTTTGCGATCCTGGAAAACAGGTTATACCAACGACAGCACAACAGAACCACACACCGATGATCCTCGAAACTGGAGATATACTGCAACTGAACAATGTCTATTATGTTAGCATACATTTCAGTTGTCTCTTTGTCATATGTATCCATGCTCATGATGGCACTGTTTTGTGTCTTCCTGCCTTCGTCTCGTGCAAGGGTGTTGTAGCGCACATCTCCAACAATGCAAGATTCATAATGTCTTACCCGAGTATCAGGACCCATTGCTAGTGAGTAAAGGGCATCATCAACTGCCTGCCCATCCTCCGCATATTCTTAACCTATGGTTAGAAAATAGACAAGCTCATCATCTTATGTACTCAATATATTAAAAAACTGACAGTGCACTTCAAAAGCTTACATGGTTCTTGAACCATTTCGCAAATCCTGCCATAACCAGTTTGTCAATGTTTCTTGGATTTTGCAGCAGTAACTCCTCTTTGTAGATGTTGCACAACATAGTGATCGCGTCAAATATCTAAATATATAAGAATGTTCTGCAAGTTTAGTAGATTACGATGTATAAGCTGCAGTACTGCACTTACTTGATATAAGGTAGTATCTCAGGACAGTTATTCAACACATACCAAACCATTTTGTCCAAATCTTTAGGTTTGTCCTCTTGTCGACTCTTCCCTGTAACTCGAACAGAATAATCGAAAACATTGAGCCCGGGATTGTCTTCACCCACCTCTTTGCTAAGCTGATCAGCTGTTTCAATGTATTTTGAGCAGAATGTCAACGCTTCTGTAGCAATGTAGGCCTCTGCAATGAACCTCGGTGTACTAACTAGCCTTGAAAGTGCTGCCGCTAAAGGGACATCCAGCCATACCTGCTCTAAGTATGCCATCAGAAGATGAACAGCGAATGACCATCACATAAAGAGGCTGAGGATATATTTCTCAAGGCGCAGTAGTTGGTATCTGTCTCTAAGACGCTCCAAGCATCTATCCTGATTTTCCTGGAGTCAAGAATTGCCAACTTGCCTGCTCTATATAGGGCGGCCCAATCAAGGTCCTAACAGGCCTGTCGGTGTACTAGAGTAGGGTACCCTAGTACCCCGAACTTGTGCACGGGCAGCTGCAGCGCCCCGCGGCAAGGGCTTGCCGGGTGACCGCCAAGATACTCCGTGGCTCCTTTGGAGCCATTCAAGAACAAAGTACTCAAGTAAAGAAGACAAGGCCCCGGCAAGAGGAGCTTGCCGGGAAGGCCAACCGAGGCATCTCAAGGAACTTGCCGCGACGCACCACGCGTCCCGGCAAGGCCCGGTGAGCGACAAGCTTCCGGGCGCGACAAGACCACGACCGCGGCAAGACGCTTGCCGCGGCAAGCGGCCACTCTGTGCCCACGCTCCAGCGCATCCACCAACGTGTCGCCCTGGGGGGCTTTCCAGGCACGCGTGGCGGAAGGCTGTGTAGCCAGCGGTAAGCGGTGGCATGCGATGCTGACAAGATCGCCATCGTGGCAGGCGGTGGCGCCCCTGACGGTCCTTTTCTACACTGTTTGGGCGACACAGACGGGCATTTAATGCCCTTGTCCCCTGCCGTCAGGGTTAGGTAGAGTACACTATACAGGTAGCTGTACCAACCGCAACTCTTTTTACATTTTTACCCTTCTCTGCATTGCCACCTGTCGGTGACCCCTTTGAGCATATAAAAGGAGGCCCATGCGCAACGTAGAGGGGGTTCGGATCATTTCGAAGCCAGAAAAACACTAGCTCTCTGGAGCAAGAACACAATACAATCAGACAAGCAGCAGTAGGAGTATTATCTCTCCGGAGAGCTCCGAAGCTGGGTAAACTGCTCGTGTGCTTCGCCTCGATCTGCTCTTCGTGCGACCTCCGCCCCCCGCCGAACCGAAAGGGGCTCGGTCCGCCGGTCCCATAGGTGTTCGTGGATCAGTTTCCCCGACATCTTTGGCGTGCCAGGTAGGGGGCGTCGAGATTGTGTGAACCTGATCCGGCGTTCACACGAGCTAGATCTTCATTTTCTTCATCGACATGCCACCGAAGAAGAAGGCTTCGGAGGCAGCTGCTCCGTCCGCGTCGATCCCACCGCCACCGGAACAAATGGGTGGTGGGGTGGACGCTGGTGGAAGAACAGACATCGACGAGGAAGCTCACGGTGCTGCCAGGTCCAAGGACAAGGCTGCACAAACCTCGGTGTCCGTACATCCGCCGCGCCCCTCTCAGGAGGCGCAGGACCGACAGCGTCATGGTATTCGCAGTACCATACGTTTGTTGGACCAAGATCAAGCTGGTGGGTCTCGGGGCGCTCAAGACCAGCATGCACGTCAACGCGCCGGCACGAGCGAGACACGGTCGCCTGGACGGGATACTGCTCCTTCTAACATAGTTAGAAGTCCGAGCATGTCCCGCTCCTCGCGCCGTTCGCCACTGCCGCCCACCACTCCAGCAGAAGCTTTGGCGCGAGCTCAACTGCTCCTGGATTACCCACCGACGTCGGACAAGATCGACGAATGGAGGGCCACCATTCAGAGCCTCATCGGCTACGCCAACGGCGACACTCCGCGGCAGCCGAATACATCGCTGCCGCGGCAGGACTGCCAGGCACGAGCCGGTGGCGACGAAACTGGTGGGGGTGCAACCACCATGCACTCTCCACCCCGAAGGCCAAGATCGCCGACTCGCCGGATCCACCTCGACAGCGACTCCACCGCATCGTCGGATCCACGAGCTCGTCGCGATCAGCGCCAAGTTCTTCACGATCGACAGCAAGAAGACGCTCGAACTCGCATCGAGCGACGAAGAGAAGCGCGGAATCAATCCGACCAGCGCGCTGGGCCTTCTGTTGACATGCATGCGCCAGGGGAACCAGGTGACTTGCCGTACGCGGTAGGTTGCCCTGCGTTCACTCGTGAGCTGCGACAAGTCCAGTGGCCCAGTAAGAAAAATTTCAAGCCAGATGTACCGGAGAAGTACGACGGCAAGACGCACCCGTCGGAGTTCCTCAGCATCTACACCATCACGGTGCAAGCTGCCGGAGGGCCAGACGACAAGATCCTCGCCAACTACTTCCCGCTGGTACTCAAACCCAATGTCAGATCCTGGCTCATGCACTTGCCGGACAACTCCATATCTTCCTGGGCGGATCTGTGCCATCAGTTTGTCGGCGCCTTCACAGGCGGCCACAAGCCTCATGGCCAAGAAAGCGACCTTCATCTGCTCGCCCAGAAGGAAGGAGAGCCCCTGCGCAAATACATTCAGAGATTCAGCAACGTACAGCACAACATCGCAGATATCCACCCTGCCGCGGTAATCAGCGCGTTCCATTAGGACATGCGGAACCGCAGGATGCGGGAGGAGATGGCGATGTGCAAGATCAGAGACGTCAGTGAGCTATATGCCCTGGCCGACAAGTGTGCACGTGCTGAGGAAGGGAGGAGACTCCCCGGAGAGAATATAGGAGCAGGAGGATCTGACAGTGAGGATACTGCCCCGGCAAGGAAAAACCGGCGGCGGAATAACAGAAAGAAGAAAGGCAAAGAGGTGCTAGTTGTCGAGCAGTCCGGCAACGGAGGTGGCGCCAAGAAAGCCAAAGCTGGTGGCTCCGGCAAGGAGATTGCCGCAGAGGCTGTGGCGGTCGCCGACAAGCAGGACGGCACCAACAAGCAGTACTGCAAGATCCACCGCACCAAGGGCCATGACCTCCAGAGCTGCAAGAAAGTCGAGCAGCTTGTCGAGCAGCAAAAGGCTGAATACGAGCGGCGCGACAAGGAGAAGGCCCAGGAAGGTGCTGGAGGATCCGGCAAGAAACGTCCCGGCCGAGGAGGACGCCGCGGCAAGGCCAAGCAGCGGCAAGGAGATAGACCTCCCCGCGGCCGCGACAAGGATGAAGATGACGACGACGACGAAGACATGGATGATGACGAGACCGATGAGCAGGAGTTCCAGAAAGCCACAGAGGTCCTGTGCGTTGACGGCGGTGCTTCTCTGCATACTTCACACCGCCAGCTCAAACAATGGGTGCGGGAAGTCAATGCGGCAGAACCACCCGTCGAGTCACGCAGGCCTCTGAAATGGTCCAGCACGCCTATCATCTTTGATATTGAGGACCACCCTGATCGCATAACTGCGGTCGGGTGCTTGCCGATGTTGGTTTCACCAACTATCCGCAACCTCAAGGTCACTAAGATGCTAGTTGACGGCGGGGCCGGCTTGAACCTGATCTCCTCCGCGGTGCTCCAGAAACTCCAGATCCCTGACAGCGAGCTCGAAGAGACCGGCACATTTCAAGGAATCAATCCGGGAAGGAGCAAGCCGAAGGGAAAGATCACATTGCCGGTAACATTTGGCAGCAAGCTGAACTTCAGGACTGAGAGGGTCACTTTTGACGTTGCAGACTTCCCATTGCCTTACAATGGATACTCGGCCGTCCAGCACTCGCCAAATTCATGGCAGCCTCTCACTATGCATACAACGTACTGAAGATGCCAGGCCCGATAAGCGTCATCTCTGTCCCTGGCGACAAGAAGGATGCTCTTATCTGCGCCGACAAGATCTACCGGGAAGCAGCAGCCGCAACAGATCGCAAATCACTTGCCGCTGAAGCTCCCGGGGGGAAGAAGAAGAACAAGTCCGGCAAGAGTTCTGATGCCCACTCCGGCAAGCGCACCTCTTCGGAGTGCTGCGCTACCGTCGAGGACGCACCATCGAGCTCCACCGGCAAGTGTAAGAAGGCAATGGCAGCTCCACCAGAGACTAAGAAGGTGTCCGCCAAGGAGGACGGCACTGGTGGTACTTTCACCATCAGTGCCACTCTCGATCCCAAATAGGAAGGCGCGCTCGTTGCTTTCCTGCGGGCGAACGTCGACGTGTTTGCATGGCAACCGTCTGACATCCCCGGTGTTCCCAGGAAAGTAATCGAGCACCATCTTGCCGTCTGTCCTCATGCGCGGCCCGTCAAGCAGAAAGTCAGGAAACAAGCGGTGGAGCGCCAAGAATTCATTGCAGAAGAAATCAAGAAGTTGGAAGCAGCAGGCCTTGTCAGAGGAGTGCTCCATCCTACGTGGTTGGCCAATCCTGTTGTCGTACGCAAAGCCAACGGGAAATGGAGGCTTTGTATCGATTTTACCGATGTCAATAAAGCTTGTCCCAAAGACCCATTTCCCTTGCCGCGCATTGACCAGATTGTTGACTCCACGGCCGGATGTGACTTGCTTTCATTTCTTGATGCATACTCAGGATACCATCAGATCTTCATGGCAGAAGAGGATGAGGAGAAGACCGCATTCATCACCCCGTGTGGCACGTACTGTTTCGTACGGATGCCTTTCGGTTTAAAGAATGCTGGTTCAACATTTGCAAGGGTAGTCCATCACGCTTTTGAGCCGCAAATGCACAGAAATGTGGAAGCCTACATGGATGACATAGTGGTCAAGAGCAAAGACAGGACGACCCTGATTCAAGATTTAGACGAAACATTTGCAAATCTGCGCAAGATCAACCTCAAACTGAACCCCGAGAAGTGTGTGTTTGGAGTCCCCTCCGGCAAGCTTCTCGGGTTCTTTGTGTCTCAGCGGGGAATTGAAGCCAATCCCGACAAGATCAAGGCCATTGAGCAGATTGAAGCACCAAAGCGCGTCAAGGATGTACGAAGACTTGCCGGTTGCGTGGCTGCTCTCAGCAGGTTTATCTCTAGATCTGCTGAGCGCGCCCTGCCGTTTTTCAAAATATTGAAAAAGGCAGGTCCAATGAAATGGACTCCGGAAGCGGAGGCTGCGCTGCAGGACTTGAAGAGATACCTGTCCTCCACTCCAACACTTGTCGCACCTAGGCCACAAGAGAAGTTGCTGCTGTATATAGCGGCAACCAATCAGGTGGTTAGTGCTGCGTTAGTGGCGGAGAGGGAGGCAGATGATGAGCCAGCAACCACGGCAGATGCATCCAGCGACAAGCAGGGGGCTTCATCGGCAAGCTCTGGTCTGGCAAGCTCTGGTCCGGCAGGCTCTTGTCCGACAAGCTCTGGTCCCGACAAAGTTGGATCTGCGCAGACGCATAAGGAGATGCAGAAGAGAATGGTGCAGCGCCCAGTTTACTTTGTCAGTTCCCTTCTGCAGGGGGCTAGGTCAAGGTACTCTGGTGTGCAGAAATTGCTTTTCGGCCTTCTCATGGCCTCGAGAAAGCTGCGCCATTACTTCCAAGCACATGAGATCACAGTTGTCACTCGTTTTCCGCTGAAGAGGATACTGCAAAATCCAGAAGCAACTGGCAGGATTGTCGAGTGGGCACTGGAACTGTCAAGCTTTGGCCTCAAGTTTGAAAGCACTTCAACTATCCAAAGCAGGGCATTGGCGGAGTTCATAGCAGAATGGACACCAACACCAGATGAAGAAATTCCAGAAACGAGCATTCCCGTCAAGGAAGCAGACAAAGAGTGGCTGATGTACTTTGATGGTGCCTTCTCGCTGCAAGGCGCCGGTGCGGGCGTGCTGCTTGTCGCACCCACCGGAGAGCACCTCAAGTACGTAGTCCAGATGCACTTTCCCAAGGAGCAAGCAACGAACAATACTACAGAGTATGAAGGCTTGCTTGCTGGTCTCAGGATCGCAGCAGACCTTGGGATTAAGAAGCTCATTGTCAGGGGTGACTCACAGCTTGTCGTCCGCCAAGTGAACAAGAATTATCAGAGTCCGTTGATGGAAGCTTATGTTGATGAAGTGAGAAAGCTAGAAGAGCACTTTGACGGCCTACAGATGGAACATGTTCCAAGAGCTCAGAATGACATTGCTGATGGCCTGTCAAAGTGCGCCGCACTTAAGTTACCTGTGGAACCAGGGATCTTTGTGCTCAAGCTGACTCAACCATCCGTGACACCATCAACTGGACAGAGCAAGAAGAGGAAAGTTGATTTCTGGTGACTATTTTCCGGCAGAGCTTCCCGAAGCCGCCGCCAAGAAGGTCCCAAGATCAACACCAAGAGTGCTGAGGAGCAGTCTGCTCCGGCAAGCCTTAGGGTTTGTTCCGTCGTAGCAGACGCTCCCGACAAGTTTGCTCCGGCAAGCTTGCCGGGGAACATCAAGCTCCGGCTGAGCCACAGGTTCTCGCCGTAGAAGCGGATGTTCCCGCAGCAGCAGATGTGCCTTTAGTCCTTGTTGTCGAGCCACAAGCTCCAGCATGGGCACAGCAAATTGTCCGTTTCCTTCAGACAGGAGAACTTCCCGAAGAGCAAGAAGAAGCGGAAAAAGTAGCCCGGCAGTCAAGTATGTACCAGTTTGTCGACAACATACTGTACAGAAGAAGACTCAACGGTGTGAAATTGAAGTGTATTTGCCGGGAAGACGGACAGAAGCTGTTGGCAGAGATACATGGAGGCATATGTGGTCACCACATTGGCGCAAGAGCACTTGCCGGCAAAGCTTTCCGGCAAGGTTTCTTTTGGCCGACAGCCCTCCAGGATGCAACTGCACAAGTAACCAAGTGTGAAGCGTGCCAGTTCCATTCCAAGCAGATACACCAGCCAGCTCAAGCTCTCCAGACGATCCCTTTATCCTGGCCATTTTCGGTCTGGGGGCTCGATATCCTCGGCCCCTTCCCCCGAGCTGTCGGGGGCTTTGAGTACTTGTACGTTGCAATCGACAAGTTCACAAAGTGGCCGGAAGTGGAACCAGTGAGGAAGGTGACAGCACAGTCAGCAGTCAAGTTCTTCAGGTCGATTGTTTGCCGTTTCGGGATCCCTAACAGGATCATCACCGACAACGGCACACAATTCACGAGCCGCACCTTCATGCAGTACGTCCAAGATCTTGGCGCCAAGGTCTGCTTCGCTTCTGTTGCTCATCCGAGAAGCAACGGTCAAGCGGAGAGGGCAAATGCTGAAGTGCTGCGTGGGCTCAAGACCAGGACTTTCGACAGGCTGCGCAGGTGCGGAAGAAACTGGATCGAGGAGCTGCCAGTGGTTCTTTGGTCGATCAGGACGACGCCAAATCGAGCCACTGGCCAGACGCCTTTCGCTCTAGTCTATGGAGCAGAGGCAGTTCTCCCCACGGAACTCGTATACGGGTCACCTCGAGTGCTCTCTTATGATGAGCTTGAGCAAGAGCAGCTGCGACAAGATGACGCGCTGCTCCTTGAGGAGGACCGTCTTCAGGCTGCTGTACGAGCTGCTCGATACCAGCAAGCTTTGCACCGCTACCATAGCCGCAAAGTCAATGCCAAAAGCTTCGAGGAAGGCGACCTTGTTCTTCGGCGCGTTCAGTCCGCCAAGAATTCCAACAAGTTGACGCCGAAGTGGGAAGGCCCTTACCGGGTGAAACGAGTCACTAGGCCTGGCGCTGTCCGCCTTGAGACCGAAGATGGCATTCCGGTGAGCAACTCCTGGAACATTGAGCATCTTCGTAAGTTTTACCCGTAGGGCGCGGTTGCCGGAACCTGTTCCGGCAACCACCTTTTGTACAAGTCTTGCCGATGTTGCATGTAATCCTTTGTACAAAGCCGGGCGCAGATCCCGTGCATAAGTAAAGCTCATGTGCTCCGCACATCTTGTCAATTTCATGCATTACATTCTTTCTTGCATGCATTATCTGACACTTTGTGCAGCACCTACCCCCGGTAAGCAATAACGAGCCGAAAGGCCCCATATCTTTATTTTCTCTTCTTTCTTTTTCTCAAACAAAGGAAAGAAGGTTCCCTCGCACACAAGTTTGCCGGGGGGGAAAGGAGAAGATAATGGTGTGGACCAGGCGTCGTTTAAGGAAGGTTCGCCTTGCCGGGAAGCAAACGACAGATAAGCTAAGTTGCCAAAGTCTGAGCAATTAGTTTTAATTTTTTAGTTATCTTCCTCGAACGACTGTGCTTTGTATGGAAAACGTGTGCGCGGAGGAACCAACTTGTAGCTAGTTGCGCCCTTACTTTGTTTCGAGTCCGCTCAACAACTTAAGTGTGCTGCAACTAGTCGCGACAAGGTTTCTTGTCGGAGCGGCACCGCCAGCAGGCTGCTGACGTCCCGCACTCAGCGCTCGCGGCTCGGGTGCCTGCGCCGACAAGTTCCCTAAAAGCGTAGGGTAAAACATACAAAGCAAGGGATCTAGTAAAGGAAATAACATAGCGATCATTATCCAAAATAAAGTTATATTACAAGATAACTTGTCGCAGCTCTAACACATTGTTCCCATGACATGACCAGCAGCGACAAGGAAAAAGATAAAACGAGCGGCCTAGTCTACGCGACCGCCCTCAACCCTCTTGATCTCGCTCACCTTGTCCACAATGGGTGCGACAAGGGCCTTGAGCGCTTCCAGATCGGCGTCGGGCGGCAAAGACCTGAGGACGTTGGTGAGGTTGAGGCCTGGGTTGCGTAAGGCCACCTTCACCAGCACCTTCTGAAGAACTCCCGCGCAAATCCTGCGCGACTCGTCGGCCAGCTGCTTTGGGATTTTCTCCCGAAGCCGCTGGAGGGCCGTCGCCACGCCCTTGAAGAACAAGCTGAGCTTGGCGCTGGGTTGGAGATGCTCGTCGGAAGAATACCCGAAGTCCTCCATCCCCAGCTGCGCCAGCTCCCCGTCGATGACTGCGGCGATATTCACCAAACCCTCGGTCCAGTGCTCCACAGTCTCCCTGAATGAGTTCTGGGTGACGGCAATACTCGCCAGCAGCGCCTCGTCGGCCTTGATCTTCTCCGACAAGGTCACCTCTCGCTCCTTGGCGCCGTCCAGCGTCTGAGTCAGCGTGGCCAGCTTCAGCTCGAGATCCGCGTTGGAGTCCTTGACGGCGCTGAGCTCCTTGCCCCTCTCAGCGAGAAGACCCTGCAGCTCACCATGGGCGGCAGCATCCCTCTCGCGCTCGTTCTTGAGCACGGCAAGCTCCTCGCCGCTCGTCTTGAGATTGGCCTCCAGCTGCGCCACCTTCGCCTCCAGCTCTTTCTTGGCGGTCTCAACAGCTGCGGCAGCATCCCTTGCTTCCTTGAGAGCGCCGCCAATTGCTTGCTCGCGCGCGGCAAGCTCTTCCTCGTGGCTGTCAAGGTTGACCTTGCGCTGCGCCAAATCACCCTCCCGCGCAGATAGCCTCTCGGCAGCAAGCCGCTGCTGCTCTTCAACCTCAGCATTCGCGAGGAGAAAGGCTTTCCTCTCCTCGGCGACTTGCTCCCGCTCTTCTGCCAGGCTCCGGAGAGTTTCCCGCCTGAGACCCCGGAGCTCCTCCGCACGCTTCTCGATGTCAACTCCCGCCCTCGTGACAAGCGCTTCTCGGGAAGCCAGCTTGACTTGTCGGGCGCGGTAGAGCGACATCAGTTTCAGCAGCAGCCGCTCCTCCTCAGGCTCGTCGCTGCTGCTGCTTGGCGCGTCAACCAGCTTCAGCCCGGCAGAGGCAAGCACTTCTCCATCCAGAATTTCTCCTTCGACCGGCGCCCTGGAGCTTGACGCCCAGGGAAGCTTGATGAAGATACCATCGCCAGCCTTCAGGTAGGTGCTGGGCTGTG
Source organism: Triticum aestivum (assembly GCF_018294505.1). NCBI lineage: Eukaryota > Viridiplantae > Streptophyta > Magnoliopsida > Poales > Poaceae > Triticum > Triticum aestivum. The sequence goes on from NC_057801.1 coordinate 131,735,023, forward strand.
TCTCTTCGGAGCCTGGCTCTGCGGCAGCGGCGGGGGGATCGGCGGTCGGTGCAGCACCTGGCGCTCCTGCGGCCTCGGAGCCGTCAGTGCAGTCGCCGGATCCCTTGCCGGCTTCTGCGGCGGCAGCCTTGGCGGCCTCTTCGCCGGCGGGTTCATCAACGCCGTCCTCTCCTTCAGCGGCCTCGGTTTCCATCGGCTCAGTGGCGGATGGATCTGAGGAACGAAGAAGGGAGAGAACTCAAGCAAATATTCAAAAAGAAAGTCAGAAGAAGAAAAACCCAAGGGCAAGTTCTCAAGCAAAAGGGGTACCTGTGCTGGGATCTGCAGTCGTGGTCTCTACCGCCGGAGGATCACTGGTGTCGTCCCTTGCCGGAGAACTGGCCCTTGCCGGAGAGTTCTCCCTTGCCGGAGAGCGCTCCCTTGCGGGGAATCCTCCCTTGGCGGTGTAGTCGAAGCAGATGGCACTTCGGGAGCAGCTTCCGGGCATTCCTAGTGAGGCTGTTTTGCTCCTATACGAACCCAACAGTCAAGATATCAGTAAGAGAAAAGAGCACCCATGCGCACCTGACGATAGGAAGTAAACTATAAACTTACGCTGGGGGCTGCGCTGGGGGCTGCTTTGGGGAGTAGTTGCCAGGTCCGTCAAGGTGGTCTCGGACACACCCCCTGCTGACACGGTGGGATCATCTTCGATGACAATCACCGAGGCCTTGGCTCTCTTCGCCGCTCTCTAGGCCAGCGTCCTGAAAAGGAATGGATTCAGATCGAAGCAAGTTAGATACAAGATGAAAGCAACAAGAACGGAGAACCACAAGTATAGCAAGGAAGCTTACTCCTCTTCTTCATCATCAGAGCTGAGCACGGAGAGATCGAAGTCCGGCTCCCCTCCGGTGCGGCGAGGCGGAGGAGTAGGTTCCCTTGCTCGCTTAGCAGGGGCGGTGGCGGAGGACCGGGAAGATTCCGCCCCGGTTGCCGCAGCAGCATAAGGCGCTCCCGCGGCAACAGTGCTCGCCGCGGTGGAGCGTGTCGCACGGCTTGGCGGCTGTTGGCTCGCTTGCCGCCCCGCTACATTCCCGGCCTTGCGGAGACGCCTTCTTGGTGCAGCCGGGGGCTCCACTTGCGGCAAGCTATCTGGAGGTTCGGGCTCTTCCTCGCCGGGCTCGCTCGGCTCAGCTTCAGGGCCGGCAAGATCTTCCTCGCCGGCAAACTCCTCGCGCTCAGCAAGGCTTGCCGCCTCTGCTGCCTCTGCCTCCTCCACGGTGAACCCGAACTCGCCCGCGGCAGCTGCTGCCGCAGCCTCTTTCGTCCTAGTGGCGATGCGCTGCAGCTCCGCGTCGGTAGTGTCACGGGTGAGGCTCTTCTGCTCGTCGGCGCGGATCGGCACTCGAAGAACGCCCGCACGACGTCATCCGCAGGCTCTTGCCAAGTTGGGGCGATTCCGTGCGAGTTGCACAACAGCATCATCGCGCAGATCTGGTCGAGTGAAGAATTGTTGCACAATGGAACAACGCTCCTCGACAACATGAATGGATGCTGAGGATCGCGTTTGAACAGCTCCAGGAGCATCGCATCCAGCTCCAGGACGGTGAAGTTGAAATTGAGGCCCGGGCGCAACCTCATGATATCCGCCGAGTTCTTGAACTCCCAGGCGGGTCTCCCTCTCTCCTGCAGGGGGGCGATGCGGCGACGAAGGAAATCTGCGCCAATGGCGTCTACAGTGAGCCCGGCAAGCCTGAGGCCAAGCATTCGGGTGACGGCGATCTTCAGCCTATTGTCTTCCGGGGCCACATTGCTCCAATCGTTCCCGCGTACTATTGGGGCTTGGCGCATGGCAGTAAACGGCTACGGGTTCTCCTCGACGATCCAGCACCACTCTGCTCTCCACTCCTCCCATTTGCTGCGAAGCTCTCCCTCCAGATAAGCTTCTTTCTTTCCGACTCTCAAGATCCAGGCGATTCCTCCGGCAAGGGGCTCTCCTATCTCGACTCGGGGCATAAAGAAATGGCGGAAGAGGGCTACGTTTGGGTGGACTCCGACAAAGTTTTCGCACAGATGTGCGAAAACTGCCATGGTCAGAACGGCGTTGGGGGTGAAATCAAGGAGGCGGAGCCCATAGGTGTTCATAATGTCGCAGAAGAATTCCGAGAAGGGCGGGCTGAGCCCGCAATAGAAGAACAACGCGAAGAAGGGTTACCCGTTTGGAGCCAGCTCCGAAGCGGCGGCCAGGAGTACCCTCGTACGCGGATGCGCTCGCATCTCCGTCGACCAGAAGAGGTAATAGTACTCCCTCAGTTCCTTGGCGCCGAGCTGAGGGGGGAAGATGGCCCGCTCCTTCCGCAGCGCCGCGAGCCGCTGCGCCTCGGCCGACTTCACGCCCTTCCCCTTTCGGATTTCAGAGCCATGGCGGGGGTGGCGGGGGAGATCGACGGCGTTGGTGGTGCTGGTGGCGACGGGGGGCGGAGCGCTTCTCTCTTTCTGCTTCGAGAAAAAGGGGGGAGCGGTGGAGATTTTTGGAGTTGGAGCAACAAACAGCGAGATGGGCGAACTGCCCCTGTTTCCCCTGCTTATAAAGAGGGAGGGGGCGGACATTTCGCCCTTCCGAATAAAGAAACCACCCACGATCTCTCCCACGACGCCGCATTCGACGCGTGCCGTTGGGGAGGGCGCGGTGGATACAGAGTAAGATACGGCGTGCCCCAGGCTGCGCGTGTGCCCGTGCCCTGTTTTGGGCCTGGCCCAACAGCGCTCGGCATCGTGTCTGGCCCAGGCCCGGGGGCTCCTGTCGGTGTACTAGAGTAGGGGTGCCCTAGTACCCCGAACTTGTGCACGGGCAGCTGCAGCGCCCCGTGGCAAGGGCTTGCCGGGTGACCGCCAAGATACTCCGTGGCTCCTTTGGAGCCATTCAAGAACAAAGTACTCAAGTAAAGAAGATAAGGCCCCAGCAAGAGGAGCTTGCCGGGAAGGCCAACCGAGGCATCTCAAGGAACTTGCCGCGACGCACCACGCGTCCCGGCAAGGCCCGGTGAGCGACAAGCTTCTGGGCGCGACAAGACCATGACTGCGGCAAGACGCTTGCCGCAACAAGCGGCCACTCTGTGCCCACGCTCCAGCGCATCCACCAACGTGTCACCCTGGGGGCTTTTCCAGGCACGCGTGGCGGAAGGTTGTGCAGCCAGCGGTATGCGGTGGCATGCGATGCTCACAAGATCGCCATCGTGGCAGGCGGTGGCGCCCCTGACGGTCCTTTTCTATGTTGTTTGGGCGACATAGACGGGCATTTAATGCCCTTGTCCCCTACCGTCAGGGTTAGGTAGAGTACACTGTACAGGTAGCTGTACCAACCGCAACTCTTTTTACATTTTTACCCTTCTCTGCATTGCCACCTGTCGGTGACCCCTTGAGCATATAAAAGGAGGCCCATGCGCAACGTAGAGAGGGGTTTGGATCATTTCGAAGCCAGAAAAACATCTAGCTCTCTGGAGCAAGAACACAATACAATCAGACAAGCAGCAGTAGGAGTATTATCTCTCCGGAGAGCTCCGAAGCTGGGTAAACTGCTCGTGTGCCTCGCCTCGATCTGCTCTTCGTGCGACCTCCGCCTCCCCGCCGAACCGAAAGGGACTCGGTCCGCCGGTCCCATAGGTGTTAGTGGATCAGTTTCCCCGACAAAACCCTTTGAAGTAGGACGTGGCAGTCATGAGTTCTCAACCCTTGTACCTTGTTTCCATCTGCACTGACTCTCCTTTCAGGGTTGGAAGCAAATCCATGTGGGAATCTCACACGTGACAGGACCTCGCATAATTCTTTTCTTTTTACCTTGTCCAAGACGTACACAGCTGGTGCCATATCCTGTGGTTTACCTTCATCTTGCACCTGCAAATCCTTTCTGATACACAGGTGTGACAAATCAATCCTAGATTTTAAGGTATCTTTCGTCTTGCCTTCAATGTTAAGAAGTGTGCCGATAATGTTGTCACATATATTTTTCTCGATGTGCATCACATCAAGATTATGCCGCAGATCCAAATCTTTCCAATACTCCAAGTCCCACAAAGTGGACCTGCGGGTAAACAATAATCTCTCTTCTACCGTGCCACGCTTCCTTTTCCCACTACAATTACCAGGATGGTTTCCTGGTGTAATATGCCTGACCTTCTCTAATTCCACTTGCAACTCATCGGCAGTGAGCCTCTTTGGCGCATCACGATTTTCATGCTTTGCATTGAGCACATCTCTTTGGTATTTTCTAGGATGCGGCTTGTCCTTGGCAAGGAAACAACGGTTTCCAATGTAACAGATCTTGCTAAGTATTGCGTATGACAGCGAATTTCTGTCACAGCAAACACATGCATTGTAACCATGTGTCGTTCGCCCTGACATAGTGCCCACAGCCGGATAATCATGGATGCACCAAATTACAACAGCACGCAGAAAGAAATCAGCTGGTGGGCTGCTATATAGGTCTCGAGTGAGAACACCCTTCCATAGCTATTGAAGTTCCTCCACAAGAGGCTCCATGAACAAATCAAAATCCTTTCCAGGAATTTTTGGACCTGGGATGAGCAAGGCCATCATGTAGTTTGATTCTTTGGTGCAGACATTTGGAGGCATGTTGTAAGGGATAACAAGCACTGGCCACATGCTATATGTGGCGCTCTGGTGGCCAAATGGGTTAAATCCATTTGAAGCTAAGCCAAATCTAATGTTTCTCGAGTCAGCAGCAAACTCTTTGTGTTTATCATTGAAGCTTTTCCACTCACTACCATGAGATGGATGTCTCATTACATTCTGATCTCTGTACTCCTGGTTCCTAGAATGCCACAGTACATCCTCTCTTGTTTCAGCATCATGAAACAACCTTTGCAATCTTGGTGTCTCAGAACATTATGAGGAACCCTCTTCACAGCATCGCCATCTTTCCATCTTGATGATTTGCATTTCGGGCATTCACTTAAGTTGGCATAATCCTTCCGGAACAGAACACAATTATTCTTACAAACATGGATCATATCATATCCAATTCCAACTGCACGAAGGAAATTCTTCATTTTACTGTAGGTGTGTGGCAGCTCAGACGCATCTGGGAAAGATTTGCGGAAAGCAGCCAACATCGCATCGAATGATTTGTTGGTCATTCGCTTAGATGTCTTCACCTGAAGAAAGGTGACCATAGCTGAGAACACTGACAGCTTATTTCCTGGGGTGACAGCAATGTTACATTGTTCCAACATGCGGGCCCACCGTTTTTCTTCGGCAGGTGAAAGTTCACGGAATGCACGAGCATTTCGTAGCATTGTTTCAATGTTGGTCAAACTCACTGGCTCCGCCACCACCACCACCTCCTCCTCTTCCACCTGAGCATCAGGCAGATCAAGATGGTGATCTGCTGCTTCCACATAGTCAATAACATTGACGTTCACAGCTTCACCATGATGAGCCCACCTAGTATATGTGACCGACATCCCATACAAGTATAGATGATTTTGCACAGTTGACTGGGGTCTTGTAACTGAATTCATACAACTACTACACGGGAAGAGCACATCTGATTTCGGACCACCGTACTCAGCTCTGATAAAGTTCATGAAGTTTTCAACCCCCTCGACATATGCAGCAGAGAATCTTCGAGCAGAAGTTATCCAAGTCCTGTCCATCTGTTAGACATACAAATTAGTTCTTCTACTAGATATTGCAGGAAAAACATATATGCTTTTTTATGAAGTCCAGAAAAAAAATACCTAGGTCGATGTCTAAAGCTATGGCAAGATATTTGGGCGAGCAGATCTAAGTAACGAAATATATGTAAAGCTAATTCAGCAAACAGATTTGAGTGCTAAATTATGGCAGGCAGTTTCAGCAGTCAATGAGGCTGAGCACACATCCATCAAACTATCGAAGGCCATCGTAGCAACAAAGATCGAGTATAAAATGGTGTAGAGCTATTTCACCTAACAGATTGGCTACTAGACCATGGCAATCTACGTCACAATAAATATATGGCAGGATATTTTAGCAACTAATCGGCCTTGGCATGCCATCTCAGCTAAGCAGATTGAGTGCAGAACAGGGCAAGGAAGCTTCTTAAGCAGAGCATATTGACAGTAAACTACTTCAGAAAACAGTGAGATTAACAGCGTCTATCAGCTAACATTCAGCGCTACACTGACATGAACGAGGCCTCAGTCTAGAATGCGCGTACCGTGGGAGAAGCTGACCGCCGTGCGTCTCCACACAAACATCGCCAGCGGTGGCGACGCTGACCACCGTGCACCTCCACAAGAACGTAGCCAGAGGTGGCGACGCGGCTAGAGGATGGCAGTCTACGAGAGTGTACTGTGGGAGCGAAAGGATCGCCATGCGTCCCCTCGACGAACCGCGGCGCCGACGTATCGGCGCGGCGGGGAGGGCGGATCTGGCGTAGCGAATGGAGTGGAGGGGGGATGGGGGGAGTGGGGTTTGGGGAATATTTGGCCGAAGGGCGGTTGAATTGGATTTGGGGGGAATTTTTGTGTGTGTGGGGGGGGGGGAGGATTTTCGTGCGGTGGGCGGGGGGAGTTTGGCGCATGGTCGGTTTCTCCAAGTGCAGTCCCATGTGTCACTTAAGAGGCAAGCCGAAGCGCGTTCCATTTGCGTGAGCCGTGTGCAGGACCGAACGTTTGTGGGGTGCAATGCGACCGCGACAGGAGTGCTGTGAGTGTACCGCCTTTTTTCCTTTTAAACTAGGTGCTTCGCCCCCTCAAAAAAAATGTTGCTTCGCATGATCCATCGATACTACTACTAGTAATCCGGCAATCCCGACTAAAACGGCGCGGCAGGGTCTTTTCCTGCGTGATATGCTGGGAGGTTGGCTTAGTTGGGTTTTTTAGATTTGTCTCGGTTGAATAAAAATCAGAGTTGGTGATGATGGTGTGCCTGTCATCCTGCAATATAGGCCGTCCGATCTATATCTAACGGATAGGAAGGAAACTATGACAATTTACCTGCACTCCTCTCCACATTTGCAGATAAGGCTTTCCCTCGTTCATCCTTTTCTCCCACAAGATCTTGATCTTCCGTGCAATGCACGGGCATCTTGCTAGTACTCCTACAATATGTATATTATTGTGAAAGTTCATATACACCGGCCGAGATTAATGCAAACATGGCAGATTTTCATTACATTTCGAACTTTTATAGGACAGAAAAATAAAAGAAACCCGACCCTAAACCTATTCTACGGCGGCGACCGACGTCCTCCATCTGCGATCTCTATGTACGGGGGCAAGGTTCAAGACCCATGAAGTGAAGGTGCGGTCTCCGGTGAGGAAGAGTAGAACACGGGATACGGACCGGCCAGTTGGCACACCATGCCCTGCCGTCTCCCATGCCCTACTCATCCTCGGAGGAGTCCCCGACCTCGGCGGTGCCGGATGTTGGACGGTGGCAAGTAGGACGCATGGCTAACGGTGCTCCCATCGTCGGCTGCCAGCGTGGCCACCGTTTGTGCGGTCGCGTCCGCGTCCGGCTACGCCTGCGTCGCGAGAGGCGACTTGAGCGAGGGCGGCGACCTCGAGCTTCGTCCCCGAAGACAAGCTCTCCCGCAGAGCGTTTGCACTTGCGGTCATGGCGGATGTGGTGCCAGGTACGAGGACGATGCGCTATGGTGTGGAGGATACCTGGGCGTTGCCGCTTTAAGTAGCGCATTCCGGTGAGGCCAAGCGTCCGGGTGCGTCATTAAATCGCCGGAGTTGGTTCCTCGGGCACCGAGCCTCTTAACAATGACAGACGAACGGACGGCATGAATGCGGGCAGCTGGCGCCGACTGGGAACGCACCGTGCGACGACGCGAGGGAGGAGGGCTTTGGTGTGCCAGGGTACTCAGCTGCGGTCGTGGCAATGTTGGAGATGCCCTTTGCTCAAATGCGATCCCCGCATGTCATTGAAACAGCAAGACGTCCCGGCATGGTCTCAGGTCCAGAGGATGCAGTTGGCCGCGCTACACCACTCCGCGGACGCGTCGCGTCACCCCGTGCATCCTCGACGAGCCGGGTGTTGGGGTGTGTTTGGATTGTGGCCAAAGTGCACCTTACCAAAATTTTGGTCATGACCCAAAGATTGGTCTTTGTTTGGATGGTTGCCAATTTTTTGGCATGCCAATGAACTCTAGCCAACTCTAGTTCATTTTTCTTGCCAATGTCGGCCAAATCATGGGCAACCAATACCTCGACCAAAATTTTGGTCATGACCCAAAGATTGGTGTTTGCTTGGATGGTTGCCATTTCTTTGGCATGCCAATGAACTCTAGCCAACTCTAGTTCATTTTTCTTGCCAATGTCGGCCAAATCATGGGCAACCAATACCTCAACCAAAATTGTGGCTACCCAATGCTTTGATGGGGCAACCTTGGTCACAAACCAAACATACCGTTGGTCATGCCACAACACTAACGCCACCCTCGGCACACTGAAACCGAACGTGTCTATCGACGATATGAGCGTGTCGCTCACCGTGGTCGCCGTGTCCAGAGGCGGTGCTAGAGCTGCGCCCCTTGTTGGCCCCAACGACCCACATGAATGGTTGTCGGTGGCGAGGAGGTCATGGGCCAGCTCCTCCATTGGACTAGTCTGCGCTACGTCATCTCGACAGGTGTACCCCACATGTCAGTTTCCCTGTTTTCCCGGCCATATTCGAGCGTCAGTGCTCCGCGTTGCGCATTAGGCCTTTCACTATGTAGGCCAAGCGATACAATTTATTGTTTATTTGAGCCATTCAAGTGTATTCATGTGGCGTTTGCTTATTTCTCATTCCTCTCCAACCCTCTTCTCCATCGATCATGTCGCCCTCCAGTCGAGTCCATCCTCCCGCATGCCTCATTTGAACATTCCACCGAGTATCATTCGCATGTACCCACCCTAGTCCTCTTTCAATAGATCTCCGGACCCCGAAATGAAATCGAGAGGGAACGAGTGGGGGCACGTGATACCTAAGGCGGATTCAAAATTTTGAACCGGTGATCATAGCATCCGCAAATCATATATAAAGGGTATTCAATGTTCGTTTCGTTTTTGAACGTACAATATACTCCCTCCTATCCTTTCTACTTTACATATAAATTTTATGTGTAGTCAAAGTATCTCTACTATGATAAAAAAAGGTATCAACATTCAACAACGCCCAATCAATATTGTTAGATTCGTACGTACTCCTAGATTTGTACTCGAGATGGTTTCCAATTTGACTATTGACAAGATTAATAGTACTCCCTCCGTCTAGGTGAGTAAGTCATCTTAGCCTGTGCACCGTGAGCAAGGAGGAGGGGAAAACGAGAGACATTAATGTTTATTTGCTAATTAATAGTATTGCAAGCAATGAACTAACCACTGCGTGTCATGTTTGATAGTCTCAGGTAATTAAAAGCATGCACACCCTCATCTCTTATTGGTTGATATGTCAAGAAACAAGAAACGAGGTAGAAGTTAATGCACCACGCCTACGTGTTTTGGGATTATTTGGTTTTCGTAAGATGACTTACACACCTAGACGGAGGGAGTACATAAAGATGTATAATGTGAAAATTATATCATTGGAAACTCCTTTCATATATGAAATTGACCGTATGCTTTGTGTAAGTTGCATGTCATATATTATTACTCTAACATTTGGTCAAAGTTAGCCTCGAAAAACGCATTTGACCCTGTATGCTTTGTGTAAGTTGCATGTCATATATTATTACTCTAAAATTTGAGTAAGTTGCATGTCATATATTATTACTCTAACATTTGGTCAAAGTAGTATAGTGGAAGTGGATCCTCTGACGTAGGTATCCCTACCTTACCCTCCCTTTCGGTCACTTACTGGCGGACCCCATGTTTGCTAGGCCCCTCATGTCAGTTACTCAATGGGTTCAGCCACGTCAGGGGATCCTCATCCGTAGTACACTCCCTCTGTTTTTATTTACTCCGCATAAAACGGAGGGAGTGGTGGTATAATAAATGATGCGGGCGGGGGAGGGGGAGGGACGTTGGTTTGCTCTCAACTGCGGTCCCACAAGCGAGCGAAAACACAAGACGAAGTGCGTTCCATTCAGTGAGCGACATGGAGGGTCCAGCGTGCCGGGCTGCAACGCGAATGCGACAAGAGCGATGCACAGTCAAAACCGATTGACCGGTCATCACCGGAACCACTATTCACACCAGAACCTTTGCTGCTCGGCCTACGCCAGCCACTGCCCTAAAACCACACCAAATCTCCAGCCCATTCCCCCACCTTTCGATCCCCTAGCCCGCATCAAGCGTCCCCTAGTTCGCCGGAAAGCCATGGTCTTCCGCAAGATCACTTACTACAAGATGCTGACGCCGAAGCGCCGCGCAGAAATTGCGGCGGCGGTCGGCGCCACAGACCTCCGTTCCCAAGATCGCTTTGAGGCGGGCCAATCCCCGAGTTCTCTGGAGCCAAGCTACAAGGAGGAGGAAGCCGATCCAATGTTCACCGCGGAGGTCGCGGCGCAGAAGGCCCCCGATGGGTATGAGACGATGGACGTCGACTTGTGCCGGCGTCCGAGTCCCCCATGGTGTAGGCGGACCAGCGGTTCAACATCGCGATACTAAAGGAGGACCGGGAGGCAGAGGCTCAACTCGACGCGGACGCGCGCGCATGCCGCTGCCATCGAGGCTCTCCTGCAGGCGGAACCGAATGTCGTGGATGTGAACCGGGCGGCGAAGGCTCAACTTGAGGCGGAGCGCGCGGATGCCGCTGCCATCGAGGCCCTCCTGCAGGCGGAACCGGATGTCCTGGACATGAACCGGGCGACACAGGCTCGACTCGACGCAGAGCGCGCGGATGCCACTCTTATCGACGCCCTCCTGCAGGTGGAACCGGAAGTCCTGGACTTGAACCGGGCGGCGGAGGCTCGACTCGACGCGGAGCGCGCGGATGCCGCTGCCATCGAGGCCCTCCTGCAGGCGGAACCGGATGTCCTCGACTTGAACCGGGTTGTGCTCTCGTCCATGCAGAGCGCCCGCACGCTCCGCTTGAACGAGTAGCTGGAGGCCAAGGACAACCACGATGCGGAGACACACGTCGGCAATGACGACTAGTTCGCGCCGGCAGCCAAAGACGACGAGGCCGTCTCTTTCCGCGAGCAGTGATAGTTTTTCTTTATGTTGTTGTTTTTATGGATCTTTTGCTGTGTAAAAACATACTATATTTGTTATGCAACTCGCCTGACTTGGGTCAGTCTACCATTTCAGGCGGTTGGATGAATATCCTACGTCTCCTAACCCTTCTTTCCTTCTTCCTCACCTCTTCTTCTTCCCCAACAGACCACCGCACGGGCCGTACGGATACTCCCCAACATGCGGTTGGATAAACATACTCTATGAACAAAAATTATGTGTCAGCGATAGGATGGCTGAGTTTGGTTTGTTCACATGCGACAACACGTGTCAGTGAGGGTGTGTTCCCTTGGTTGGGTTTGCGGCATGCAGGAGCGACTATGTGAGGGTGCGGTGCGACCGCGGCGTGCAGGAGCGACCGTGTGAGGGTGCGGTGCGACCGGGACAGCCGTGCGCAAGTGTACCTCCTTCTCATTTTGAAAACTTTAGGAAAGCTTGGCAAAAATGAGTGGAGAAGTTTGGCAATGCAAGGCCTAGACCCAAACATGATAAGTACGTACATACTAGGAGTACTAGTGTTAAAAAAGAAAGGCGAGGTTTTCCTTCGCGGGATTTAATTGATACAAATCCTCGTTTCACGTGTCAATTAATGCATATTTTTTTCTCGAAAGACGAATAGCTAACCATCTCACTCATCGCTTGATTAATGCAGCGCCATGCAAACGAACCTTCTCACTTCCGCATGCATGCAGGGGATATTAATGTCCTTGGTTGCTAAAACCATCAATTTTGCCTCAATTAGTGTTAGTGGCCCTTTGCAAATTGTAATTTTGATAATACTGGCCTTGTGTACAAAAAAATGGAGGTAGTAACTATATTTGATTTCCTTGCCCATTAGGGTGACGTCGACGATTTTTTTTGTCTTTTTGGCGAAGTGCATTCGACGGAGAACACCATTGAGGGAGACCACGATAAGTCGTTCGCAAGTGCTGCCTGCAAGCCGAGACAACCGCCTTATTTGGATCCAGGAAGTCCTTTACTAGTACTACTACTAGGAGTACTAGTGTGGTGAGATGGTTTCTCGAAGAAGACGATGGAGAAGTGGAGTCAGCGAAGAGTGAAATGATGGTTGCTTCGTCTGTGCTTTGTGATTTGACACCTCACTGCTTTGTAATTTGTGATAGAAGGGACAGGGAGTAGACTCTGTGCTCTATACTGTACTACTCCCTCTGGTCCTTTTCTATCTGTGTCTAAGAAAATTTTGTTTTTCCCGCAATTCTCTGTGCATTGGCATTTTTTCGTTGCTCTTTCCAAACGTGCCCTCCATCCCTTTCCACCGCATGCGTGCCTGCAGTAATCCCATCTCTCTTTCCCATGTGCTTTGCATCTTCCCAAGGCAGAGAGAACTGCTTGCATGCAGAAACAGGAGAGAGAGGGAGAGGCGCATGCGTGCAGAGAGATGGACAGGGGAGAGAGAGCCGACATGCATGCAAAGTCTGAGCCAATCTCGCATGCAACCAGGGTCTCCTCGGATGAATCCAGGGGCAAAATAGTCCATTTTTTGCTAATTGCTCCTCTCCTTGGTATGCGGGCTGGACCTTAGACGCAGAGAAAAAAGGACCGGAGGGAGTACATGCGTCCAAGCATGGGAGAAAGAGGAGAGACGTTGCATTTTTCTATTCCTTGAATCAATCAATTAGGGAGCTTCGGTTTCATCTTTTTGGCTTTGGCAACACCGTCCACAAATGGTTCCCACGATGCCAAAAGCTATTTTCACATTTGGCTACACATTGTGGATTTCCTTAACCATACCACTTGGTTTTGCTCCTGTGTGCTATCTATACAAATCTCAATTATATTGATCTAAAAAATTATAGAATCAAAGATTAGTAAAAAGGAGGTGATTTTGCCGCACGGATGGCGGGGGAGGTTTCTTATTTTCGGAGGACGTTGTCCTGGCGGTTTTCTAACATGCGGTCCCACGTGTCAGTGCTTTACCAAGCCGATCTGCGTCCCACATGAGGCAGAACAACGGCAGAAGCAACACGTGGTTAAGTTGAAGAAGATGAGGGAGAAGCGGATTCTCAGCAACACGAGTGAAATGATGGTTGCTTCATCCCTCCAACTTCTTTTTTTAGCATTATTACTTCGTCCCTCCAACTTAACTTAGGGAAAGGTGCAGCTTTGTGATTTGACGCCTCATTGCTCATTACTACGTCGGCGCCATGACTGGGGTGCTTCACCCCGGCTGCTCTGCACTGTATTCCGGTATGGCACGTGGACCCGGTAGCTTGATGTCCCACATGTCGGCGAAAGGGACTAGAAGATTTATGAAAGCGAGCGCTCTACTCTTACGACGGAGGAGTAGACGACACGATGGCCCAGTGAACTATCACTTGTACTGTATAGTACTATAGTTTTGCTGTTTCGCACGATCCATCGATACAAACCCGATTAAACATGAAGGGGCGGGATTTTTCCCGCGCGGTAGATGATACTGGCCATACATTTCAAAGGCAATTTTAACGTATGCAAACTGAATAATTATAAGTAACAATATGATATCTAGTAAAACTAAAAACACATATGATTTATTGTGTTAGAGTGTAGTAGTAGTGATGTATTGCATAGTTGTTAGATGTAACATGCGAGAACATGTAGAGATGTAGTTTTGGAGGGCCTACAGAGAGAAAAGCGTAATACGGTCACCGAACTCTAGAATAAGCTGATTACGGTCACTATATACGTTTTGCGGTGATTATCCGGTCACTTGCTCACAGTTCAGCATCAGATTGCACTCTATTGGCCGGCCAAATAGTCTGCGTGGCGCCATGTTGACTAGTTAAATTGACCACGTTCCTTGTGGGTCCCACCTGTCAGTTCGCATAGGGAAAAGGTCAGATAAAACAAATTTACGTACGCGTGACAAGGCTCCAACCTGTGCGCGGGGATCACCTAGCTGTGTATGTGTCTGTTAGGGCCTGATATGTGCGCATGCACGTGTAGGTTGAGCACTTGAGCGTGAGAGTGTGTGTTGGTCGTGTGGTGTACTGGTGTGTGCATGCATGCATGCGTGTGTGTGTGAGTGTTGCATGTGTGCGTGGCTGCGTGTGTATGTGTGAGTGTTGCGTGCGTGCATGGGTGCATGTGTTTGTGTGAGTGTTGCATGGATGCAGTTCGTGTGCATGCGTGCGTGTGTGTATAATCACCACACCAGCTCCTATGTGTTAAAACAGACGGCTCAGCATACAAATACAAGGCCACCTTGTCCGCTGTGCCCGCGGTCATGACTTTGAACCACCGTCAAAATATTTTTTTGTCGTTTGTTTTCATTCTTACTAGCAAGATGCCCGTGCGTTACACGTAACATCAAGATGCATTTGTATGGCTTGTTTATATTGTGAGAGAAAAGGATGAACGAGGGAAGGCCTTATTTGCAAATGTGGAGAGGTGTGTGGTACCTTTTTTCAAAATTGCCATAGTTTATTTCCTATCCATCAGATATAAATCGGACGGCCTATATTGCAGGATGGCAGGCACACCATCATCACCAACTCTGTTTTTTATAAGAGTGTATTTTATGTATTTTATAAGAGTGTAGATGTAGAGTAGATATAAGTCGACAGGTGGGCACGATGGTAGTGAGATAATGTGATGCAACACTAGAGGTGCCACGTGGAGCGTTTAACTGGTCAACTAGTCATGTCATGAACAAATACAAAGTTGTACGGTGAGTCCGTGACTGTATAATATCCACTAAACGTAAACAAAGACCGTAATGAGTGGATTATGAAGTCCAATGTATGTATCGTGCTTTCGCTTCAAATACAATGATCATCATTGCATATATCGCGAGAGAAAGATGAAACACGCGTGAATTTTCTGGGGGCTTACTTTTAGAGGACCTGGAGATAGTTTTGTGTGCATACGTGAAAGGGGCGTACAGGGGGGGGGTATGCGATGGAGAGAGAGATGCTCTTCATTTCTCTTTATTATGACTAACTTTGTATATAGTATAAAAATATACAAACTCACAGTGCGTAATAAATATCATTGTGGGCACCATGCAATGCAAATTAGCGTTCGTACTCCTCCATATAACTTTGTAATGTTGTATATATGTAGAAACTCTAAAATAATTTTTTGGCCACACTTTATTCAAAAGGAATGTTGTATGCGAAATAAACGTGAAGAGAGGGCTTTTTAGATCAATGGGGTACGTGATGTAACATGTGTGAATGTGTAGTTGATGCATTTGGCGGGGCCTAGAGTGGTATGTGTGTGTATTACGTATTCGAGAGAGGCATGGATAGAGGGGCCGACTGGGGGGACGTGGGAGAGATAGCACGAGAAATGAGAGTGGTCTAGAGAGAGAGAGACGAATATGACATCACGACAGGAGATTCCATTCCCTTGAGTGTGTATATGCAAGGGGGAGGGAATAGAGGCACCAGGAGAAATTTTCTGTGTGTGTGGTGTTTGTGTTGGTATGTGTGGGTGTGAGAAGATAATGAGACGTGGGGGCAGAGGGTGTGTCACCGCGTGAGGTTCGGTGGGTCGAGGTGAGGCCCTTCGTTCGGTTCCGTCCTGCGCCACATTGGTCGGCCCATGACACATTTAGGAAGACCCATGGATGACTAGTCGTACAAGACAAAGATAGCAGAATTGTGAAGGACTCTGTGTCCACTGACAAAGCCGGCTAGGATTTGTAACCCTAGGTTCTCGGACTAAGGTAACCCCTTTATCTCTGATATTACTATTCATCCAACCTAACTTTAAGGGGCATCCTACAGAATGCTCTGCTAGAATCATACTCGTCGATTAGGAAGAGAGGTGTGAGATAATGTGTGAGAGACAGGCGTAAAGATAATGTGCGTACATGAGACACGTAGGCAGGTCCATGTATATAGAAAGGGTCGATGAGGATTGTGCGTGTGTATGTTTGCGAGAGGAAGAGTGCTTGTGATAAAGGTTAGTGAAAACAGTTGTAAATGGTTATGAGAGGGAGGGAGGGTTATATCTAGAGCATGTGTGCGAGAAAGACACCTCAGGAGAGAGTGTGTGAGCATGTGTGAGAGACCACCGATGGAGAGTGAAACTACACATAAAAGACTGCTCTACACATTGATTAAAGATATAAATTGTATCCAAATATTAGGATGGGATCATGATATTTGCAATTCGCGTAAGGAGCGGTCATTGATCCATCAGACATCTAGATTCTATCGAATTTGAGCATGTCTATGTTATTATTCGACACAATTGATCCACATAGTTAGTATTTTGAACTCCAGACAATGCATCGCTTTAGCAATCGAATATAAACATGAGTATAGTTCATGTTGTGTGTGTAAAGCACATTATACATACGAAAGTTACACGATGGACATTTATAAATAGCTACCTATGAACTAGCATACATTTGAATTCAACTTAAGGTGGTTTAAAAAAATCGAATTCAACATGAAGTCCATACAATTATTTGAATTTGATATCATGGCATTTGTAAACCATACCTAAATTATGGGGGCACCAATCTTTGCTCTGATTTTGTACATAATAGCATATGTAGTCGTGTACAAAATAGATTCAAATTTAGCTCCTCCATTCAAAAATAATCGTAGTTATAGGATTTACAAGTGTCAAAATTTCAAAAATAAGCGGATAATTCAATGAGGTTTTCAAACATACAAGGTCAAATATAACATTGTCTATTTAGGTCAATCCTCATGGTTCAAGAGTACTCTACACGTGAATGCTTGTGTTTCAAAATTTCGAACAAAGCGCCAAAAGAGCCTCTACTCGCCCGAAACCGCGTGAGACCAATGTTTGGTAGTACAAGGAAATTACTTTTCTAATAAGTCTGACCCGTGAAATCTACCGGCCCGACGTCCAAAGGTCTAAACCGGGGTAGGTTTGTAGCTTCATCTAGACGCCACGCAACCGCCTCTGAAAAACATTCATACACAATGGCCGCCTAAGCACACAT
Organism: Triticum aestivum; assembly: GCF_018294505.1. Classification (NCBI taxonomy): domain Eukaryota; kingdom Viridiplantae; phylum Streptophyta; class Magnoliopsida; order Poales; family Poaceae; genus Triticum; species Triticum aestivum. The sequence continues at coordinate 131,752,105 of NC_057801.1, forward strand.
GCACGCGGCCGAAATCGCTCCCGCCCACTATTTGGGACACCTGGGATTACCATCCTACCCCCGACCCGTAGTAGGTCCGAAATTTAAGAGGAGGGCAAAGTTTGTACTTTCCCCAAATTTCAAACAAGCGCGTCCCATCTTCTGTTCAAAAAAGCCAAAAACAAACACGTCCCAGACCGAAACATGGTTCCCCCCCACCCGTCCGATTCCCCATTCATACTCCGGGGGCGCCAAAACTACCTCTCCACCAGCCATGAAACCCCGGCATCCTTCGTCCGCCACCCCATCCCACCCATCAACCGCCGCCCTCCTCCATCACGCCGGAGCCGATACCCCGACGTTGTCGTCCACCGCAACCTCAGCCGCAACGCCCTCCATGGCTAGTAGTTGAAGCCGAGGCCGAGGCGTCCGTACCCGAGCCAGTTCAACCACGCCGTCCTGCACCTCACCACTGCCGCTCCAACTTCGCCATCCTCCACCGCACCGGAGCTGTTCCCGCTACGCCGTCCTTCGCCGCCTCGGATCTGCTTCCCCTCCGCCAACATACGACCACGACAACACAATCAACAATTTGGCCATGGGTTCGTCCAAGCCTGCACCCTCCAGAACATCGGTTTCCCCGGTAAAACGAAGAAGATCGGCGCGACATGTGGAGGTGACCACACCGGCAACCGAAGAAGGTATCCTCTTCCCTTATTCATGCAAATCTTATGTCTCTGCTTGCACGGTATTCATCCCACAAAAGACACTAGTTGACCGCTTCTTCTTGATACTAGATGTTCCTAGTAACTCGTAATGCACAAGGTTTCTCCTCATATACTATTTCACCTTAGCTAGAGGTCCGTCGCCCCCTTGAATTTCAATTTCTGGCCAGTTGATTCCCAATTAATGGAAGCATTCCCCGCTGTAACAGGCGCTAGTACGACTATTACACCGGGGAAGCAGCACCTTGGTGTTTACCTTAGGGGCATGTGTGGCCTAGAGCTACTGGCGCCCGATCTGGAGGTTGGCTGGGATTAAAGGGATGGCCTAGGGGCGCTGCCAAGCACGGCGGTGGTGTGAGGTCGATGGGATGGCGGGGCGGCGGAGGCACGGGTCTGGGCCAGTGGTCGCTGGCGGTTCGAGAAAGATCGTCAACAGTGACTGGCGGGAGGTAGACGAAGGCCATCTGCCCGTTCCTTATAGATCGGACGGTTCATTAAAAAATCGACTGTCCTATTTATTTTCAGTCGACTGTTATCTTAGATATGACCACATGTGGTGGTGTGCTGGAGGAGTACCTGCATTTCCTGTGCTCATATATTAAAAAATCATACGGAGTAGAATCTAATTTTGTTTGCCATGCAATGTTGTTGAGCTATCATATGTCTCCTGTCATTTATTTTTCAGCCGCTTGCTATCTGCTACTTTTACAGTGCACTAGGTCTGCACACAGTGCACCCATACTCTCATTATTGTGTTTTTATGCAAGGGTATTTCAGAGTCTGCCGAAAGAGAAGCAAAAAAGAAAAGAGACAAGTCGTGCCAGCTTTCTACGCGGCTAGGCACGGCACGTTACATCTCTATAAAGGGTGCAGTGCCAGCAGATGGGGACGGTAAACGTTGCTCTGGAGTTGATGACCTCGCTCGCAATGAACCACCATCCCAGGTGCTTGCTTTAACTTCGCGGTGTCATATCTGGTTGCATGTTCCATATGGTGTCTAGCTTGTATTCAAAAGGCCGAAGTCGGTCTTTATTAAGATAAGGAAAGATATTTTTTACATGAACCAACATCCCGTGAGCACCAGAAGACAAATAGCTAGTCAGGGCACTGGCCGAGACAGTGACAAGCCCAGCAAAGACAGGCATCACCTGGAAGCCAACTAAAAATCCGCGATGGTGGCGAAGCAGCCCGCCTCCCACCAGGCTCTCAGGTCCTAGATGATCATGTTCACCACTCCAGCCGGATGTCTAGCTTGTATTGCTTCCAATTTGGTTAAATTGCATCTGCTTAGCTTACACATTATACCTTTGAATATGACATGCCTTTCTGTTTTTGGTACATACTAGTACATCTGTGTATTAACCATGTTCTTACATCAAACTAATGTTCTTGTGTATCCCTCATCAATCACTTATGACGAGGCAGGCAGGCAAGGGGACTACTCCTCATTTAAAGAATGTAGCATCAGCCTCCCGACATGATTCTCAAGAAACGGAAATGCTAGATGAAGATAGTGAACGTAGCTCTGTAGTTGATTACAACATTTCCCCTACACTAGCATCGCAGGTGCTTGCTCTAACTTGGCAGTGTGATATGTGGTTGCATGTTGCATATGGTGTCTAGATTGTAATTCTTCCAATCTGGTTAAACTGCATGTCCTAGTCTGCTTAGCTTATACTCCTGTAAATGTGATAACCTGTTAATGTGACATGCCTTCTTGTATTTAGTACATAGTACATCTGTCTATTAAGCATGTCCTTACATAAAACTATTGTTTTTTTTGTATCCCGCATCAATCAATATGACGAGACACCTTTAGTATATGCAGTGCGATATTAGTTGCATCTTTCATATGATTTATAGCATGTGCTGCTTCTAATTTGTTGAAATTCCATTTATGATGGGACGCTTTTAACTTGGCAGAGTCATATTGGTTGCATCTTTCATGTGGTGTCTAGCTTGCATTGCTTCTTATTTGCTGGAATGGTTTCTACTTAGTTTACACAAACAATTGTGAACATGTCATGCCATCCTGTTTTTTGTACATATTCCATCCTGGTATCATGTGTTTGCCTTACATCAAAGTAGTGATTGTTAGTATCATGCATGAATGAGTTCTGAAGAGAGAATTTTATTGCTTTTTCTTGTCGGTTTTACTTGATGATTCAAAATCAATAAAGCGGAAGGAAGTTAGCAAGGCAAAGGATAAAGGTGCTCCTTCCGAACGGAGGGCCTCTACAGTTTCTACTCCTCCACACCCCCAAAATGATTTCCAAGACAACACATGCATAGACACTCAACAAAGTTGTTTTTATGATGAGCACGTCTCCCCTAGTGCAGCATCACTGGCGCTCCCTCTAACTTGGCACTGTTATATGTGGTTGCATGTTATGTGCGATGTCTAGCTTGTATTGCTTCTAATTTTGTTGAATTCCATCTGCTTACTTTACACATTATACTTGAATAAGACACATGTTCCTGTTTCTAGAACATACAATATCTGTCTATCACACCATGTTCTTACATCAAATTACTACTGTTGTGTAACCTGCAACAATCACTTATCATAAGACACGTTTGACTTCAGAGTGTGATATAGGTTACATCTCACATTCTTTTCTAGCTTGTACTACTAATTTATGGAAATGGCACTTATGACGAGACAGTTTTAACTTGGTAGAGTGATATTCGTTGCATCTTGCATATGGTGTCTAGCTTTCACTGCTTCTAATTTGTTTAAATGCCTTCTCCTTAGTTTACACATCATAAGCTGTGAATATGCATTGTTGTGAATATGCAATGGCACTAATGACGAGAGACCTCTAACATGGTAGTGTGATGTTGTTTGCATCTTGCATATGATTTATTTCTTGTACTGCTTCACATTTGTTTAAACGCCATTTATGATGAGACATTGTTAACTTGGCAGAGCGATATTTGTAGCATCTTTCATATGGTGTCTACCTTCCATTGCATTGCTTCTAATTTGGTGAAATGTCTTCTTCTTAGTTTACACATCATAGTTCTAGTTATCTCTTCCGTCCTGTTTTTCATACATATTACATCCTCCTATCATGTGGTTGTCTAACATCAAAATTCAGTTCGTCTGCATCACGCATCAATTTGTTCTGGAGAACTAAATTGTTATTCGTTTTTCTTGTCGGCTTGACTTAACATGGCACAGAGAAAGAGGAAGAAACACAGAATGGCAGGGGATGAGAAGCGGATGAATCCTGCAGATTCTGCTGGTACTGATGGTGCAATAGAAGGTGAAAGTCCAGCAGAAAATTCTACAAACACGACATCCCATGTTATATGAGCTGCAAAAAAAGCCAAACAGAAACAAATAGCTGCCACCAAACAAGCAGAGACAGCCCTAGTTCTTGCAACACCTACCACAGTACTACCAGCTGCACGACTTACTCGTGCGTCAACTGAGCTAGCAGCACGTTCCCAAGCTCCCTTGCCACCTGACACTACTTCCCAAGCACTCTTGACACAAGACGAGTTGGCAATATTAGATGAACCTTGTGAGCTTCAATAGCAAGAAGGTAGTTGCTGGAGTCAAGTTACAGTTGCATGCTTCTTTATATGTAGTCTCACAGTTTGATGTACACTAACACTTCCTATGTTCGTTGTTGGACTAGGACCTAGGCGCAAGAGGAAACAAACATCAGGGATAATGCTCGATAGGTTAACTAAATCTACAGGAGGAAGAATGGAGATCCGTTTTGAGGCAGGTTTAAAAAGGCCACGTGATGCTACAGAGTCAGCCAAGTTAGTATCAGAGGCAGTGGTTGCCATTAGGTGTCATGTATGTATCCTCCCAACATGGATTTAGTACAGGAATGACAAAGACGAAACCCAGTTCAACACCTTCCTCGACCATTTATCTGTAAGTATGTTATGTATGGAAACTAGTAATATTGTCTTGCTCTGTCCCATACTTTCTAGGTTGCTGATAATGAGACTCACATAATTTTCAACAGATGAGGTTCAAGTCGGATAGCCAAGATGATGCAACCAGACAAGCTTGCAACCATGTTTTCAAGTCTGCTCTGCGACATTATCGGTATAACTTGAGGAAAACTCACTTTGAAGGCAAGGCTAACAGTGAACTTTCCCAAACATCTCTAGTGGAAAATATATCGGATGAAGACTGGAGGGGCCTTGTTAAACACTTGTCTGATCCGAAGTATCAGGTACATTATATATATATGATCAGATCACATGTTGAAGTCCTATTTACACATGTGCCACACAAATCTATCTTATTGTAGGTGAACTGTTCAAAGAACAAGGCCAACCGTACGAAAGTGAAATTCCAACAGACAACATGATCTCGTAGCTATATTGCACACTGTGAGGCTCTTGTAATTAGCTGCTATTTCACTCTTTTCGCTGTACCATATGATCAGATCTATATTGACTTGTTCGAAATGCAGAGGAAAGCCCGAAAGGACCAAAAAGTACCTGAACCAAATCTTGTGGAAATCTTCAAGGACTGTCACACCTGCAAGAAGAAGGGCATGACTACACCAGTCAAAGCCGCTGTTGTAAGTCCTTAATCCTCATGCCTTTTAACTACTACTTACTCTTACATGTGCCTTGAACTGCATGGTTTGCAGCCAATGTCTAACTATTTTCAATTTTATACACAATTGAGCCAATGTCTATTACTATTTTCAATTTTATACACAATTGTCTTAGCGTATCATTGCACCTTACAAGGTTTAAAAGAGAGGAGTGATGTTCCTTTGATCTTGACCCATAATCTAGTTCTGTGCTGGACTTGCCCACACAATGTTACAATTGCCTATTTGTCTGTTCTCAGTTGTTTTGTGATATGAATGATGTCATACTATGCTTACCATATTATAAACTTCGTCTCTTTATCCTTAGTCCTCAATACAATGTGAATAAATAGACAATTCATTAGCGATGGTACATGGTCATATGTTTGGAACCTGGTTTTATTATGTACTTTGCAATAAAATACAACTAATATTTTACATGGGTTCACCAGAATAAGTTCTGTATATAGACCAAAGCTATTTTGTTTGGTTTTGCTGCCTCCTGAATATCTTCTGTTCTGGTACTACTAATGTAAAACCTCAACTTTTCACCGAGCTATGAAAAAAATGGTGGAACCGCCACCTTCTGAAGGTGGTGAGGCAACTATAACCGCAATGTCAGCTCTTGCTGCAGTGGGTCAGTACCTGTCCACTAACAGTGCCAAAAGCACGTTCCTGCGTAATACTGGGTTGGTTGTAAGGCAATATCGTCCAAACTGCCTCATGATCAAGATATGCAAGCTCAAAGCAATGTTGTATCTATGCTCCAGACACAATTCCATTCCCTAAAAGAGTCCCTTTGTGAAACAAGGAGAAACATTGCTCAATGTCGTCAAGATATGCACGGTTTTGAAACCAGACTATCAGACATTTGCTATGTTGTTCAGGAGCCTAAGGGAAATGAAGGCGAGGGTTATGGTGCTCCATTGGACAATACAGCATGAAAATGTAACAGTCAGGTCAAATGAACCGAGCTTCTGAACTTCTGGTGGTGCATTTATCTGCTAGACTGTTAAGTTTTATGCCAACCTTCCTTTTGTTATATAGTTGTAATTTGTTTTGGTGCGATACAAAATTTATTCTTAACATGAAGCCATGGCTGAAGAAAACAACAAGCCATTTTTCTATAGTGTAGGGTGTTCCCTATATTTGCACTGGTGGCGATCTTTGATGCCGAGTGGATGTAATCTGTGCAATCGCCTTAATAGCCTATCGTTAGTTCCGGCCTTATTTACTTCCTAGTCTTCTTTTTCCCTGGTTTGCTAGTGGCCGCAACTACCATGGGCCATATACAGGCCGTAGGATCCATGGGTCTCCTACGGGCCGTTGATAAATGGGCCTGTAATCGGTGGGCCTCGGGCCGTCGATAAATGGGCCTGTAATCGGTGGGCCTCGGGCCGTCGGATAAATGGGTCTACATGGGCCGTAATCGGGTGTAATTGGTATCGGCCCAGCACAGTAACGGGCCTCTAATAGGCTGTAGACTGCAAAAGCTTAATTCTGTCACAAGCATAATAGGTCGTTAATGGGCCAGAATATAGGACGGGCTGGCCAGAAACGGGCCGACTCTTGCCATGGGCAGAATTTGGCCCATTAGGGTAACATGCCAGTAACGGGCCGACTCTTGCCATGGGCCGAATTTGGCCCATTTGGGGAACATGCCAGTAACGGGCCGACTCTTGCCATGGGCCGAATTTGGCCCATTAGGGGAACAGGCCAGTAACGGGCTGGAAGTAATCAAGGGCCGAAAAGGAGCCCAAGAACGTATGGGCCATCAATAGGCCGAAAGCTAACACGGGTTGGAAATGGCCCATGTAAATCACGGGCCGTTAACGGGTACAAAGAAAATTACTATTCATTATGGGCTAGAGTCACCGTGGGCCTGTAAAGGGCCGAAAGATACGAAGGCCTCATGTGGGCCGAAAGACGTCGTGGGCCATACATGGGCCGAAAGTGAAATGGGCTAGTGTTATATTCGACGGCCCACATGATGTTGTTGGGCCGATTTCCTTTAGTGCCTAATGGGTCGTGAGTTAACGGGCCGTAAAATGGGCTATTTGCGAAGAGACCGTTAACAGGCTTTTCATGGGCTAGCCCATTAACTTTTGACCAAGTCAAACGGGCCGGCTTTGTAAGCTAAATGGGCCAGTGGTGGGCCGTGGCACGTGTCGACATATCATAGGCGCCTATCTGACCCACTGACGAGGTGACACGTGTTTCGTCCGGCCAATAAGAATTTTACACGTGGAAATTTCCCATTGGTCGGGGCTGTTAACGGGTTATCGGATCCAAAACCGGACCCGATAGCTTAACGGCATTCCATTACGGTGGATGCCACGTGTCGGTTACCCTTGACGAAAGCACTTCTGTGACGCGTGATTTATATTCATGGAAGTGGACACTTCCGTGATGATAATTTTGGTAATGTCATGGAACACTTCTACGACAGCACAGGTATGACTATCTTGATTCTGTCATAAAATCGTCATGGATGTACATGCATGACAAAAAACACGACCTATTGTGACAAACACGTACCATCACGGAAGTGTATTTTTTTTGTAGTGTGCCCCGTGGTTCTTCTCCTGGTTGCACCGACCCACGTCACCGCTGTGTCGCCCCTTCGGGCCGTAGTGCCGCAGCCCACAGTCCACCGCCGCCCCGAGGCCGTCCGCTCCTGGTCGTCCCCATGGCCACACCGACCCTCGCGCCACCGCCGCATCGCCCTGTCGGGCCGTAGCGAGCGTGGCACGCGGTCTACACTGTCCCGAGGCCGTCCTCGTGGTTGCACCGACCCGCGCTCCTCCCCCGCACCGCCCCTTCGGGCTGTCGCGCCGCGGCCCGCGGTCTCCGCCACCGCCCCGAGGTCTTCCTGCCGTCGCCCCGACCTGCCCAATGCCGCTGCGTCGCCCCTTTGGGCCGTAGCGCCGCGGCCCGTGGTCCACTCCGCCGTCATCGCGCGTCCCCGTGGTATGCGTCGCGCTGTCTCCCTTGGCATGGGAATGCCACCGTCTGCTCCGGTCTTTGTCACGTTTTCAGGGTTTTCCGCCTACTTCGAGCACCGCCACCACGCTCCTAATCAAGCCGCCGCCACCGCCGTCAGGTCGCCGCCGCCGCTTTTCTTTGGCCGCCACCGCCGCTACCCTGTAGCCGCCGCAGCTGCCCGTCCACCTCCTTCGTCTTCATCCAGCACCAGCCCGTCATCAGCATTGCCATCATCTACCCCGACCACTTCGTCTACTCCAACCACCGTTGGTGACATTGGCCGCGCGTTGATGGACGCCACAACCGTCGTCGAGTTCTTCTCTATTGGCCCTCTGACTTCTTTGACATGGCATACAGATCATGCAGGTCCTAGTCTCCGCATGCCCGGTGCTGGCAACACCGCTGCGTGCCTTCGTCCACGACGTGTTCCCGGGCCTGGCAAGCCTGGTGCGGCGCTTTGTCAACTTCGTCTTCATCCGTCTACGCATGCCCAGTGCTGGCAACATCGGTGCGTGCCTTCGTCTATGATGTGTCCCTGGGCTTGGCAAACCCGGCGTGACGCGTCGTCAACAACATCTTCTTTCCAGTGCACCACTACTTCGACACCACTGCGTCCATGCTAACTCGGCGCCCCCTTGCGCCCGCGGCTCCACGGCGACTTCCTCGACACCGGCCACCCCGACTCGACATCGACCACGGCATTCTTTGCACGACTACCTCGACCACGGCTCCACCACCCACGCTCTTGGCTACATCGATAAATGGCACAAAGGGCTACCGCCTGCTTGAGCAACCTCGTTGGTTCCCACTCCAGCCACGACTCCGCGATGCGTCTTCCATTACGACTGTGGGGGGGGGGTGTCCGTCGGCTTGCCTTCGGATTCTTCTCCAGTCTCACCGTCTGCGTTGCTACCATTGTGACTCAGGGGGGTGTTGAGTAACGTGATTGTATTAGGAAACATAGGTTAGACTAGGAAATATTCTGGCTTGCCTTGTACTCCAAGTAGATCATCTACTCCTATATATATGCCCATGAGGCTCAAGCAATACAACAACTATTCCATCAAATCTCTCTCTCCCTTTTAACATTTACACCTTGTAATACAGTCAAGAACCCTTTCTTTGACTGATCCATTTTGAACTTATTCAAAACTTTATCAAGGTATGTGCTTTGTGAAAGTTCAATTAAGTGTCTTGACCTATTTCTATAGATCTTGATGCCTAATATGCAAGCAGCTTCACCGAGGTCTTTCATTGGAAAAATTCTTATTCAAATATCCCTTTATGCTATCCAAAAATTCTATGTCATTTCCAATCAATAATATGTCATCCACATATAATATTAGAAATGCTACTGAGCTCCCACTCACCTTTTTGTAAATACAGGCTTCTCCAAAAGTATGTATAAAACCATATGCTTTGATCACACTATCAAAGCATTTATTCCAACTCTGTGAGGCTTGCACCAGTCCATAAATGGATCGTTGGAGCTTGCACACTTTGTTAGCACCATTTTGATTGACAAAACCTTATGGTTGCATCATATACAACTTTTCTTTAAGAAATATCCATTTAAGGAATGCAGTTTTTATATCCATTTGCGAGATTTCATAAAATATGGCAATTGCTAACATGATTCAGACAGTTTTAAGCATCGCTAGAGTTGAGAAAATCTCATTTTAGTCAACACCTTGAACTTGTCGATAACCTTTTGCGACAAGTTGAGCTTTGTAGATAGTAACACTACTATCAGCATCCGTCTTCCTCTCGAAGATCCATTTATATTCTATGGCTTGCCGATCATCGGGCAAGTCCACCAAAGTCCACACTTTGTTCTCATACATGGATCCCATCTCCGATTTCATGGTCTCTAGCCATTTCACGGAATCTGGGCTCGTCATTGCTTCCTCATAGTTCGTAGGTTCATCATGGTCTAGTAACATGACTTCCACAACAGGATTACCGTACCACTCTGGTGCGGATCTTACTCTGGAAGACCTACTAGTTCGATAGTAACTTGATCTGAAGCTTCATGATCATCATCATTAGCTTCCTCACTAATTGGTGTAGGAATCACGGGAGCTGATTTGTGTGATGAACTACTTTCCAATAAGGGAGAAGGTACAGTTACCTCATCAAGTTCTACTTTCCTCCCACTCACTTTCTTTCGAGAAAACTCCTTCTCTATAAAGGATCCATTTTTAGCAACAAAGATTTTGCCTTCGGATCTGTGATAAAAGGTGTACCCAACAATTTCCTTTGGGTATCCTATGAAGATGCATTTCTTAGATTTGGGTTCAATCTTATTAGGTTGAAGCTTTTTCACATAAGCATCGCAGACCCAAACTTTAAGAAACGACAACTTTGGTTTCTTGCCAAACCACATTTCATAAGGTGTCATCTCAACGGATTTTGATGGTACCCTATTTAAAGTGAATGCAGTTGTCTCTAATGCATAACCCCAAAATGATAGTGGTAACCTGGTAAGAGACATCATAGATTGCACCATATCCAATAAAGTGCGGTTACTACGTTCGGACACACCATTACGTTGTGGTGTTCCATGTGGCGTGAGCTGTGAAACTATTCCACATTGTTTTAAATGAAGGCCAAACTTGTAACTCAAATATTCTCCTCTACGATCAGATAGTAGAAACTTTATTTTCTTGTTATGATGATTCTCCACTTCACTCTGAAATTCTTTGAACTTTTCAAATGTTTCAGATTTGTGTTTCATTAAGTAGATATACCCATATCTGCTCAAATCATCTATGAAGGTTAGAAAATAATGATACCTGCCATGAGCATCAACACTCATTGGACCGCATACATCGGTTTGTATTATTTCCAATAAGTCACTAGCTCATTCCATTGTTCCAGAGAACGGAGTTTTAGTCATCTTGCCCATAAGGCACAGTTCGCAAGTATCAAATGATTCATAATCAAGTGATTCTAGAAGTCCATCTTTATGGAGTTTCTTCATGTGCAATCCACCGATATGTCCCAAACGGCAGTGCCACAAATAAGTTGCACTATCGTTATCAACTTTGTATCTTTTGGCATCAATATTATGTGTATCATTAGAATCAAGATTCAATAAACCATCAACATTGGGTGTATGACCATAGAAGGTTTTATTCATGTAAACAGAATAACAATTATCCTCTGTCTTAAATGACTAACCATATTGCAATAAACATTATCTAATCATATTCATGCTCAACTCAAACACCAAATAAAATTTATTTAGGTTCAACATTAATCCCGAAAGTATAGGGGGTGTGCGATGATGATCATATCAATCTTGGAACTACTTCCAACACACATCATCACTTCACCCTTAACTAGTCTCCGTTTATTCTATAACTCATGTTTCGAGTTACTAATCTTAGCAACCGAACAAGTATCAAACACCCAGGGATTACTATTAACACTAGTAAAGTATACATCAATAATCTATATATCAAATATACCTTTGTTCACTTTGCCATCCTTCTTATCCACCAAGTATTTGGGGTAGTTCTGCTTTCAGTGACCATTTCCTTTGAAGTAGAAGCACTCAGTCTCAGGCTTAGGTCCAGCTTTGGGCTTCTTCATAGGAGTGAAAACTTGCTTGTCATTCTTCTTGAAGTTCCCTTTCTTTCCCTTTGCCCTTTTCTTGAAACTAGTGGTCTTGTTTAATCATCAACACTTGATGCTCTTTCTTGATTTCTACCTATGTCGATTTCAGCATCACGAAGATCTCGGGAATCGTTTTCGTCATCCCTTGCATACTATAGTTCATCAGAAAGTTCCTGTAACTTGGTGATGGTGACTAGAGAACTCTGTCAGTCACTATCTTATATAGAAGATTAACTCCCACTTGATTCAAGTGATTGTAGTACCCAGACATTCTAAGCACATGCTCACTATTTGAGCAATTCTGCTCCATCTTTTAGGCAAAGTACTTGTTAGAGGTCTCATACCTCTTGACACGGGCATGAGTCTAAAATACCAATTTCAGATCTTGGAACATCTCATATGCTCCGTGACATTTCAAAAAATGTTTTTGAAGTCCCGGTTCTAAGCCGTAAAGCATGGTGCACTAAACTATCAAGTAGTCATCATATTGAGCTAGCCAAACATTCATAATGTCTGCATCTGCTCCTGCAATAGGTCTGTCACCTAGCGGTGCATCAAGGACATAATACTTCTGTGCAGCAATGAGGATAAACCTCAGATCATGGACTCAGTCCGCATCATTGCTACTATCATCTTTCAACTTAGTTTTCTCTAGGAACATATAAAAACATAGGGAAGCTACAACGCGAGCTATTGATCTACAACATAATTTGCAAAATACTGTTAAGACTAAGTTCATGATAAATTAAAGTTCAATTAATCATATTACTTAAGAACTCCCACTTAGATAGACATCGCTCTAATCATCTAAGTGATCACGTGATCCAAATCAACTAAACCATGTACGATCATCACGTGAGATGGAGTAGTTTTCAATGGTGAACATCACTATGTTGATTATATCTACTATATGATTCACGCTCGACCTTTTGGTCTCAGTGTTCTGAGGCCATATCTGCATATGCTAGGCTCGTCAAGTTTAACCCAAGTATTCTGCGTGTGCAAAACTGGCTTGCACCCGTTGTATGTGAACGTAGAGCTTATCACACCCGATCATCACATGGTGTCTCGGCACGAAGAACTATAGCAACGGTGCCTACTCAGGGAGAACACTTGTACCTTGAAATTTAGTAAGGGATCATCTTATAATGCTACCGACGTTCTAAGAAAAATAAGATGCATAAAGGATAAACATCACATGCAATCAAAATATGTGACATGATATGGCCATCATCATCTTGTGCTCATGATCACCATCACCGAAACATCGTCATGATCTCCATCGTCACCGGCGCGACACCTTGATCTCCATCGTAGCATCGTTGTCGTCTCGCGAACTATTGTTACTACGACTATCGCTACTGCTTAGTGATAAAGTAAAACAATTACATGGCTATTGCATTGCATAGAGTAAAGCGACAACCATATGGCTCCTGCCAGTTGCTGATAACTTTGTTACAAAACATGATCATCTCATACAACAATTTATATCACATCATGCCTTGACCCTATCACATCACAGCAAGCCCTGCAAAAACAAGTTGGACGTCCTCTACTTTGTTGTTGCAGGTTTTACGTGGCTGCTACGGGCTTCTAGCAAGAACCGTTCTTACCTACGCATCAAAACCACAATGATTTTTCATCAAGTGTGATGTTTTAACCTTCAACAAGGACCGGCCGTAGCCACACTCGATTCAACTAAAGTTGGAGAAACAGACACTCACCAGCCACCTATGTGCAAAGCACGTCGGTAGAACCAGTCTCGCGTAAGCGTACACGTAATGTCGGTCTAATCCGCTTCATCCAACAATACCGTCGAATCAAAGTATGAGATGCTGGTAAGCAGTATGACTATTATCCCCCACAACTCTTTGTGTTCTACTCGTGCATATAACATCTACGCATAGACCTGGCTTGGATACCACTGTTGGGGAACGCCGTAATTTCAAAAAAAATCCTATGATCACGCAAGATCTATCTAGGTGATGCATAGCAACGAGAGGGGAGAGTGTGTACATGTACCCTCGTAGACCAACAGCGGAAGCATTTCAATAACGCGGTTGATGTAGTTGAACTTCTTCGTGATCCAACTGATCCAAGTACCGAACGTACGGCACCTCTGCGTTCAGCACACGTTCAGCTCGATGACATCCCTCATACTCTTGATCCAGTTGAGGCCGAGGGAGAGTTTCGTTAGCACGACGGCGTGGCGATGGTGATGATGAAGTTACTGGCGCAGGGCTTCGCCTATGCATTACGATGATATGACTGAGGTGTGTAACTATGGAGGGCGCGGCTAAAACAATTGTCAAATTGTGTGTCCTAGGGGTGCCCCCCCTCCCCCATATATAAAGGAGCAAGGGGAGGGGCACGGAGGCCTCATAGGGTGCGCCCCAAGGGGGGAATCCTACTCCTACTATGAGTAGGTCCCCCCTTTCCTATTCCAACTAGGAGGGGAAGGAAAGAGCAGGACGGGAGAAGGAAAGAGGGGGCGCCCCCCAAGCCCTAAACCAATTTGGTTTGGGCCTAGGGGGCGTGCCCCACAGCTCCGTTGATGCCCTCTATTTCCACTATGTCCCATGAAGGCCCATTGACCCCCCGGGGGGTTCCGGTAACTCCCCGGTACTCCGGTATTTATCTGGTGACCCCCGGAACCTTTTCAGTGTCCGAATATAACCTTCCAATATATCAATCTTTATGTCTCGACCATTTCGGGACTCCTCGTCATGTCCGTGATCACATACAGGACTCCGAACAATCTTCGGTACATCATATCACATAAACTCATAATACCAATCATCATCGAACGTTAAGCGTGCGGACCCTATGGGTTTGAGAACTATGTAGACATGATCGAGACACGTCTCTGGTCAATAACCAAAGCGGAACCTAGATGCTCATATTGGTTCCTACATATTCTATGAAGATCTTTATCGGTCAAACCGCATAACATCATACGTTGTTCCCTTTGTCATCGGTATGTTACTTGCCCGGGATTCGATCGTCGGTATCATCATACCTAGATCAATATCGTTATCCGGAAGTCTCTTTACTCGTTCCGTAATACTTCATCCCGCAACTAACTCATTAGTCACATTTCTTGCAAGGCTTTATAGTGATGAGCATTACCAAGAGGGCCCAGAGATACCTCTCCGAAACACGGAGTGACAAATCCTAATCTTGATCTATGACAACCCAACAAACACCTTAGGAGACACCTGTAGAGCACCTTTATAATCACCCTTTTACGTTGTGACCTTTGGTAGCACACAAAGTGTTCCTCCGGCTTTCGGGAGTTGCATATTCTCATAGTCTGAGGAACATGTATAAGTCATGAAGAAAGCAGTAGCAATGAAACTGACACAATCATGATGCTAAGCTAACGGATGGGTCATGTCCATCATATTATTCTCCTAATGACGTGATCCCGTTTATCGAATGACAACACATGTCTATGGTTAGGAAACATAACCATCTTTGATTAACGAGCTAGTCAAGTAGAGGCATACTGACTATATGTTTTATCTATGTATTCACACATGTACTAAGTTTTCGGTTAATACAATTCTAGCACGAATAATAAACATTTATCATGAATTAAGGAAATAAATAATAACTTTATTATTGCCTCAAGGGCATATTTCCTTCAAGGCTCACCATCATAGAAGGATGAATGAGTCTCCGGGATCCTCAAATCTGCAGCCAAACTCATCCTCTTGAATCTATATTCATACTCACAGTTTTGGTTTTGCAGGTCATAGATCTGGGCCTGCAGGTGCTCGATTTTCTCGTGAAGCTTGAAGATGGCCTCCCCGATGTTCTTGGCATACAGCTTGTGATTGTTGGTGAACTCTGTGATCATCATGTGATTGGCATTGAGTCCACGTTCCACCATCCCTTGACACTTGAAAACTTGTTGCTCCATTGCTTCGAGTCTTGTCTCCACGCTTCTGGTCCTCTTCGGCCCCTCAACATCACGGATGTGCAGCACCCCCTCACGCATCTCAAGGATTTGAGGGTGCTGCATCACCTCCGTGAGGTAAGGGTTGATAACCTTCTCGAAAAACTTGTCCTTGGGGCGCTTGGAGATGTCATGGTGATCTAGATCTGTCAGAAAAACAACTCGAAACAAAAATAGGGGACTTTGCCGTGGTACGGTGGTCAAAACCTTCGGGAGATTATATAATGAATTTTTACCGACCAAAATAAGTATCATGCAAGAAAACAGAGTCCGAAGGGCACACGAGATGGCCACAAGGTCGGGGGGCGCCCAGGGGGGTAGGGCGTGCCCTCCACCCTTGTGGTCGCCTCGTGCCTCTTTCGGACTGCTTTTAATTTTCTTAATTTTTTATATATTCCAAAACAAAGAAAAATTGCTATTAGAACACTTTTGGAGTCGGTTTACTTACCGTACCACATACCTATTCCTTTTCAGAGTCTAAAACCTTCTGGAAAGTGTCCCTTATATACTCCTCCGGTGTTACAGTGTCTATTATATTGGTTTCAACATTTATGGGATTACCTGAGATATAATGTTTGATTCTTTGACCGTTTACCACCTTCGGATTTGTGCCTTTGGCGTTGTTGATTTTGATGGCACCAGAACGATAGAGCTCCTCGATAATGTAAGGACCTTCCCACTTAGAGAGAAGTTTTCTTGCAAAAAATCTTAAACGAGAGTTGTATAGCAAAACATAATCACCTTCATTAGACTCATGCTTTTGTATCCTTTTGTCATGCCATATTTTAAATTTTTCTTTAAACAACTTGGCATTCTCATAGGCTTGGGTTCTCCATTCATCAAGCGAGCTAATGTCAAATAATCTCTTCTCACCGGCAAGTTTGAAATCATGGTTGAGCTCTTTAATAGCCCAATATGCCTTATCTCTAGTTCAAGAGGTAAGTGAAAATCCTTTGCATAAACCATTTTATATGGAGACATACCCATAGGATTTTTATAAGCAGTTCTATAGGCCCATAATGCATCATCAAGTTTCTTGGACCAATTCTTTTTAGACCTATTAATAGTCTTTTGCAAAATCAATTTAATCTCTCTATTACTCAATTCTACTAGAATACTAGACTGAGGATGATATGGAGATGCAATTCTATGATTAACATCATACTTAGCAAGCATTTTACGAAAAGCACCATGAATAAAATGTGAACCACCATCAGTCATTAAATATCTAGGGACTCCAAACCTCAGAAAAATAACTTCTTTAAGCATCTTAATAGAAGTGTTATGATTAGCACTACTAGTTGGAATAGCTTCTACCCACTTAGTAACATAATCAATAGCAACTAAAATATGTGTATACCCATTAGAGGAAGGAAAAGGTCCCATATAATCAAAGCCCCAAACATCAAATGGTACAATAACAAGTGAATAATTCATAGGCATTTCCTGACGTCTACTAATATTACCAATTCTCTGGCATTCATCACAAGACAAGACAAACTTACGAGCATCTTTGAAGAGAGTAGGCCAATAAAAATCGTATTGCAATACCTTATGTGCAGTTCTATCTCCGGCGTGGTGTCCTCCAAAAGCCTCGGAGTGACACTTGCATAGGATCTATTCCTGTTCATGCTCAGGTACACAACGTCTAATAACACCATCTACTCCTTCTTTATAAAGGTGTGGGTCATCCCAAAAGTAATGTCTTAAATCATAGAAAAACTTTTTCTTTTGCTGGTATGTGAAACTAGGTGGTATAAATTTAGCAAAAATATAACTAGCACAATCAGCATACCATGGAGTATTATGAGAAGCATTTATGACAGCTAATTGTTCATCAGGAAAGCTATCATCAATAGGATGTGGGTCATCAAGAACATTTTCTAACCTAGACAAGTTGTCTGCAATGCGGTTCTCAGCTCCCTTTCTATCAATAATATGCAAATCAAATTCTTATAGCAAGAGAACCCATCTAATAAGTCTAGGTTTAGCATCTTTCTTTTCCATAAGATATTTAATAGCAGCATGATCAGTGTGAATAGTTACTTTCGAATCAACAATATAAGATCTAAACTTATCAGAAGCAAATACAACTGCTAAAAATTCTTTTTCAGTAGTAGCATCATTTCTCTGGGCATTGTCTAGAGTTTTACTAGCATAATGGATAACATTTAATTTCTTATCAACTTTTTGTCCTAGAATAGCACCAACAGCACAATCACTAGCATCACACATAATTTCAAAGGGTGAATTCCAAATAGGTGGCTGAACAATAGGTGTAGAAATCAAGGCTTTCTTAAGTATTTCAAATGCTTCTATACAATCGTCATCAAAAACAAAAGGAACATATTTTTGCAAGAGATTAGTGAGAGGCCTAGAAATTTTAGAGAAGTCTTTAATAAACCTCCTATAGAAACCCGGATGACCAAGGAAACTTCTTATACCTTTGATATCTTTAGGACACGACATATTTTCAATAGCATCAACTTTAGCTTTATCAACTTCGGTACCTCTTTCAGAAATTTTATGCCCCAAGACAATACCTTCATTAACCATAAAGTGGTACTTCTCCCAATTCAAGACAAGATTAGTTTCTTCGCATCTCTACAAAACTCGGTCAAGGTTGCTTAAGCAATCATCAAAGGAAGTTTCTTAAACAGAGAAATCATCCATGAAAACCTCAACAATCTTTTCACAAAAGTCAAAGAATATAGTTGTCATACATCTTTGAAAGGTAGCAGGTGCATTGCATAAACCAAAAGGCATACATCTATAAGAAAAACTACCGAAAGGACAAGTAAAAGTGGTCTTTTTCTGATCATCTTTTGACACATGTATTTGAGATAAACCAGAATAAGCATCTAGAAAGCAAAAATGTGTATGTTTGGATAGTCTTTCTAGCATTTGATCAAAAAAAGGTAGAGGGTAATGATCTTTTCTAGTAGCTTTATTTAGTTTGCAAAAATCAATTACCATTCACTGGTATGCATCGATGCTATACAAACGGTTTTTAACCCCTTTCCACGACGACATTTGGAACCGTCGCCAAGTGTAGTGTGGACGATAGGGGGGTCCTTCCCACATGACCCAAAAACCGTCTGGGATATGCCCTCCTGGCACACACGCTCGGCGAAGTGAGGTTGTGTGCAACCGGCGAGCGAGAAAATACGGTTATACATACAGTAGTGCTAAAAAAATACAATTATACAGGCAAAATTGTTTCCAGTCGTAAGTACATCCCACACAGTCAGTCCCCGCTAAGCGTTTCTGTTCGTATATACATCCCACACAGTCGTTCCAAGGAAAACAAGTCCGTTCGCACATACATCACACACAATTTTCCCCGTTAAATCGTTTGTGATAGCGTTGCCATTGCACACAATATTAACAATTTTACCGTTTGTGTTATTGAATGCATCACACATGATGCGCAGAAGAAATTGTGTGGCAAAGGTTGTCCATCACACACAGTTTTTATGTGGTAAGAGTTTGCGCAAGGTGGCCTAACGCAAACAGTTTTGAAGAGAATGTCGTGTGTGATTGTTCATCAATCCAACATGGTTTATTCCTAGAAGTTGTGTGTGTTGCCTTAGGTCATCGCCCATGGTATTTTCTCAATATCCATTTGCAATCGCAAAAACCAATTAGCAGGCTAATTGCCCTATTATTAATAATCCATTTATTAATCTAATTCACATTCATATGAAGCACACAATATATTTCATTCCCATATTAAGGAAGCAGGATTTCATAATTGAAATACATGAGAGTACAACATGATACAACTTTAGCGCTCAGCTACCCCATTACACAACTGCACCAGCACCAAGTTTCACATGCAACATCTAGAACCTTTTGAAATTAGCATCATAGACGATACATAGACAGATACATCTCATCAGGAAAACTGCTGAAGTAGAAGGCGAATATTGAGCCTTCATTCATGTTGAAGGTCTTTGCAACTTTAGCCAGTGCCTGTGGATGATTGACCATCCATCCTTCGTCCTCTTCAGGAATACTTCAATATTTAACCGCGGGTATTGTATCAATACCTTCCTCGCCTCCTGACCATACATGTGGTTTGAGAGGTAATTATCAGTGAACTGCTTTGGAAAGGCCTGAAAACAAGGATGTGCATAAATATCTTCTCTATATTGGACATGGGGCAAAGGAATAAAAAAGACAAGGAATAATAGTTAGTACCATCCTGTAGTGAACTGTTGTCTTATTCATTGTGCAGACAAAGATTTTGTTGTTTTTTGTCGCTAATTTCTTTATCCTAACAATCCTTCTGAGTTTCTTGACTTGACTGATATTCATGGACAACTCATTTCCCCATATGCAAAAAGGGTCGAACAGTGGCTCAAAACCTCTGACAGTAGGACCTACATGTGCAAGACCAAATTGTTTAAAACCTAAGTACTAGAATGGTTCCTGCAATTGCACAATAATGTGCACAATAATAGCATGTGCAAACCTCGATTGTAAACCTCAGTGCTTCCCATTGTTTCCCTGCAACACATATAAGGTAGTTAGTGATTAGGTTAAGTGAGGGTTCACATGCTATTAGTAAAATGTGTTGATGAAAAATAAGCACATTGTAGATTCATCAAATTAATTCAAGCCACATGAAAAAACCCATTTAACCAAATCAAGCATGATTTCGAACTAGGAAATATAGCAATTGTATATGTTTCCCATGTATTAAGTGCAGCCAAATTCGATTATTCCTCACATGCACAACAATACAACATTCTACCCACGACAATTGGACATTGCATTGCAGAATTGAACCAAGCAGTTAACTAAACACCACAACAAATGAACCAAACATTAACTGAGCACCACATTGCACAATATAACATACTCGTAATAGAAGATCAGACAGTTAACCAAACCAAGCATGCTTAACAACTTGGAAATATAGCAATTGTATTTGTTTCTCATGTATTTAGTACAGCCAAATTTGATTTATTTCTCACATGGTATACAATAAGAGAATGCACCTACAACAATTGAACATCGCATTGCAGAATGGAACCAAACAGTTAACTAAACACCACAACAAATGAACCAAACGTTAACTGAGCACCACATTGCACAATGTATAACATACTAGAAGATCAAACAGTTAACCAAACAAAGCATGCTTGACAACTTGGAAATATAGCAATTGGATTTGTTTATCATGTCTTTTGTAAAGAAAAATTTGGTTTATTTCTCACATGGAAGACAATACAAATTGCACCCTGAAGAATTGAACATCACATTTGCAGAATTGAACCAAATAGTTAACTGAACACGACATCTAATTAACCAAATAGTTAATAAGTGAGCACCACATTGCATGACATATAGAACATATACACTAGAGCAACAAATTGCATGGTAAAAGTAGATAGCACAATTCACTAGAATTTGTTAAGGAAAGGCAGTAGCTAGCAAACTGAACATGGGTCCTTATAGTCAGCTAATAAGAAAAGCTACTCCTCATTGTCGGAGATATCAATGACGATTGGCTCCTTGGACACGGAAGAGGGCGAGGCCTTCGCATTGTGCGTGCCCTCGTCGTAGTGGTGAGTTGCCTGAGATGCTCCGGGCACCAACCTCCTGGCTCTCGAGTTGAGTTAAGCACATGCACGCCGACAAAACACCTCGTAGTCTTCGTCGAAGGCACCGAGGGTGGCCTCGAGAAAATGCCACGAACTATCACTTAAAGCAGCCAACCGCGTCGCGGTGTCAGCGCGCGAGGCATCGATGGTGGCCTCGCCGTCAAGGTGCTCCTCCAAGATCTGGGGGTCGGCACGAATGGCAGCCATCACAATCTCATCCGTGCGTGCGGCCGTGATTTGCTTCTCCACTGCCAAATGCTCCTTGAGATCCTGGCTATACTGCGTGCACCATGGCTTAGGGCAGCGCTTATTTGGTGGAGGGGTCGGTGATTTGGGTGGAAGGTGTCGCGCCGGTGGTTGGGGCATGTGGGATGTGGAAGGGGGAGGAGGATGGGGGTTTGTTGTGGATTACCTGCCTGGATAGACGAGGCCGAGCAGCGTGAAGGAGCGTTGCCGGTGAGGAGGGTGGAGCTGCAAGCAAAGAGTGAAGGTTTCAACTTGGAAAGGAAGGCACAAAAACGAGAAACGTGTCTTTTGGTAAGGGGGAGGGGCGGGAGGTAGATATTTCCGCGGAAGCCAAAAATTTTGAATCGGTTCAGTGAAAAAACTGGCGCGCAGTGTCATCAGACACGGGCCCTTATTCAGAACTGTGTATGATATGTGAACATCACAAACAATTCAGATAGCTTGTGTGATGAGTTTGAACATCAAGAATTTTGGTTCCAATTTCCCCGGTTACAGTGGTCATCCACGTCATTGCATAATTTGGGTACACAAAGGAGACTCCATCACACCCACACTTCTTAATCGAGCAAGTTCAGCAATTAAACAGAGCTAGCTGGCCTAAACATTACTCTAACAAACTAAAGACCAGCGCTCTTAATTAAACAAAATAAAGAGTACTACTATGGCTAGTGCTCGTCGATCTTCGCCGCCTCCTCCATGTCCAGCTCGCGCCCGATGGTCTCCTAGGGAAGGGGCTCCATGGCATCCATCGCACCATACTCGGCAAGCATCTCGCCATCCGCGTCCACCATCTCTTTGGAAAAGGCCACCACGAGCTGGGCAAGGGCGGCCGCGATCTAGGCTTTGGCGGGCTGCCACGTGGCAAGGTATGCCGCGCAGGAACGGACGGCTGCTCGAACGCTCTCGGCGATTGCAAACTCTTTGGTCATTGGTTGCCGACTGTTGTCGAAGAAGCTTCATTTGATTTGTGCGCTGACCACCACGAGCTGGGCGTGGGCGGCCTCGACATGATCCTGGGCGGCCTCCATCAGGGCTAAGGCCAACGCTGTAGAACGGACAACTGATGTGCCTCTCTCGCCAGTTGCTATCCCCGAGGCAGATGTTGCTATCACCGCATGAGAAGCAACGGCGGCCGTTTGGGCTGCCTTGGCCGCCCGGTCGCAGATTGCGGTCATCCTCACAAAGCTTGTTAGCACGTGCCTGGCGGCTGCGGCCATGCTCTCGCCGAAGTGGGCTGCCGAAGTTGCCCTCGGGACGCGGGTCCATGTCACCATCTTTCACCGGCGACGATTGAACAGTGAAATAATATTTGGGGAGCGAGCTAGTGTGCTGATCAATTATAATATAGCGGGGTTTTTACGCCCCAAACTACAGATGTCATGTTCTCCACAGGGACTAGGGGATGATGACTATGCTAGGCTAAAGCTAGGTCACAGAATACAGATGATGATTGCAAGGAAATATAAACCTAAAATAACCAAGAACGATGACAAATGAAATGACAAACGCCACGGGAATGATGTCAAATGTTAACACGTGGACTACAATACACACATAACCACACATATGGGCACGGGGTACTACACCATAGTTCAGGTTACTCGAGTGACAACATGTATACGACCAGGGGGTTACAAGTGCTCACAGATCAACAAAATGATTCGAACTGAACAAGCACAAGTCAAGAAATGAACACACAGGAGATCACTCTCATACACTAGAAGAATATTAATTAACAGAAAATGACAAGTACCAACTAAACATATATCAGATTGCAAGTGCTCTTAGAATCTGAACATTACAAAGTTTTACACATCTCAGCTTACAGAAAATTTAGAGAGAGAGAGAGAGAGAGAGAGCAGTAGCAGCAGCAAGGGTTCAGGTTCAAGAAGAAACAGAGGCAGCAGGGGGCGTGAGGAGAGAACTTTAGCAAGGCAGGGGAAGAAGCAGAGCAAGCGAAGGAACGAGGAGCAGCAAGGGGGGCGCTGGAGAGAAGAGCAGTAGCAAGAGGAGAAGAAAGGCAGTAGCACAGGGGTGCAAGAAAGAGCAGCAGTAGAGGCAAGGGAAGAAGGACGGCAGCAAGGAAACTCTCGCGCGGAGGTGTTCAGTGGTGCGGTGGTGATGATGGCGCGGTGAAGCAAGGAGTGGTGGTGATGGATGGCGGCGGTGTGGAGCGTGTGGAGGTGCTGGGTGGCGCTGGGTGTTGGTGTTGGTGATGGATGGGCTGCGGAGGCGCACCACCATGCCGGCCTGGCCGTGGCGGCGGCCGGAGGTGGAGAAGGAGTGGTGAGGGGGAGAGAGATGAAGATGTGGCCAGGCCCGAGGGGAATTAGAGATGGACTAGGGATTTTGACCCCTCGATCTGATCTTCCATTTGCACAATGGCCCTCCTGCTTCCTTCTTCCTTCGCAAGAACATCCCTCTCTTCTCAAGTTGGCCCCCTGGTTACTTTGTTTCTTCTCGCACAAGTCCATTCTTCCTCCTCTTCTTCGTTCTCTTAGCCACTTAGTTTGTATCTTGAAGTTTATAGTGCCTTCTCACACTTTTCTGCAAAACAAACCACTGAGTAGTAAATGACCCCTTTATATGATTATCATTCACAAATTCAACAATTCATAGCAAGAAATGAATGAATATAACTCAATAAACCGCATATTTCAGTGCCAAAAGATGTATATGAAATGTGTTGATCAATTTCCCCCACACTTAAATCTTTGCTTGTCCTCAAGCAAAGGAATATGACAAAGGCAAGATAATGAATAGTAAACTGAGTAAGGAATGTCCTGGTAAAATAGATCACCAAACAAGGCATGCTTCAGACTTAGCTAGTGAAAATTAGTGGTTAGGAGTGCTGCAAAGCAGTAGGATACTAGTAAGCATGACCATTTTAAACTTTTACAGTGATAAAAGAGGATCAAAAAGTTTAAATGATGACTGTGCCAAATGGTTCCTAAAGAAAGCATGATCCCGAGGACAAAAAGAACTAGAATTAAATCTCTTATTTGCAGAAATATGACTTTGTGGTTAAACCACTTATTGAATTTGAAAGAAACACACATATTATTTTATTAGTCTCACCGAGGAACATACCACCGATCTCGAGAACATGGTATACACCTGGCTCAACCAATTTTTATTAATTTTTTTGTTTGTCTCCCCAAAGGAATATACCACCGATCCCGAGAACATGGTATACACCTGGTTTGACCATTATATTTCTATTATTATTAATTACTGCCCAAGCTAACACGATTTCACATGCCACCGATCCCGGGAACATGACATGCTACTGTAGGTAGCCAGACTTATTTATTCATTATTACTTATCTTAAATGAACAACGCATAAGCACAAAAATAGGAATCATCACTTCTCCATGTTTGGTTCACATGCTACCGATCCAGGGAACATAGCATGCTAATCCATAGTGGTTAGGTGATTGCTCCCAATGGGAACACACTTGGCACAAATTCAGCATCTAAACGTGGTGATCTAGGTGTATCGAGGTAAAAGCAGAAAATGATTAAGTTTCCTAGTGTACTAGGGATTTGAGCACTCAAAACTAATAGCTTTCACTACTTTCAGCAAAGCAAGCATTGTGTAGATCACTTGTTTACAAGGCATTCAACACTCGGTTCACATATTCACATCAATCACCCTATGTTGAAGGTAAAATTCAGTGGGACGATATTTAAGAAATTGCTCAAGCGACCCAAATAGCAGTTGATTACAGCATGCATAATGTATGATGGTATTCAGATTGGGGTCATGAAACAGCTCACCGGGCACTATGAAGTAGCACTTGCTTGATCACTCTCTAAGCTGCCGCTCCTCTCCTTTTGCTTCTCTATCCTCATGCCTGCTCCAGCTTCTCCCTTCCTCGCGTATGTGCCCATTGCTTCTCCTCATCTCCGTGCTCAGGATCCACCTGGGTCCCAAGGAATGTCGCCTCGAACCTGGTCAGCATGAAGTGAACGGTGCAGAAGCAACAACCTAAAAAAGCACTCCACAAAAGAGACAATGCAAGCGGCAGGGATAATACCCTCCAAGTCATCAATCGAGTATCCAATTACATAAGCATGGCTATAAAGCACATGTTTAGGATGGTAGAAATCAGCAAGGTCAACACTAACATGAGGATGATATTTATCATTAAGCTCAAGACTAGCATGGGAATGATATGTTTCATAAAGCATAGGTCTAGCACGAGCAAAGTAACTGTGATCATCACTAATGTGAGTAATGCCACTAACAGGGTATATATGATCATATCCAAGCAAATACCTTTTCATATCTACTTTAACAGATGGCATCATGCAATGCAAGGTAGTAGCAAACAATTCATATGGGGACATGCCATTGAGAGAATTAGATAAACCTGCAATGTCACACTCTTGTATGATGATAGGCAATTGAATTTCTGGTTCTTCATCTTCAACTACAACAGCTTCTTCTACTTCATCGGGAGTGGTAGACATTGAATCTTCAACTTGTTCATTTGGGTATTCGAGTTCTGGATCATCTTGTGCCTTGGCTTCGAGAATTTCTTCTTGGATCTGAAGTATCTCTTCCTCTGGACTCTCGCTATCTTGCTCAGCTGAATGTGAAGGTGTTGGGACCTCACATGTATCAAGGGGTATCCCAGAAATACTCAACTCAAGGAGGGAAGAGATAGTACTGCCAGCGTTGATGTTCTTCTCAATCTTCCTTACTTCTTCCACTAGCTCCTTTCCATTCTTAATCTTCTTCATTTCCTCAAGTATCACCTTCCTAATAGGATCATCCTCGGCACTCCAAGTGAACTCAAGACTCAAAAGTGTGAGCTTGTCTATGTCATCGAACTCATCTTGTGTGAGCACTTGCACATGAGATTGCACAACAGGTGCTGGAGTTGTTGGTTGACCAAATGGAGGACCATTTAACTCCATTGGACACATCTCCTGGTGCTGCGATATATGAGTAGGAGGTGAATAAAATTGTTGTGGTGCATGGTTGTGGCTCTCCTCTTCATTTCTAAATCCCTACATTGGATAACTAGAAGCAAACGGTGAGATCTCAGGGTTGTTGTTCCTATATGACATATTCTGGTTTTCAGGCCACCCATATGAGTAATTGTTTTGGTATGAGCTAGGCTGTGTGGCGAAGCTCATGCCATAACAATCGGGAGGGTGAGAGTAACCACGCTGACATTCAGCGGGCGAATGGCCCTGAAATCCACAAATATGGCATGTAGGAGCAACATAAGGATTGCCTCCGGAATAAGGATAATAAGAACTAGGCCTATCCTCAAAAACTACTCCTCGCTGCTGAGCTAAATCATCTAATTGATGGGAAATCTTACTTATCAGTTCTTGAATACTTTCCGTGTTTTTTGTAGTGTTGCTCGCATAAGCCTGATGATCTGAATAGTAAGCCATAACCGAGAAGATAGTTCTAACCTGCAAAAAGGAAAATAAAACAAAAAGATACTAACTAGAACAGGGGTTAGTGGTTAGAGATATATCACAAATATATGGCACAAACTAGAAAAAGAAGAAAAACCTAGTCTATAGCCTAACACAGTCACACGACGCTAGTCCCTGGCAATTGCGCCAAAATGATCAATTATAATATAGCGGGGTTTTTATGCCCCAAACTACGGATGTCGTGTCCTCCACAGGGACTAGGCGACGACGACTATGCTCGGCTAAAGCTAGGTGACAGAATACGGATGATGATTGCAAGGAAATATAAACCTAAAATAACCAAGAACGATGACAAATAAAAAGACAAACGCCACGGGAATGATGACAAATGTTAACACGGGGACTACAATACACACATAACCACACATATGGGCACGGGGTACTACACCACAGTTCAGGTTACTCTAGTGACAACATGTATACGACCAGGGGGTTACAAGAAGTGCTCACAGATCAACAAAATGATTCGAACTGAACAAGCACAAGTCAAGAAATGAACACAAAGGAGATCACTCTCATACACTAGCAGAATATTAATTAACAGAAAATGACAAGTACCAACTAAACATATATCAGATTGCAAGTGCTCTTAGAATCTAAACATTACAAAGTTTTACACATCTCAGCTTACAGAAAATTCAGAGAGAGAGAGAGAGAGAGAGCAGCAGCAGCAGCAAGTGTTCAGGTTCAAGAAGAAACAGAGGCAGCAGGGGGGTTGAGAAGAAGCAGCAGCAGGGGGTATGAGGAGAGAACTTTAGCAAGGCAGGGGAAGAAGCAGAGCAAGCGAAGGAACGAGGAGCAGCAAAGGGGGCGCTGGAAAGAAGAGCAGTAGCAAGAGGAGAAGAAAGGCAGCAGCACAGGGGCGCAAGCAAGAGCAGCAGCAGAGGCAAGGGAAGAAGGACGACAGCAGGGAAACTCTCGCGCGGAGGTGTTCAGTGGTGCGGTGGTGATGATGGCGCGGTGAAGCGAGGAGTGGTGGCGATGGATGGCAGCGGTGTGGAGC
Organism: Triticum aestivum; assembly: GCF_018294505.1. NCBI lineage: Eukaryota > Viridiplantae > Streptophyta > Magnoliopsida > Poales > Poaceae > Triticum > Triticum aestivum. Next base: position 131,780,275 of record NC_057801.1, read on the forward strand.
GTGTGGAGGTGCTGGGTGGCGCTGGGTGTTGGTGCTGGTGATGGATGGGTTGCGGAGGCACACCACCACGCCGGCCTGGACGTGGCGGCGGCCGGAGGTGGAGAAGGAGTGGTGAGGGGGAGAGAGATGAAGATGTGGCCAGGCCCGAGGGGAATTGGAGATGGACTAGGGATTTTGACCCCACAATCTAATCTTCCATTTGCACAATGGCCCTCCCGCTTCCTTCTTCTTTCGCAAGAACATCCCTCTCTTCTCAAGTTGGCCCCCTGGTTACTTTGTTTCTTCTCGCACAAGTCCATTCTTCCTCCTCTTCTTCGTTCTCTTAGCCACTTAGTCCGTATCTTGAAGTTTATAGTGCCTTCTCACACTTTTCTGCAAAACAAACCACTAAGTAGTAAATGACCCCTTTATATGATTATCATTCACAAATTCAACAATTTATAGCAAGAAATCAGTGAATATAACTCAATAAACCACATATTTCAGTGCCAAAAGATGTATATGAAATGTGTTGATCATGTGCTTGATACGCCGGTTGTGGATTGTAGCCGACACACCTTCTCGCATAAGCCATAGGTGTACTATAGACCGATGATGCTCCAGGATACTTTGTGCTGCATCTCACATGGTTGGTGATAATAAACTGTGTGGGATCTACTTGATTTTTTATCTTGATTTGAATTACATAATGGGGTCGCAGCTGCAAAGGATGGTGTTTGAATTACTAGAACTTCTATCTGCAGTGAACATGCAACTATAGGTGTGTCGTCAAAAAAACTGGAATTATTCAGCGTCCATTTGGACATTTTTATATAGTAACTTGGTTTTCTAGGCATTGCAGGTGCACAATTCAAAATTAAACCACATGCACATGCTCCGGTGCACCAAAATGGGTTGTAAAATGATATATGTGTCCATGGGTTGATTCTTACGTCCCATTCAAGAAATGGGGATGAATTTCAAACACCACGGCACCATGGCTCTCCGGCAAACGTTGAGGTGCTTGCTTTTGTAATTTTAGTAAATACAGAACTCGTTTGAAATTCATGAACCTTGCCATGCTATCATGGAACAGCATCAAGATGCTGGGATAAAAAAATATTGTCCCATTTGGGGCAGGTTATGGTATAAGATTCTCGCAAACCAGAGCTTCTCTCACAACAAGCATGATGGTTTCAGTAGGAAACGTGCCACCTTGGGGGACGAAACGATATCTATTTCCTCTTCTTACTTTCAAAAATTTTCTCGTGTCAACATAGAACAACAGGAGTGTTGTGCATTTTTTTGGGATTTTTCGGGGTTCGCGTGGACATTTTTATACATTAACTGAGTTTTCTATGCATTCATGTTCATAATTCAAACTTGAACTACATGCACATGCTCGAGTGCATATAAACAGGTCGAAAAATCAAATGTGTGTCCTTGGTTGCAACCTTAGGTCCCATGCAAGAAATGGGAATGAATGTCAAACACCTTTGCCACCATCGCTCGGCCGCTAACATTGAGATACATGGTTTTAAAATTCTAGTAAGTCGAAAACTCGTCTGAAATTCATGAAACTTGACATGCTATCATGGAACGGCAGCAACATGAGTGGTAAAAATGTTGTCCCATTTGGGGCAGGTTGGGGTATAAACTTCTCACAAACCAGAGCTTCTTGCAACAAGCCTCATGGTTATGGTAGGGAATGTTTCACCTTTCTGTACGAAATGATATCCGTTGCCTCTTCTTGATTTAAATTTTTGCTCTAGTGTCAACATAGAACAACAGGAGTGTTCTGTTAAATTTTGGAATTTTTTGGGGTTCGTTTGGACATTTTTATGCATTAATTGAGTTTTCAATGCATTTATGTGCATAATTCAAATTTGAACTACATGCACATGCTCTAATTAATGCATATAAATTGGTTGAAAATTCAAATTTGTCTCCTTGGTTGCATGCTTAGGTCCCATGCAAGAAATGGGAATGAATGTCAAACACCCTGCCACTGTCACTCGGCCACAAACATTGAGATACCTGATTTTTAAATTCTAGTAAATCCAAAACTCGTTTGAAATTCATGAAACATGGCATGCTAACATGGAGCGGCATCAACATGCCGTCGTAATTTTTTTGTCCCATTTTGGGCAGGTTTGGGTATAAGCTTCTCACAAACCAGAGCTTCTCACAACAAGCCTGGTGGTTTCGGTAGGGAACGGTTCACCTTTCTAGATGAAACGATAGCCGTTGCCTTGTTCTTAATTTCAATTTTTTCTCTAGTGCCAACATAGAACAACATGAGTGTTGTGTTAAATTTGGAATTTTTTGGGGTTCATTAGGACATTCTTATGCATTAACTGAGTTTTCAATGCATTTATGTACATAATTCAAATTTGAACTACATGCACATGCTCTAATGCATATAAATTGGTTGAAAATTCAAATATGTGTCCTTGGTTGCATGCTTAGGTCCCATACAAGAAATGGGAATGAATGTCAAACACCCTACCACCGTCACTCGGCCACAAACATTGAGATACCTGGTTTTTAAATTCTAGTAAATCCAAAACTCGTCTGAAATTCATGAAACATGGCATCCTATCATGGAGCGGCATTAACATGCCGCCGTAAATTTTTTGTCCCATTTGGGGCAGGTTTGGGTATAAGCTTCTCACAAACCAAAGCTTCTCACAACAAGCCTGGTGGTTTTGGTAGGAATGTTTGACCTTTCTGGACGAAACGATAGCCATTGCATCTTCTTGATTTCAATTTTTTCTCTAGTGTCAACATAGAACAACATGAGTGTTGTGTTAAATTTTGGAATTTTTTGGGGTTCGTTAGGACATTTGTATGCATTAATATAGTTTTCAATGCATTTATGTGCATAATTCAAATTTGAACTACATACACATGCTCTAATGCATATGAATTGGTTGAAAATTCAAATCTGTGTCCTTGGTTGCATGCTTAGGCCCCATGCAAGAAATGGGAATGAATGTCAAACACCCTGCCACCGTCACTCGGCCGCAAACCTTGAGATACCTGGTTTTTAAATTCTAGTAAATCCAAAACTCGTCTGAAATTCATGAAACCTGGCATGCTATCATGGAATCGCACTCGACATGCCGTGGTAAACTTTTTGTCCCATTTGGGGCAGGTTTAGGTATAAGCTTCTCACAAACCAGAGCTTCTCACAACAAGCCTGATTGTTTCTGTAGGGAACGTGCCACCTTTGGGGATGAAACAATACCCGTTACATGTTATTTCTTTCAAAAAAAATTCTAGTGTCAACATAGAACAACAGGAGTGTTGTGCTGATTTTTGGAATTGTTCGGGGTTCATTTGGACATTTTTATACATTAACTGGGTTTTCTAGGCATTTTATGTGCATAATTCGAATTTGAACTACATGCACATGCTCCAGTGCATATAAATTGGTTGAAAAATCAAATCAGTGTCCTTGGGGTGCATGCTTAGGTCCCATGCAAGAAATGGGAATGAATTCAAACACCAGGGTACTATCGATTGCCGGCAAAACGTCAAGATACTTTGTTTTTAAAATTCTAGTAAATCCAAAACTCATTTGAAATTCATGAAACTTGGCATGCTATCATGGAATGGCACCCGACATGCTCTGGTAATTTTCGTGTCCATTTTGAGAGAAGGCGCACTCGAATAACAGTCAACAAAGGCATTTTGAAACAACTAGTTGCCACTCTAACATCACAAATGTTTTAGATAGAACACATGTATGTACATTGAAACCTTCCTAGTAAGCCAATGGAAAATGTGCCGAGCAGGATTTGTGCAGCTCTTCATCGCAAACATTTTAGATAGAACACATGTATGCAAAGTGAGAGCTATGGTCTTCCAGAGTAAGCCAAGGGAAAATTCGCTGCGCAGGATTTGTGCATCCCTTCAACACAAACGGTTCAGATTAAATAAGGTATGCAAAGCGAGACTTCGGCTCTAAGCCAAGAGAAAATTTGGCAAGCAGGATTTCTACCTCCCTTCAACGCAAACGGGTTTTTTTAGATGACCCGTGTGCAACCATGTACAGATAATTTGGTAAGATTTGCATCTGTCATATTGCGTATATTTCCATTTGTCAAACTGGAAAGATTGACATTTGTTGATCTAGTAAAATTGCCATTTGTCAATCCTTGTAACACTGCGATTTGTCAAAATATGCAGCTAAAGATCACTAGCACTATCTAATTTTGAGAACTAAAATTTAGTAATTAAGCATATATTTCATTCATAGATTAAGCAGTCGCGCTTAATTTATACAAACAGTTCAACTCGACAGCTGAACCGACCAAACTTTTCCCCAATTGTTGCCAACCACGTACTGAAATAGCTAGTTCAACTATATATACTAGTTAATTTTAAGTACGTTGTACAGTTCCACCACATCTATAGTCAGATGAACTGAACAAAATAGCGCCTAAATACTACTACTACGGAGGGGCTTTTTACTACTTCCAACAGCCTCTCCTCAACCGAGCGCGCTCAGTAAGAGGAAGAGGAGGAGGACCTATTGACAAGTTGGACAACTGCAAAACGGTGCTAGCCGCTGCTGCACCTTCAACGATGCTCACCTCGAACGCCCTCTGCCACTCCAGACGACCCCTCTCAAAGCGGCCGGACTGCTGGTAGATCTCCTGATTCCTCGCCTCTGCGTCGACGTGTGCCGCGGCCACGGCGGCGGTAAGGCTCTTTGCGTGCTCGACGAGGCGCTCCTCCTCCTCCCGTAGGAACTCGATGTAGCGCGCAAGGTCGCTGCCGCATGTGCGGGCCTCCACCTTCGCCTCCCTCATCCGGGCAGCGATGGCAGAGCGGGTGATGATCCCGGCGGTCGGCGGTGGGCCGGCGGCCATGGCGGCCGACAATGGGGTGGCGGCCACAACCACCACCTCCCGCCTTCGGGCCGCGGTGGCGGAGCAGGTGATGGCCATGGTGGCCGGCAGTGGGGTGGCGGCCACGACGGCCAGCACCCGCCTTCGGGCCGCGGCAGCGGAGCGGGCGATGGCCCTGGCTTTCAATGGAACTATGGCGGCAACGGAGGCCAGCAACAGCTACCGACGGGCACCGATGGACAAGCGTGTGGTGGGTTTTGCGCGCACACCCAACAGGGATGCCACGCGCACTACACTACGCCGGGGACTGTGCCGCCACCGTGGTGTAGCCTCCCAGCTAGAGATGTGCTCTGATGATGACAGAGTGGCTGAGCAACGATGACAGCCCGGTGCCATTGGCGATTGTGGGAGAAGCAGACGAGATAAGCTACAGGGAGGGAGGGGAAAATGTGACGCAGGACTCGCCGGTCGTGAGGGTTTGTATAGTAGGCTGGTAAGCATTGGGATTTTGGGGGATTTCACCAAGTCGGGCGGGAAGCTTGCGCGGGAACCTGCACGATTGCGTGGGAACGGGCTCACCAACGTTTGGCCAAAAGAATGCCCCCGCGCGACTGCTCAAGCTTGCGCTCGAACCATCTGCGGCAGGCCGATAGCGGGGTGACAAGATGTGCAAGAGAAGGATGAAAGGACACGTACACATATGTTTAATAGAAAAACATTTGCGATTTATTTACTACTATACCCCCATCCTGTTTTATAAGTAGGATTTAATTAATAAAATACGAATGCATGTTGTCAAAGATTATATCGTTGGATTCGTATTTGAACATAGTTTCCAGTTATATAATTTTTGTAACATGCATTAACATTTGGTTGGTTAAATTGGACGTTATATACCAGCAAGCGTTTGCCCACAACACACATGGCTTATTCCATCACTAACAGCTAGGATGGATTAACTGTATGCCACGTATCGCACACGCAACTCTAATCTGATTCATGCTTGATGTCTCCGACATCGCTCGCACACTTAGTCTTATTTGCCACGTATCACGGTGCCGACCTCTGCTCGCGTCCCTCGGCAAGCTCTGCTTGCCATTAGGCGCCGCAACACGCTCTGCTCGCTGTTAGGCATCGTGGCACGCTCTTCTCGCATTTGTAGTGCGCTCGGGTTGTGGACAACTTTTCCTTGTTTGTTCAACTGCTTGGTTGAGGCGACTGCGGAGTGCTCTGCTCGCGTCCCTCTGTGCGTGCTCTGCCAGCGGTTGGGCCTGCGCACGATCACATCAGGGGCCCCATATGCATGCGGTTGCGCCACGCGTGTTGCCACGCGATGCAGTTACGTGCGGCACGATGGAGTTACGCGCTGCAAATTACAACTGCCATCAGGGTGTGCCGATTGATATTCCATGCCATCCGGCTTCCCCTTTAATTCCCGCGGCCATTATAACCTTAATATCTTCAACCTTTCGATCGTGCCCACAACACAACGAGCACACCCACGACAACACATAGAGAGGGGATGTCTAGCGGCGCTGTAATGGAGTTCGACGAGCATAAAGTGGAGACCCACGTGAGGGAGACGGATCTCTCGATGGTGTACACCATCGACCCGGCCGTGGTGGACGACTACATCAAGACCATTGAGCAGTTGCTTGGTGGAGACAATACAAGGTGGTCGGCATTGACCTCCAGTAGACCGGCGGTGTTCCTGGCAAAGATCAGAAGGTTGCCGTCACCCAGTTGTGTGTGCGCCATCATGTCCTCATCTACCACTACTGCATGGCCACAGAGCCTTGCATTAGTTTCACCAGGTTTTGTCAATAGCACCGACTACAAGTTCGCTATGGTGGAAACCACCGATGATGTCAAAGCGCTCAGGGTTACGGGCTTGGCCTACAAGAACCTTGTCGAAATCCGTGAGCACTACATGGTCTGGGGCAGCACGAAGAAGGACTCCCTGGTTGAACTCGCCTTGGCTATCATCGACCCCTACTACGAAAAGATGAATCAGGATGCCCAGAGAACAAGTCATGTATCCTGGCATAGGGCCTGGATGCGGTGACTGGATGAACCCCACCTCAAGTTCGTGGCCAAGAGCATGTACACATGCTGCGACATGCACAGGAGGATCGCTGACATGAGGAAGTGCCTCATTACCCAAATCGACGAGCCTGGATCGAGCCACAAGTAGAGCAAGCGTCACAAGCACTAGATGATGATCAGATGATCATTTATGCTAGTTAATCATGCATGTAATATATAGTTTACTTTGGTGTGTGGAAATGGCATGTGTGTAGTAGCCACCTATGTAATTATGCATGTAATAGTTTACTTTGGTATGTGCAAATGCCATGGTTGTAGTAGCCACCTATGTAAGTGGATGTTTAATTTGGTTATGCAACCATGTGCCTTCTAAGTGTGTATATATATATATATATATATGTGTGTGTGTGCGTTGTTGTTTTGTATGCAATCCCATCGCACAACACACACGTCTTATTAGTAGCAATCGTTTGTGTTATTATTTGTCTTCGCACACATTTCTGATTATAGACTTGTTTGCCGCGCATCACACACATTTTGTTATATTGAACCATTTATGTTCTCTTGTCTCAACACAAATAGTTCATCTGAGTGAAACCGCATGCCATATATCGCACACACCTTGATCTGGCTGACCATTTCTTTTGTGTTTCCTAATCACAAACAGTTCATCCTAGTGAACCGTATGTTGTTTATCGCACACACCTTCATCTGGCTGCCCGTTTCTTTTGTTACTCCTCATTGCAAACACTTAATTGCACTGAATCGTATGCCCTACATCACACACAGAACTAAAATCTGAACCGTGTTTGATGCATCTGTCATCGCAAATGTCTTGCCCTTTTTTGACGGTTTTTTACACCACCGTTTGCGATTCATGCATCGCACACAGTTTCGCCAAAGGGTCTCTGATCATAGTGTCGCGTTAGTAGCATCCTGCACTAGTGATTCTATAACCTGTAACAATTCTTTGTGGGGTCAATTCATACTTATCATTAGGAACAACAGTAATACCTCCCTTCTTAGGGACAATATGAATGGGACTTACCCACTAACTATCAACAACAGGATAAATTATGTCTGCCTGCAGAAGCTTTAATATTTCATTTCTTACCACTTCTTTCATCTTAGGATTTAACCGTCGCTGATTATCAACAACTGGTTTAGCATCTTTCTCCAATTTTATTTTGTGCTGACATAGAGTGGGACTAATGCCCTTAATATCATCAAGAGTATATCCAATAGTGGCACGGTGCTTCTTCAGAGTTTTTAATAGTTTCTTTTCTTCGTGCTTTGAAAGGTTAGCACTAATAATAACATGATATATCTTCTTTTCATCGAGATAAGCATATTTAAGAGTATCCGGTAATTGTTTAAGCTCAAACACGGGATCACCCTTGGGTGGAGGAGGATCTCCGAGAATTTCAACAGGCAGATTGTGTTTCAAAATAGGCCCTCGATTAAAGAATACTTCATCTATTTCCCTTATTTCATTCATAAACATATCATTTTCATGGTCTAGCAAATATTGCTCTAAAGGATCAGTAGGAGGCACGACAATAGAAGCAAGACCAATAATTTCATCCTTACTAGGCAATTCTTTATCATGGGGTTGTCTATGGAATTTGGAGAAACAAAAATCAAGAGACATATCCCCTAAACCAACAGTAACAATATCCTTTTCGCAGTCTATCTTAGCATTAACAGTATTCAAGAAGGGTCTACCAAATATAATGGGACAAAAGTTATCTTGTGGGGAACCAAGAACAAGAAAATCAGTAGGATATTTAATTTTCCCACACAATTCTTCAACATCTCTAACAATCCCAATTGGTGATATAGTATCTCTATTGGCAAGCTTAATAGTAACATCAATGCCTTCTATCTCAGCAAGTGCAATATCATTCATAATTTCTTCATACAAGGTATAAGGTATTGCACTCACACTGGCACCCATATCACATAAGCCATCATAACAATAATCTCCTATTTTAACAGAAACAATAGGCATGCCAACAACATGCCTTTGTTTACCTTTAGTATCGGGTTTATCAATTCTAGCAGCTTCATCACAGGAATAAATAACATGCCCATCAATATTATCGACCAAGAGATCTTTAACCATAGCAATACTAGGTTCAACTTTAATTTGTTCAGGGGGTGTAGGTATTCTAGTATAACTCTTACAAACCACGGTTGAAGCTTTAGCATGATCCTTTATTCTAACAGGGAAAGGGGGTTTTCAATATAAGCAGTAGGAACAATAGGATCAATGTTATAAGTAATAGTTTCTTCTTCAATTTTAATGGGTTCTAATACTTTCACTTCAATGGGAGGATAATATTTAAACCACTTCTCCTTAGGGAGATCAACATGAGTGCAAATGATTCACATAAAGAGGCTACTATCTCAGAGTCAAGTCCACATTTAGTGCTAAATTCATGAAAAGCATCGGTATCCATAAAATATTTAACACAATCAAACTTAGGGTTTATACCTGACTCCTTACCTTCATCGAGTTCCCAATCTTCAGAGTTGCATTTATTTCTTTCCAATAAATTCAATAGTCTTCATGATAAAACAACCAGTACAAGAAGTATCGAGCATGGAGCGATCATTATGAGAAAGCCGAGCATAAAAATTTTGAATAATAATTTCTCTGGAGATCTCATGATTGGGGCATGAATATAACTTTGACTTAATCCTCCCCCATCCTTGAGCGATACTTTCTCCTTCACGAGGCCAAAAATTATATATATAGTTCCGATCATGATGAACCAGATGCATAGGATAAAACTTCTGATGAAAGTCCACTTTCAATCAGTTGTAGTTCCATGATCCAATATCATCACATAGCCTATACCATGTCAATGCATTTACCTTCAAAGATAAAGGGAAGACCTTCTTCTTGAAAACATCTTCGGGCATACCTGCAAGCTTAAACAATCCACAAACTTCATGCACATAGATTAGGTGCATATCGGGATGTAATGTTCCATCTCCTGTATAAGGATTTAGCAGTTTCTCTATCATACCCGAAGGAATTTTAAAGTAAATATTTTTAGTAGGTGTAGTAGGTTGAGGAGCAACTCTTTTCTCTTCCGGTCGAGGTGAAGATACCCCGAACAAGCCCCTCAAAGGATTAGTTTCCATAGTAGCAAGTGACAGTTAATTTCAGCACACTATATAAATGTTGCCTTACCAAATTCCACTTACTAAAGGCGCTTCACTCCTCGGCAACGGCGCCAGAAAAGAGTCTTGATTACCCACAAGTATAGGGGATCTATTGTAGTCCTTTTGAAAGCACAAGTGCTCCCTGGGTGATTTTGGTAATTAATGTCAACATATCTCTTGTTGGACTAATACTTCTACCTAGTATATTTCAGATAAGTTCAACATTGGAGTGGCATGGACATGGACAAGAGGATGTGGAACCCCTTCAAGATGCTAAGGACAATATTGGCAAAAGCTCAAGACTCTACATTTTGATTTTAGTGATCCAAGATAACATTGAGTCCATAGGAAAGCCAATACTATTAAAAGGGAATGAGGTGTTGCTTAATGCCTTGCTTGCTCAAAGTGCTTAGTGATATGCTCCAAAGCCCTCAGCTACTTTCTCACATCTACATATGTCCTAAACCTAAAAGTCAAACTTGGCCCCACCGATTTGATCTATCTGGCGCCACCGAGTTTCATTTGACATAGCCACTACCAAACCCTAGTCACTTCGGTCTCACCGATGGGATCTCAGTCTCACCGATATGGGCTTGCAAATTATTTGTGATCTATTGCAAAAAATTTGGTCCCACCGAGTTTGTTCAGTTGGTCCCACCGAGTTTGCTTGACCAATACTTAGTTTGCCTATTACCAAAATCGGTCCCACCTAGTTTGCGAAATTGGTCAAACCGAGTTGAGGATTTACCCTAACCCTTGCACTTCGGTCCCACCGAGTTGACCTTGTCGGTCCCACCAAAAACTCTAACGTTCACATTTTGACCCGAATTGGTCTGACCGAGTTTCACCATTCGGTCCCACCGAGTTTGGGAATCTGTGTGTAACGGCTAGATTTTGTGTGGAGGCTACATATACCCCTCCACCCACTCTTCATTCGTGGAGAGAGCCATCAGAACATGCCTACACTTCCAACATTCATTTTCTGAGAGAGAACCACCTACTCATGTGTTGAGACCAAGATATTCCATTCCAACCACAAGAATCTTGATCTCTAGCCTTCCCCAAGTTGCTTTGCACTCAAATCATCTTTCCACCATAGCAAAATCTGTGAGAGAGAGTTGAGTGTTGGGGAGACTATCATTTTAAGCACAAGAGCAAGGAGTTCATCATCAACACACCATCTATCAACTTTTCGAGAGGGGTGTCTCCTAGATTGGTTAGGTGTCACTTGGGAGCCTTCGTCAAGATTGTGGAGTTGAACCAAAGAGTTTTTAAGGGCAAGGAGATCGCCTACTTCATGAAGATCTACCCTAGTGAGGTAAGTCCTTCGTGGGCGATGGCCATGGTGGGATAGACAAGGTTGCTTCTTCGTGGACCCTTCGTGGGTGGAGCACTCTGTGGACTCGTGCAACCGTTACCCTTCGTGGGTTGAAGTCTCCACCAACGTGGATGTACGATAGCACCACCTATCGGAACCACGCCAAAAATCTCCATGTCTCAAATTGTGTTTGCACACTCCAATCCCATCCCTTTACTTTCTTGCAAGTTGCACGCTTTACTTTCCACTGCTCATATACTCTTTGCATGCTTGCTTGAATCGTATTGTGTATGCTTGAATTTGTTTTAATCTACCACCTCAGCTTGAAAAACTCAAAAACTACCAACTTTATTCGTTGAGGGTCTAATCACCCCCCTCTAGACACCTCTTCTCGATCCTTTCATCTTTCGATAAGTAAGGGTATCAAACCCAACAAGGAGCAGAAGGAAATGACAAGCGGTTTTCAGCAAGGTATTCTCTGCAAGCATTGAAATTATCGGTAACAGATAGTTTTGTGATAAGATAATTCGTAATAGGTAACAAGTAACAAAAGTAACTAAGGTGCAGCAAGGTGGCCCAATCCTTTTTTGTAGCAAAGGACTAGCCTGGACGAACTCTTATATAAAGCAAGGCGCTCCCGAGGACACATGGGAATTACTGTCAAGCTAGTTTTCATCATGCTCATATGATTTGCGTTCGTTACTTTGATAATTTGATATGTGGGTGGACCGGTCCTTGGGTGATGTCCTTCCTTGGACAAGCCTCCCACTTATGATTAACCCCTCTCGCAAGCATCCACAACTATGAAAGAAGAATTAAGGTGAACCTAATCATAGCCTGAAACATATGGATCCAAATCAGCCCCTTAATTACGAAGCAACACATAAACTAGGGCTTAAGCTTCTGTCACTCTAGCAACCCATCATCTACTTATTACTTCACAATGCCTTCCCCTAGGCCCAATCAATGGTGAAGTTTCATGTAGTCGACGTTCACATAACACCACTAGAGGAGAGACAACATACATCTCATCAAAATATCGAGCGAATAACAAATTCACATGATTACTTATAATAAGACTTCTCCCATGTCCTCAGGAACAAATGTAACTACTCACAAAGCATATTCATGTTCAAAATCAGAGGAGTATTAATTATCATTAAGGATCTGAACATATGATCTTCCACTGATTAAACCAACTAGCATAAATTAGAAGGGGTAATCAACACTACTAGCAACCCACAGGTACCAATCTGAGGTTTTGAGACAAAGATCAGATACAAGAGATGAACTAAGGTTTGAGAGGAGATGGTGTTGGCGAAGGTGTTGATAGAGATTGACCCCCTCTCGATGAGAGCATCGATGGTGATGACGATGGTGGTGATTTCCCACTCCAAGAGGGATGTTTCCCCGGCAGAACAGCTCCGCCGGAGCCCTAGATTGGTCCTGCCCAGGTTGCGCCTCGAGACGGCGGTGCTTCATCTCGAAAGCTTCTCTCTGATTTTTTTTCAGGGCAAAAGACACCATATAGTAGAAGATGGGCATCGAGGGCCTTCCTGGGGCCCACAAGACAGGGGGGCACTCCCAGGGGGGTAGGGCGCGCCCTCCACCCTTGTGGCTGGCTGGTGGGCCCCCACTGGTGCTTTCTTCGCCCAATATTTTTATTTATTCCAAAACTGATCTCCATGAAGATTCAGGACTTTTGGAGTTGTGCAGAATAGGTCTCTAATATTTGCTCATTTTCCAGTCCAGAATTCCAGCTGCCGGCATTCTCCCTCTTCATGTAAACCTTATAAAATAAGAGAGAAAACGCATAAGTATTGTGATATAATGTGTAATAACAACCCATAGTGCAATAAATATCAATATGAAAGCATGATGCAAAATGGACGTATCAATGTACTAGTGGGAATTTTCATTATAGAACTTGGTTTGTATATTTCAATGATGGCTTCCTCAAATGCCTGAGGTCTTCATGAGCAAGCAAGTTGGATGCACACCCACTTAGTTTCCAGTTTGAGATTTCATACACTTATAGCTCTAGTGCATCCGTTGCATGGCAATCCCTACTCCTCGCATTGACATCAATTGATGGGCGTCTCCATAGCTCGTTAATTAGCCGCGTCGATGTGAGACTTTCTCCTTTTTTGTCTTCTCCACACAACCTCCACCATCATATTATATTCCACCTATAGTCCTATATCCATGGCTCATGCTCATGTATTGCGTGAAAGTTGAAAAGGCTTGAGAACATTAAAAGTATGAAACAATTGCTTGGTTAAAACCGGGGTTGTGCATGATTTAAATACTTTGTGTGGTGAAGATGGAGCATACCAGACCATATGATTTTGTAGGGATAACTTTCTTTGGCCATATTATTTTGAAAAGACATGATTGCTTTATTAGTATGCTTGAAGTATTATTGTCTTAATGTCAAATGACAGACTATTAATTTTAATCACTCGTGTCTTAATATTCCTCTCATGATTAGGTTATATGATCAAGATTATGTTATGTTGCATTCCACATCAAAAATTATCTTTTTTATCATTTACCTACTCGAGGACGAGCAGGAATTAAGCTTGTGGATGCTGATACGTTTCCATCGTATCTATAATTCTTGATTGTTCCATGCCCATATTCTACAACTTTTATATACTTTTGACAACGTTTTATACTATTTTTGGGACTAACATATTGATCCAGTGCCCAGCGCCAGTTCCTGTTTGTTGCATGATTTTTGTTTTGCAGAAAATCCATATCAAACGAAGTCCAAACGCGATAAAAACTTACGAATATTTTTTGGAATATATGTGATTTTTCGGAAAAAGAATCAACGCGAGACAATGCCCGAGGCGGCGACAAGGCAGGGGTGCGCCCTAGGGGGTAGGGCACATCCTGGTCCCTTGTGGTCACCCCGTAAGGCGGTTGGTGCCCTTCTTTCTCTGCAAGAAAGCTAATATCCGGATAAAAATCGTGTTAAAATTTCAGCCCAATCGGAGTTACAGATCTCCGGGAATTTAAGAAACGTGAAAGGGCAGAATTTGGGAGCGCAGAAATAGAAGGAAACAGAGAGAGATCCAATCTCGGAGAGGCTCCTGCCCCTCCGCCACCATGGAGGCCATGGACCAGAGGGGAAACCCTTCTCCCATCTAGGGGGGAGGTCAAGGAAGAAGAAGAAGAATGAGGCTCTCTCTCCCCCTCTCTCCTGGTGGCGCCGGAACACCGCCGGGGCCATCATCGGGATGGCGATCTACACCAACAACTTCGCCAACGTCATCACTAACTCCCTCCCCCTCTATGCACCGTTGTAACACCCCTTCTCCCTACTGCAATCTCCACTTAAACATGGTGCTCAACGCTATATAATATTTTCCAATGTTGCATGGCTATCCTATGATGTTTGAGTAGATCCATTTTGTCCTATGGGTTGATTGATGATCGAGATTGGTTTGAGTTGCATGTTTTATTATTGGTGGTGTCCTATGGTGCTCTCCATGTCGCGCAAGTGTGAAGGATCCCTGTTGTAGGGTTTCCAATATGTTCATGATTTGCTTATGGTGGGTAGCGTGGGTGATAGAAGCACAGACCCGAGTAAGTAGGTTGTTTGCGTATGGGAATAAAGAGGACTTGATACTTTAATGCTATTGTTGGGTTTTACCTTAATGATCTTTAGTAGTTACGGATGTTTGCTAGAGTTCCAATCATAAGTGCATATGATCCCAGAAGAGAAAGTATGTTAGCTTATGTTCTCCCTCTTATAATATTGCAATAATGATTTCCGATCTAGTTATCAATTGCCTAGGGACAAATAACTTTCTTCTGAAAAAAGCTCTCTACTAAAACTAATTTAGTTGTTTATTTATCTAAACAACCCCTACTTTTTATTTACATGCTCGTTATTATCTTGCAAACCTATCCTACAACATGTAAGTGCATCTAGTGCCACCCCTAGTTGGTTTTGGAGTATTGACGACAAACCTGGTTGAGGGACTAATATGTTTGTGAGAATTGCAGGATAACACAGGTAGTAGTCCCATATTGATTCGGTTTACCTATAAGAGATGACCCCTAAAAATGTGTGAAGACATTGAAGACAATGGTGGTATGTGAAGACATTCACATTGAAGACTATGACAAGAGAAGACATTGCGTGAAGACTATGGAATGCGAAGACATAGTAGTTTCGTAGTTTCCTTTTCTTCTTTGTTGAGTCATAGGAACCACTGTACTGTTAAGTGGGGTCCAAGTGAACAAAGTCAGAGTGACTGATGTGATGCTCAACTAAATCCTATGTCTTCGAGCGAAGACTGAGAGCAAATCTTATCCAGAGCTGGATGAGTCAGCTTTACTTGTAGCCCAAGTCAAGCTGTCGCGTGTGTTCGAAATCTGACCATTGGACACGTGTCAGTTCCTTAGTGACCCAGGGTCATTTTGGACAAATCAGGTCGGGTTGCCTCCTAGCTATAAATAGGCCACCCCCTACACCATAAATTGGCAGCTGCTCAGAGTTAGTGCACGGCTTTTGTCGTTTGAGAGCAACCCACCTCCGAACCCTTTGAGAGAGAATCCTTGCGAGGACAAAGCCCAAAACACCTAGAGCCAAAGAGTGTTAGGCATCACTGAAGTCTTTCTGTCCGCGTGATCTGAAGACTTATTACACTTGAGGACTGTGAATCCTCAGCCGGTTAGGCGTCGCGTTCTGAGCATCCAAGAGTCATTGTGGATTGCCGGTGAATGAAGTATGTGAAGGTTTGGAAGTCTCCCTTGAAGACTTACCAGAGTGATTGGGCAAGGACTAGGTGTTCTTATCTCAAGGGGAATAAGGTGAAGATGCGGTCTTCTGAGCTGAATCTCAGCCTCCCTAACCAGACGTACAGTTGTCACAGCAACTGGGACTGGTCGAAAAAATCCCTTGTCCTCTCGGAGGAACTGGTTCTATCCTACCTCTCTTGCCTGACTTACAGTTTGTCTTCGTGAAGTCTTTGCTACTTGCCATATCTGTTTGACTTCACTGTGTCAAGACTGTTGTCTGTTTGGCTTCATACTATCTTCCATCCTGATCCAATCTACCTAGCTGCTTATAGTCTTCGTGCTTTCACTTCATTGCTTACATGACTATGGCTTGTCTAGTGTAGTCTACCTTCCGCTTCATATCAATAGGTTCATTTCTATCGTTTGTCTTCGAAATCCATGTTTTGAAGACTTCCATAAAAATTGCCTATTCACCCCCCTCTAGTCGAATACTAGCACTTTCAATTGGTATCAGAGCAAGGTGCTCCCTTGTTCTGTGTGATTCGGTTTAACCACCTGGAGTTTAGCTATGTCGACTACAGGGATAATCAAAGTCTCCGCTGCGTGCCCTGTCTTCGATAGCACAGATTACCCCTACTAGAAGAATAAGATGCACATGCATCTTGAAGCCATTGATGTCGATCTTTGGTATGTCATCAAGAATGGCGTTCCTAAGACTGGTGAAGGTGTCACTCTTGCTGATGTTAAGAAGTTTGTGTAAGTGGACTCAACTACCAAGAACATCATCTATGGTCATCTGACTAAGGGGCAGTATGGTCGTGTGAGTGCTATGGAAACCTCAAAGCTGGTCTGGGACTGGCTCTCCAGGGTCAATGAAGGCGTCTCAACGCACAGAGATTGAAGGATCAGTGTTCTTCGCAATCTCTTCAACCACTTCAAGAGAAATGACAATGAGAATTTCCAGCTCACATTTGATCGCCTCACTGACATCACCAATGAGCTTCATGCACTCGGCGCCACTGAGATAACCAAGCATGAATTCTTCAAGACACTACTGAGATCTCTCGACAGCTCATTTGACACCCTGGCCCTGATGATTCAAGAGCGCCTTGACTTCAAGACTCTCGATCCATCTGACATACTTGAGAGGCTCAACACACATGAGTTCCAACTATTTGAGAATAGAGATATGTATGGTCCCAACTATGCCCGTCCTCGCGCTTTGAAGGCAAAGGCCGTCTCCTCGTCTGAAGAAGAATCTGACTACAATTCTGGTGATCCTGAAGACATTGAAAAGGAGCTTGCTATGCTCGTGAAGAAGTTCCAGAAGTTCACCAAGAAGAAAGACTTCAGAAAGTCTTCAAGATCCAGCTCAAGGAATGATGAAGCTTCCTCTCATGATCAGAAGAAGAGAACCTGTTCATACGTGTCCAACGTATCTATAATTTATGAAGCACTCATGCTATTATATTATCTGTTTTGGATGTTTATGGGCTTTATTATACACTTTTATATTACTTTTGGGACTAACCTATTAACCGGAGGCCCAGCCCAAATTTTTGTTTTCTTGCCTATTTCAGTTTTTCAAAGAAAAGGAATACCAAACGGAATAAAACCTTCGAGAGAGTTATTTTTGGAATGGAAGCAATCCAAGAGACTTGGAGTGTACATAAGGGAAGCAACGAGGAAGCCACGAGGCAGGGAGGCGCGCCCTACCCCCCTGGGCGCGCCCCCACCCTCATGGGCCCCTCGTGGCTCCCCTGACTGACTTCTTTCGCCTATATATGTCCATATACCCTAAAAACATCAAGGACAACAATAGATCGGGAGTTCTGCCGCCGCAAGCCTCTATAGCCACTAAAAACCAATCGGGACCCTGTTCCGGCACCCTGCCGGAGGGGGGATCCCTCACCGGTGGCCATCTTCATCATCCCGACGCTCTCCGTGATGAGGAGGGAGTAGTTCACCCTCGGGGCTGAGGGTATGTACCAGTAGCTATGTGTTTGATATCTCTCTCTCTCCCTCTCTCTCTCGTGTTCTTGATTTGGCACGATCTTGATGTATTGCAAGCTTTGCTATTATAGTTGGATCTTATGATATTTCTCCCCCTCTACTCTCTTGCGATGAATTGGGTTTTCCCCTTGAAGTTATCTTGTCAGATTGAGTCTTTAAGGATTTTAGAACACTTGATGTATGTATTGCATGTGCTTATCTGTGGTGACATTGGAATATTCACGTGATCTACTTGATGTACGTTTTGGTGATCAACTTGCGGGTTCCGTGACTTTGGGAATCTATGCATAGGGGTTGGCACACGTTTTCGTCTTGACTCTCCGGTAGAAACTTTGGGGCACTCTTTGAAGTACTTTGTGTTGGTTGAATAGATGAATCTGAGATTGTGTGATGCATATCGTATAATCATGCCCATGGATACTTGAGGTGACATTGGAGTATCTAGGTGACATTAGGGTTTTGGTTGATTTGTGTCTTAAGGTGTTATTCTAGTAAGAACTCTATGATAGATCGAACGAAAAGAATAGCTTCGTGTTATTTTACTACGGACTCTTGATTAGATCGATTAGAAAGGATAACTTTGAGGTGGTTTCGTACCATACAGTAATCTCTTCGTTTGTTCTCCGCTATTAGTGACTTTGGAGTGACTCTTTGTTGCACGTTGAGGGATAGTTATATGATCCAATTATGTTATTATTGTTGAGAGAACTTGCACTAGTGAAAGTATGAACCCTAGGCCTTGTTTTCTAGCATTGCAATACCGTTTATGCTCACTTTTACCACTTGTTACCTTGCCTTTTTTATATTTTCATATTAGAAATACTCATATCTACCATCCATATTGAACTCGTATCACCATCTCTTCGCCGAACTAGTGCACCTATACAATTTACCATTGTATTGGGTGTGTTGGGGACACAAGAGACTCTTTGTTATTTGGTTGCAGGGTTGTTTGAAAGAGACCATCTTCATCCTACGCCTCCCACGGATTGATAAACCTTAGGTCATCCACTTGAGGGAAATTTGCTACTGTCCTACAAACCTCTGCACTTGGAGGCCCAACAACGTCTACAACAAGAAGGTTGTGTAGTAGACATCAAGCTCTTTTCTGGCACCGTTGCCGGGGAGGTGAGTGCTTGAAGGTATATCTTTAGATCTTGCAATCGAATCTTTTAGTTTCTTGTTTTATCACTATTTTAGTTTATAAAATAAAACTACAAAAAATGGAATTAAGTTTGCCTCATACGCTTCATCTTTTTAATATCTTTCGTGAGAATGATGGAAAGGAAAATTGTGCTCAAGTGTTAGAAGAAGAAGTCTATAAAATGTTTGGCACTAAATCTTTGAATGATGAGCATGATTGCAATGTTGTTAGTATGAACTCTTAAATATCCATAGTACTAATGATGATTGCACTAGTTATGATGAAAATTTCTCCTATCAGCATGTCAATTTTTGTGGAGTGTATTGGGCTTGCGAGTACACACCAAATAGGGAAGATAGATATTGCAAGAGGAATAAGCATTTAGAAACTAAATGGTTACAAGAAAGGCTAAATGTTAGTGCTGAAAATTTAAAATATCTTTACCGTACTTGTGAACTTTGCAATGAACATGGTCATTTAAATCTCCGATGCAAATTGTTTCATGATCGAATCGTGTCCAAAAATTGTGATGACTTGATTTCCCTTGCACATCATAATGAACTTAGTTTGCTTTTGGGTTATGAAGAACTGAAACGTGCAACTAAGCATATTCCAGAATTTAACCTTAAGAATTTTCTTGATATTAATCTAGAGGAAATTTATATGTATTGTGCGGTGAATTGCATTGAAAATCCTTATATTGCCAATTACATAAATAAAAGAAAGCAAATAGAAGATTAATAGAATACTAATGAAAGGGAAGAAACTTCCCAATATCCTCCTATTATTTCTTATGATGAATCAGGTAACGAGGAGGAGCTTTCTATTCAACCAATCTCATCAATAAGGAGCTCAAAAAAGAGGGATAAACATGATGTGAAAAAGAAAAAGAAAAGAAGGAAAAGCAAAGGTAAAAAGGTATCCCTTCCAAATGATGTTGCTCCTATTACTCATTGTGATGATGATAATTGCTATACTATTGGTGCTATCCATACTATTAATGATGAGAGTGATTATGCTTATGATATGAAAAGGCCCAAGCTTGGGGAAGATATGTTTGATGAGGATGACATATTTGAGAATATATTTGCTGCAATTAATGTTTGTCCCAAGCTTGGGGATGCCATGTTTAATGAAGATGATATTTTTAGCCTCCCAAGTTTTGATATGCAAAGTGGTTATGATGATAGCATGCCTCCAACTTATGATGATTATATTGTTGAAAGTGGGTTTGGAAGAGTGTCAACTTTAGGAAGTAATGATACCACTATTTTGGAGGATGTTGAATCTTATATTATTTATGAAAGTGGATTTGGAGAGGTCATGACTTTATTTAGTGATGAATCCACTATTTTGGAAGAGGTTTCAATTGATTATGATGAGAACAAAGTTGCTACTTATGATGATTATTGTGATGAAACTTATGCTATAAAAAAGTAGTGATGATTATATTTATAAAACTTGTCATGATTATCATTATCTATTTTCTGAACATTACTCTTTTAATGTGGAAACAATTTATATTATTCAAGTCTCACATGATACTCCCACTATTCCGAATAAGAAGAATTTTGCTTATGTGGAGAGTAGTAAAATTTCTATGCAAGTAGATCATGAAAAGAATGCTTTAGGTGATGGTTATATTGTTGAATTAATTCATAATGCTACTAAAAATTACTATGAGGGACGAACATATGCTTGTAGGAATTGCAATAATATCAAGTATCCTCTCTATGTGCTTGAAATATTGAAGTTATGCTTGTTTTGCCTTCCTATGCTAGTTGATTATTGTTCCCATAAGTCATTTTCTCACAAAATCCCTATGCATAGGAAGTGGGTTAGGCTTAAATGTGCTAGTCATATGCTTCATGATGCTCCCTTTATGTTTCAATTCTTATCTTTTATGTGAGCATCATTGTCATCATCATGCCTAGCTAGAAAGGCATTTAAGAAAAGCGCTTGTTGGGAGACAATCCAATATTTACCCTTACTGTTTCTGTGTGTCCACATGATTATTATACTGTAGTAATCATGTTTTATAGCTTTTGTTTCAATAAAGTGCCGAGTAAGACCTTTAGGATAGCTTACGGTGATAGTTGTGTTGATCCTGCTGAAAATCAGAAACTTTTGCACCCAGTAACTTAGTTTTGATAATTCACAGAAACGTGATTTGGATCTGATTCTTTTTTATCTGGATTGGTACACAAATTAATTAGGACTTCCTAATTTGGTAGGATTTTTGGATTTCCAGAAGTATACGTTTGATACAGATTACTACAGACTGTTCTGTTTTTGACAGATTCTGTTTTCTATGTGTTGTTTGCTTTTTTTGATGAATCTATGAGTACAATCGGAGGGTATGAACCATAGAGAAGTTGAAATACAGTATATATTACACCCATATGAGTTTAGAATGAGTTCATAACAGTACCTAAGTGGTGATTTATTTTCTTACGAGCTTACGAGTTTTCTGTTGAGTTTTGTGTTGTGAAGGTTTCAAGTTTTGGGTAAAGATTCGATGGACTATGGAATAAGGAGTGGCAAGAGCCTAAGATTGGGGATGCCCAAGTCACCCCAAGGTAATATTCAAGGACAACCAAAAGCCTAAGCTTGGGATGCCCCGGATGGCATCCCCTCTTTCGTCTTCGTCCATCGGTAACTTTACTTGGAGTTATATTTTTATTCACCACATGATATGTGTTTTGCTTGGAGCGTCATTTTATTTTCTTTTGTTTTGCTTGGTGTTTCAATAAAATACCAAGATCTAAAATTTGTTAAATGAGAGAGAGTCTTCACATAGTTGCATAATTATTTAACTACCCATTGATCTTCACTTATATCTTTTTGGGGTAGGTCATTTACTCATGTGCTTCACTTATATCCTATGAGTAAATGGTTGAATGATTTGAATATCATAAATATGAAATTATATATGTTTCATATGCTTATACCATGGGGATTAATGACTTCACATCTGAGAAGTAGAGGTGGTAAATTTATTGAAGGTTAGCAAACATTGTATTGGTCATTTGAACAATTCATGAAAGAATATTGAAGGAAGAGAGATTTCACATATAAATATACTATCTTAGACATCTTCTATGATTGTGAGCCCCATTAATTATTTTCAAACCAGAGCAAATTAGTTGAAGTTGGACAAGGAAGACAACATAATGAGTTGTGCTTGGGTATATTTGTATAGAAGTTATATTGTTATAGATCCTCCAACATGTGGTGCTTGGTTTTTAGAATCCTTTGCTAGCCAAAATAGCTGTACTAAGCGGGAATACTGCTTGTGCATCCAAATTCCTTGAACCAAGTTTTTTCCATGAGTGTCCACCATACCTACCTATATGCGGTATTTACGTGCCGTTCCAAGTAAATTTGCATGTGCCAAACTCTAAACCTTCAAATAATAATCTGTTTTGTATGCCCGAATCGCTCATGTAGCAACTAGGGGCTGTCAGTATCTTCCATGCTAGGTGGGTTATTCTCAGATGAGTGGACTCCGCTCATCATTCACGAGAAAAATGGTTGGTAACTAGGATGCCCAGTCCCATGATCAAAAGATCAAAATCAAATCAAAATAATTGCAAACAAAACTCCCTCGGGATTGATGTTAGTTGGAGGCACCCGTTGTTTCGGGCAAGCCATGGATTGATGATTGTTGGTGGTGGGGGAGTAAAAACTTTACCATTCTGTTTAAGAACCGCCTATAATGTATCCAGTATGGAAGAAACTGGGAACTCTTGGTTGTTATGTTGACAATGAAATCATACCTCCCAAAATTATTTATCTCTATTTCAAAATCAATCTTTGGCACCTCTACAAATCCCTGCTTCCCTCTGCGAAGGGCCTATCTTTTACTTTTATGCAAGAGTCAGTAGTATTCCTTCTCATTCTAACCTACTCTTTAGTTGGAAAGCATCATGTGACGGGGAAAGATCTAAGAATATATGGCCATTCAAATATGTTTGATCATGAATTATTATTGTTGACAATAATCTATATGATTAGTAAGTTGGGAGGCAAAACATTAAGCCCCTATCTTTCTCTGTGTTCGATGGATGCTATTTGTTCTAAAAATATGCTTTGAGTGGTAGCAATCTTGGAAGACTATATGATAGTTGAATATGTGGGATTTGCTAAATCAAAGCTCTTACATAGACCCTTCCTGAAAATAAGATGAATTGCAATTGTTTGATGACTGAGAACATAGTTTGCTAGTTTTCAAGAAAGTTTATGGTCTATGCTTTAAGAATAGCTTGTTACTTGATCGTGAGAAGTTTTATGAGATGAGCTGCTGTTATGACATATAATCATGCTAGAAAAAGGTGATTGAAATTATCATTGATCAAACTTATGCACCTGCTAGAATTCACACTTCATATATTTTTTCTTTTATCATTTACCTACTCGAGGACGAGCAGGAATTAAGCTTGGGATTCTGATACGTCTCCAATGTATCTATAATTTATGGAGCATTCATGCTATTATATTATCAGTTTTGGATGTTTATGGGCTTTATTATACACTTTTATATTACTTTTGGGACTAACCTATTAACCAGAGGCCTAGCCCAAATTGTTGTTTTCTTGCCTATTTCGGTGTTTCTAAGAAAAGGAATATCAAACAGAGTCCAAATGGAATAATACCTTCGGGAGAGTTATTTTTTGCAAGCAATCCAGGAGACTTGGAGTGCACATAAGGGAAGCAACGAGGAAGCCACGAGGCAGGGAGGCACGCCCTACCCCCTGGGCGCGGCCCCACCCTCGTGGGCCCCTCGTGGCTCCCCTGACCGACTTCTTTCGCCTATATATGTCCATATACCCTAAAAACATCAAGGACAGCAATAGATCGGGAGTTCCGCTGCCGCAAGCCTTTGTAGCCACTAAAAACCAATCGGGACCCTGTTCCGGCACCTTGCCGGAGGGGGGATACCTCACTGGTGGCCATCTTCATCATCCCGGCGCTCTCCATGACAAGGAGGGAGTAGTTCACCCACGGTGTTGAGGGTATGTACCAGTAGCTATGTGTTTGATCTCTCTCTCTCTCTCTCTCGTGTTCTTGATTAGGCATGATCTTGATGTATTGCGAGCTTTGCTATTATAGTTGGATCTTATGATATTTCTCCCCCTCTACGCTCTTGTGATGAATTGAGTTTTCCCCTTGAAGTTATCTTGTCGGATTGAGTCTTTAAGGATTTGAGAACACTTGATGTATGTCTTACATGTGCTTATTTGTGGTGACAATGGGATATTCACGTGATATACTTGATGTACATTTTGGTGATCAACTTGCAGGTTCCGTGACTTTGGGAATATATGCATAGGGATTGGCACATGTTTTCATCTTGACTCTCCGGTAAAAACTTTGGGGCACTCTTTGAAGTACTTTGTGTTGGTTGAATAAATGAATCTGAGATTGTGTGATGCATATCGTATAATCATGCACATGGATACTTGAGGTGACATTGGAGTATCTAGGTGACATTAGGGTTTTGGTTGATTTTTGTCTTAAGGTGTTATTCTAGTATGAACTCTTTGATAGATCGAACGGAAAGAATAGCTTCGTGATATTTTACTACTGACTCTTGATTAGATCGATCAGAAAGGATAACTTTGAGGTGGTTTCGTACCCTACAATAATCTCTTCGTTTGTTCTCCGCTATTAGTGACTTTGGAGTGACTCTTTGTTGCATGTTGAGGGATAGTTATATGATCCAATTATATTATTATTGTTGAGAGAACTTGCACTAGTGAAAGTATGAACCCTAGGCCTTGTTTCCTAGCATTGCAATACCGTTTACACTCACTTTTACCACTTGTTACCTTGCTGTTCTTATAGTTTTAGATTACAAATACTCACATCTACCAACCATATTGCACTTGTATCACCATATCTTCACCGAAGTAGTGCACCTATACAATTTACCATTGTATTGGGTGTGTTGGGGACACAAGAGACTCTTTGTTATTTGGTTGGAGGGTTGTTTGAGAGAGACCATCTTCATCCTATGCCTCCCATGGATTGATAAACCTTAGGTCATCCACTTGAGGGAAATTTTCTACTGTCCTACAAACGTCTGCACTTGGAGGCCCAGCAACATCTACAAGAAGAAGGTTGTGTAGTAGACATCACCTGTCACAAGTGCAAGAAACCTGGTCACTACATCTCTGAGTGTCCAGAGTGGGACAAGGAGACAAAGAAGAAGAAGAAGAGCAAGGACTATGATTCTGATGACAAGAAGAAGAAGAAATCCTCAAAGTCTTCTTTCAAGTCTTCGTCGAAGTCTTCTTCACACAAGAAGAGCTCATCTGGCAAGGCTCGTGCTTTTATTGGCAAGGAGATGGATTCAGAGGAGGAGTCTACATCTGAGGAGGCAGAGGTGGAGTCCGAGGAGGAATTTGATTCTGGAGTGGCAAGCCTGGCTCTAGCTTCTGCATATGTTGACAAGTCCACCTTCAACACTAAAGACAATGGCCTCGTCACCAATGTTGATGCCAAGGATGAGGATAACTCTGCCCCCACCTACTGCTTCATGGCACGTGGTGCCAAGGTAAACTCAAGCGATGCTTACTTTCAAACATCAAGTGAAGATGACTCTGAATGTGACTAGCTACAAAGCACTTGCTAAAATTGCAACTGAAAAAAAGAATGCCATGGAACATATTCAAAAACTGTTAGGCAATGACCTGTTGGACGCAGAAATGACCCGATCTCAGTCCTTAATTGAAGACCTAAAAATCTTCATGTTAAGTATGAGGAACTTGAAAGTCATCATGAATCGCTCTCAACCTCTCATGAAAAGCTTTCCTATGATTATCTTCAAAGGAAGCAGGAACTTGAGAAATTGAGATCGGCTCATGAAGATCTTCAAAAGGAAAACGAGTCACTTCGTGCTCAACAGATCAGTTCCGCCCAGGAAGGATTTGAACCACCATGTCTAAAATTTATTGAGCGTGATAATATTGTCTCTATTGCTGAATGTTCAACTGCTACTACTGTTGCAATATCTTCAACTGCTGATGTGGTAACTAACCCCTCATCTGAGGATACCACTACTATTATTGATGAGAATGCCAGGTTGGAGTCATTACTTGAGACAGGAATGTACAAAAGTCTCAAAGGGCATCAGACACTATGTGATGTCCTTAAAAAGCAGATTTTGAACCGAAACCCTAGGAAAGAGGGTGTTGGGTTCGAGAGGAAAATGAATGTTGATGGTTCTTACTGGATGCCTGAGCAGTACCCCAAAACAACATGGGTTGCTGCTAAGGGACCTTCAGTAGATCCATCCACCTTATCTGGCTTCACTAGTGCTAACCCAATTATCATTGATAAATCCTTTGATGCAAACTATAAACTGTTCAGGAATCAGAATGGTGAAGTGTTTGCCAGGTACATTGGTACGAACTACAGGAATGGACCACCTCTTAAGAAGATCTAGGTTTCCAAAAGGTGTCTTGAAAGTCTTCCGTGAATGTCATTATGACACCACCTGGGAAGAAGACAAACCCCAGACCAAAGGCTTCATATGGTCCAAAGGCTTCGTACAGACAGAATACTCACCTGAGTCACCCTAACGCCAATGTTTTGCAGGGAAATCATACTCAGTCCTTTGAATATGAGTGTGTTTCATCAAACCGCTATGTTCATAAGTCTAAGAACTTTTCTACATATTCCTATGAGTATTATTCTCCTCCTACAAGGCTATTTTCTAGGGCTTCAAAGCCGAAGTTCTCAGATGATGCACTTAGACTAATTGCTTCTAAGCCACCCCTGAAAATGTGGGTGGTTAAGAAAACTTAACTCTCTTTTGCAGGGAAAGGTCTCCAGCCGGAAATCAAAGGTGTCTGATGGTTATGCTGGGGACCTTAAACATCTTGTGGGGCGCAAGATAAAATGCCCAAATGGTCTTACTATGTCTTTCATCTCGGGATTCCTTGACACTCATCCTATCTATCCTAACCAAGATCTAAACTTCTATGTTCCACTTGTTCATCAAATGTTTATGCTTAACAACTCGCTTGGTGAAGCCTATCCCCCAAACTGTACTGTAGGCTATGACACCTCATGCTTCAGAATGGATTATGGATAGTGGTTGCACCAATCACATGACTGGTGATCGAAGTCTTCTGATGGATTCAACTCTTCGGCCGTCTGATAAGAGTCATATCACATTTGCTGACACTGGTAAATGTAAGGTATTGGGTCTTGGTAGAGTTGCAATCTCAAAGGATCAGCACATGGATAAAGTGATGCTTGTTGAATCCCTTGGTTTCAACTTAATGTTTGTATCAATGCTATGTGATTTGAATATGATTGTGATATTTAGAAAATATCGTTGCCTTGTCCTTATGGAATCTGACAAATCTCTAGTCTTTGAAGGGTATCAAAAAGATGATCTCTATATGGTAGATTTCTCAGCAGGACCACAGTTAGCCACATGTATTCTAGCAGAAGCTTCAGAGTGCTGGCTTTGGCATCGGAGGCTAGGACATGCAGGAATGAGGAACTTGTACACTCTCGCGAAGAAGAAGCATGTCATGCGCATCGAAGGCGTCAAGTTCAAGAAAGACCATATGTGTGGTGCCTGTGAAGCTAGTAAGATGAAAAGGGCCAAGCATCCCTCGAAGACAATCATGACGACGTCTCAACCCTTCGAGCTGCTTCACATGGACTTATTCGGCCCTACTCATTACTCTACTCTTACTACCACTGCTTGTCTCTATGGCTTCGTTATTGTTGATGATTACTCAAGATATACCTGGGTGCATATAATTCTCTATAAGAATGAAGTGCAGGATGTCTTCAGACGCTTCACCAATCGTGCCATGACGAACTACGGTGTCAAGATCAAGCACATCATAAGTGACAATGGCACAGAATTCAAGAACACCGGCCTCGACACTTACCTTGATACTCTTGGCATCACTCATGAGTTCTATGCTCCCTACTCACCTCAGCAGAATGGCATCGTGGAGCACAAGAACAGAACCCTCATCGAGATGGCTCGGACAATGCTAGATGAGTATAAGACTCCAAGGAAGTTCTGGCCTGAAGCCATTGACACTGCATGCCACATCATCAACCGAGTTTATCTTCACAAGCTTCTGAAGAAAACATCATATGATCTGCTAACTGGTAAGAAGCCAAACGTCAGTTACTTTAGAGTATTTGGTGCTAGGTGCTGGATCAAGAATCCACATCACACTTCAAAATTTGCACCGAAAGCACATGAAGATTTTATGCTTGGTTACAGAAGGGACTCGCACTCCTATAGAGTCTTCAACCTCTTTCACTACAAAGTGGTTGAAACTGTGGATGTGCGGTTCGATGAGACTAATGGCTCGCAAAGAGAGCACCTGCCAAATGTGCTAGATGAAGTTACTCCGAGTGAATCTATCAAGCTCATGGGTAATGGAGAGATCATACCGTCCAAACCTCAGGCTGAAGATGAAGTCATCATTGCACCAAGTCAACCTGACGACAATGCTCAGCCTGAAGTCAATGCTGAAGCTGAAGACAATGATCTGCAAAGGCAAAATCTTCGTCTAGTACATCCCCATGTTGCAAATGAAGTACAGATTGAGAAGATCATTGATAGCATCAATGCACCTGGTCCACTCACTCGTTCAAGAGCAACACAACTGGCAAATTTCTGTGGGCACTTTGCATTTGTCTCAATATCTGAACCCAAGAAAGTTGATGAAGCCTTCATGGAACCTGAATGGATTCAAGCTATGTAAGAAGAGCTTCAGAAGTCAATTCAAGATATGCAAGAAGATATCAAGTTGAAGGAATTGACTTCGATGAAACATTTCTCCTATGGCAAGACTTGAAGCCATTCGCATACTGCTTGCATATGCCAACCATCACAATATCCTTCTGTACCAAATGGACGTGAAGAGTGCCTTTCTAAATGGCAAGATTGAAGAAGTGTATGTTGCACAACCACTTGGCTTTGAAGATCAAAAACATCCTAATATGGTGTACAAGCTCAACAAGGCACTGTATGGCCTCAAACAAGCTCCTCGTGCTTGGTATGACACGCTCAAAGACTTCCTGAAGAGCAAAGGCTTCAAACCTGGTTCACTAGATCCAACACTCTTCACAAAGTCATATGATGGAGAACTGTTTGTGTGCCAAATCTATGTGAATGACGTTATCTTCGGCTGCACTGACCAGAGATACAGCGATGAGTTTGGACACATGACAGTTTTGGACACATGATGCAAGAGCAATATCAGATGTCCATGATGCGTGAGCTAAAGTTCTTCCTTGGTCTTCAAATCCGTCAGTAGAGAAACAACATCTTCATATCTAAAGAGAAATACCTCAAAGAATGCCTGAAGAAGTTTGGGATGCAAGACTGCAAAGGTTACACGACGCCAATGCCAACCAAAAGTCATCTGGGTCCTGACGACAATGGTAAAGAGTTCGATCAAAAGGTATACCGCTCCATGATTGGTTCCTTACTTTACTTATGTGCATCTAGGCTAGATATAATTCTTAGCATTTGCATGTGTTCCCGATTCCAAGCGGCACCAAAGGAGTCGCATCACCTTGCAGTGAAGTGAATTCTTCGATATTTGGCTTACACCCCAATGATAGGATTATGGTATGCAAAGGGCTCAACGTTTGATTTGATTGGGTATTCTGATGCTGGTTATACCGGTGACAAGGTTGATCACAAGTCCACCTCAGGAACATGTCACTTTCTCGGTTGATCACTTGACTGTTGGTCTTCAAAGAAGCAGAACTGTGTGTCACTCTCCACTGCTGAATCTGAATACATTGCTGCTGGATCATGCTGTGCTCAGCTTCTATGGATGAAGCAAACTCTCAAGGACTATGGCATCAACACGAAGAATGTGCCACTCTTCCGTGACAATGAAAGCGCCATCAAGCTTTCCAAGAATCCAATTCAGCACTCGAAGACAAAGCATATTCAGATCCGTCATCACTTTCTCAGAGATCATGTCAACAAGGAATACATTGATATCATTCACGTCAAACACTGAAGAGCAATTGGCCGATATCTTCACTAAGCCCTTGGATGAGAAAAGGTTTTGCAGGTTGCGGTGTGAGCTAAATATCTTAGAATCCTTGAATGTCCAGTGAATGGACACACGTCCTAACGCTTATGCATGTTGACGACTTAGATGTGCAACACACGAAGTAACGTATATCTTCAATTAATGAAGACTTACCTTCAGAGTGTGAATACATTAATGTGGAATTTGACTTCGGAGCGCCACGATAATTGTGCGCCATGTCTGGGTCTAATACTTCCTATACGGTGGGTAACGCCGCCACCAAATTCTTATTGAAGTGTTTCTCTTGGCGTTAAAAAATTGCAAAGTCTTCACATTTGGATTGTCTTCAACATGAATTTATCTTCATGATTTATCTTCACAATGTTGATTTGGTTCATATACATACATACATACATATACTTTTGTGTTCTGTCCTCTACAGCATTCATTTATAGCTATGTCTTCACTCATGAATCTTTTTGATCTAAGTGAATGTGATCGGACCCTAACATGTTCTATGCTTCTACCTCAACTCTATCTGTCCAAATCATATGCATTCTATTGAAACCTGTCGATTGTCTTCACTGAGTCCTTGTCAGCTGATTTCAATCTAACAAACATTTAATTTATTTTTAATGTTGCATCCATTTTGCCTGAAAACCAGAGAAGCCGGAACGACCACCCGACAATCCAGGCGTGTGTGGGAACATGGAACAACTTCCAATGTGTTGCTTGTTTGCCACGTGTTCATCAGATGTGAACCACCAGGGGCACCTGAGTAATTGTGTTGTGCTGTCCCTTTCCTTATAAATACACATCACATCGCGGTCAAAATCTTTCCTCGGCACCTCCGCACCCTGCTCAAAACCCTAGCGCCACCGGTAGCTCGTGACGACACCGACGGCGAAACGCTTAGCTGCCGCGACCTCACTGACGCCATCCTCACGCCGGCCGCGGACCTTGTCTTCTCTGCCGCTGTCGTAGGTGTCTTCCGTCGCCAAGTTAGGGCACAGGAGATTGAACTGCTTGGCCTCCAACTCCGTTCTGTCTAGCAGTTCTTCATGTGGTAATTTAAACTCACTTTTTACTGCCTTTTTGGTCTGATAGATTCATCCCTCTCTACCAAAAGTGGTTTCTATGCTCACAAAGTTGAATCTATCCTGTTCTGCATCTCATATTATGCCTAGTCTATTCACTTATGCTTCACTACAAGTTAGATTCCTCACTTGTACCTATTCTTGGATTCGTACAAATCTGGAACCAACTCACAACAAATAAGTGAATGTCTTCGCTTTATGAGGGCAATGTCTTCAAACTGATTTATCTTCAAAATCTTCTGAGAATGCATATGACCTCTTCCCCTTCCTTCGCACCTCTAGTGCTGGCATAGGTACATGTCCGTGGGATAATCCCTTGGTTCTCATAGTCTGCATTCATTTGCAGAATTCTTACAGAGTCACATCAATTCTCCTGAAGCCAGTTCCTGTCTGACCAGCCGTCGAAAGCCTTTGCAAGTTTTGAAGCCATTCAGGTTAAGCTTCATGGCAACAGAGAAGTCAACTAGAAAGGGCGGCAGACAGCACGGAAGGAATACATCCAAAGATTTGTCACCAGATCTGCGTGAAATGTACAAGACAGACCCTGAAGAGACTTATGGTGAACGCAAAACTCAAATCCAATGGATTCGAAGATATTGGGCTGAAGAATGGTTTAAGTATAGATTTGTCACTGATGAGTATGCTGAGAAGAATGCCATCAAGCAACCCTGGGGAGATATATTATACAAAAATCTTCAACCCCGGTCCCTGTCTGAAGCTATTGATCAAGGCTTCTACCCGTGCATGGTTCGCGGACCACAGCCAGAAAATGCTGACCCATCTTCTCTGCTATGGTGTCTTGAAGACAATTTGTTCAAACACAACTTCAAGTTTGCCAAGGATTCTGCTGTGAAAAACAAGAAGGCATTTGGACTCGATTTCAACCCCGATCCATCTGCTCCTCGGGAAGATGGCACCCGTGAAGCCAATGAAAACATAATCGGCCCCTTCTACAACCTCGAACGCCTCATCACTCACATTACCGTCGAAGGTGCTAATGTGCTGATGATGCAGATTCTGATGAAGCACCAGCTCCTCCTCAGCCACAGAAGCATAAGAAAACAAAGGCTATAAAACCCTCTGCTGCACCAAAAGCTTCACATGTGAAGCCATTAGCAACTGCCTCTCCTGCATCAAGTATGCAATCTGAAGACCTCTCTCGCGTCTCGAAGAAGATCGAGAAGTCTATGCAAAAGAAGAAGCCCATCCTGAGTTATGGTTAAGCATTGACCCCAGCTACCATTCTGAGGAACGAGAATGAAGCCATTGATCTATCAAGTGACGATGATCTTGGTGAATATGCTCTTGAGCTGCTGAAAAAGAGCAAACAAGAGGCAGAAATCTTCAACGATTTGCCCCTCTTTGATGTGGACATCCTCAACAACTTCATTGAGTGGTTTGCCAATCCAGATCTCAACATTGATGATCTTCAACTTCCCATTGGCATCAGTGTCGCATTCCACGGTGCCATTGCAAATGAGCTAGCTCTGGCTCAGAAGATAGTCGAGCTAAAGAACAAAATTGACTATGAAAAGGCTCAGTTCAAGAAGCACATGGCCAAGCTCAATGTCACTGATGTTCAGAACTTCAAGAAGCTGCTGCATGATCTCAAGGAAGCGTTTCACAAGAAACGTGAAGAGGCAAAAGGTTCAAGAGAGCGAATGAAACACCTTGCTGCCAAGTGTGTTCAGGCTCACAATGAAGCTGAAAAGTGCAAGGCACTTGGGCATCCAGGCATCGACCCCAAGATGGCTGCCAAAAGGAAGAAGACCGCTGTGACCCAAGCTGAAGCATCAAGACAAGAAGCACCTCACATTGTCTTCCCTGCAAGCATGACAGGCTCGAAGCCTAAGGTCCCCATAGTGGCTTTAGAATTGAAGAAGACAAGGGCAGCTGAGGCCGAAGCCAGAAAATGCAAGAACAAGAATGCGTTTGATGATGCTCCACTGTCCAAGAAGCGGAAGACAAAGTCTTCGAATAAGAATCAGGCTGCTCCTTCAGAGCCCCTTCTTGTCGAGCCCCTCTCTGTTGCTCGTCCTGCATCCCCCCACCAAGAGCGTCAGTTAGTTGTTCACGAGCCTGCTTCCACAGACGCTCCTGAAGCTAAAGAAGATCCAGCTGTTGACCCCACCGCAGCTAAAGACATTGGTCCCCAAGACAATGTAGAAGATGATGAAGTTCTTCCTCAGATCGAGAACCATATGGTATCATCGCCTGTTCTCATGAACAGAGAAATCATCAACATTGGTTGTCCCTTGACGCCAATCGCTCAGGATGCATCGTGGGATCATCGCCCCCAACCAGAAACTCCAAGTCAAAGTTCACCGAGTACTCCCCCACCTCAAGTCACCAATCCAGTGCTTGATGATGACGATTATGTGGTCCATCCAACTCCTACTCCAAGAGCGATGCCTGCATTCCGTAGGCTTCGCAAAGGACCAAGGCCACAAGTTGCTATGTCAAACGTCCCGGCAGGAGAAGTGCAACCCAACTCAGTAGCATGTCAAGTGTTTTCTGATGCCACTCCTACTGTGAACGTCTCAGAGTCTGAAGCCAAGGCTGCTGAAGACATATCGGCTGCATCAGCGGATGAAAATCAAGAACCCCGTGAAGAAGAAAAGTGTGTTGTCACCCCCCCCACCAATCAAGAAAATGTTCTCGGGGAGAACGTGTCTATGCCTGACCCTCCAGTTACTCAAGTGGAGGTTGAAAATACTGAGGCAGTCACCAACAATGTTACTGAAGCCAATGACGTTGTCATGGCTGAAGCTAATGTGGTGCCTCCAGTGAATACGGTGTCTGAAGCCAATGCTGCACCAGCCACCCATGTGCAGCCTGAAACCCTTGTCAATGCCACTGCTCCTGTACCGCATCCAAGGCCTCACACCATTAAGCAAGCATTTTATCAAGGCGAGCTTGTCACTGTTAGATGGCCTATTCTGGTTCCTCCGCCTGCTCCCGGACCTCAATTTGATTATCATGTGGAGCACAGGCCTCAAGTTCAGAAGCCAAAACCAAGGCTGCCAAGGTTTCCAGGTACTGCATCTGCGCTAGGATCGTTCAATGCAAATGGCTTCATTGAACACAATACTTTCTTTGATAGAGCCAAGAACCCATATTCAAGGCCCAGAATTTCATCTGATCGGATCTGGAGCTATCAGTAGCGCAGTTATTATTCCTGTGTCTTATACAATCAAGGGTGCATTTTTCCTCATATGCGTCTTGACTTCCCTGTTTGGAAGAAGCCCCAGATTGCTTCAGAGATGCTGGCCTTCTGCAGTTCATGACCGACAAAGAAAATTGGAATGAAGAGCTTCTGTTACAATTCTATGCTACACTTCACATCCGCGGCTACAACAAGGACATCAAAACTTGGGTCCTTGAGTGGATGACAGGCAATGTGCACCATGAAGCCAAAGCTCTTGATCTCATTGAACTTACTGGCCTACCCACTCCAGGTGAACTATATGAACCTGGTTGCCAACATCACCGCAATGCTTTAGAGAGCAAATTCCAGAAGCCTGAGCCCAACATGAGCCAAATGTTGAGTATGATGAAGCCTCTGCCACAAGATGCTGAATAACCCAATGAATTCTTTGTTGAAGACCTAGAGTATGTGCCCCGCACCATCTATCACATTATCAAGCGAACTCTATGGCCCATCAAAGGACATTCTTCTTCAACAAAGCTTGAAGGCTCAATGAAGACATTGGTCTTCTATATTCTCAATGGCATCAGCTTCAATGCTCAGGATTTCTTCATTCGCCAACTTGCTGCATGTGGCTCAGATATATTTAGTCTGAAATTTTATGCTCCATGGGTAATGTGCCTTATCAAGCTTCACTCTGCTGTCAACTATTAGCCCTCTGCGCGCAACCATCTCATATTCTTGCCAGAGGTTGATATGTCTGTCGAAGCCATATACCCAGAGCCTTCCAATGTCACATCCCTAGTTCTGGTATGCAGTAGGCTAGCCCTTCATGTGTGCATCATGTTTAAGTTTCAATTAAAGTTGAAATGGGGATTGATCAAACCCTAGCATCAGAAAGATTCCAACTAGGATCAAAATGAAATATTTTCAATGAACCCAAAATGCCCTTTGGAAATGTTCATCATTTCTGATAAAGGTAAAAACCTCTGCCAAAAATGATGAACATATTTTTAGGTCATTTTTGGATTTTTGAATTAAATCATATTGTATTTGATTTTGGGCATTTAAATACTATAAAATATTTTAAATGCTCAAATATTCATAAACTAAAATGTTTACTGTTGGATATATTCTAAATAGTAGCCATGATTAGTTTCATGATTTTTGGACGTGCCTAGATATTTTTAATAAAGCCCAACAATTACAGAAATAATAGAAAACAAAAACAATTAGAAGAGAGGGAGAGAAGGACTTACCAGACTTACCTGTCCCGGCCCAGCTCTTGTGCTGGCCCACCTGCGGCCCAGCCCACTGGCCGAAGCGGTCGTCTTCGACCTCTGCCAGTAGGCAGAGGCGTGTCGAGTTACGCGCGCCCGAGGCCTCCACCTCCTGCTTGCTTGCCGTCCTCATCCCCTCCTCTCTCTCGCTCTGCACCTCGTGCCCGAGCGCCACGCATCACCCCGGACCCTCTCGCTCACTCCCTCGAGCTCATCCCCCTCCTCTGTTCTCTCTCTCACACGCATCCGAAAGCGACCACTGCCGCCGAGTCCAGAGCCACCCCCTCACCCTGCCGCCATGTCCAGAGGCTCCGCAGCGTCTTCATCTTCGTCTTCGACGAGATAAGCGACGCCGGACACCCCCGCAGCACCACCTCCGTCGCCTTCTTCAACCTCGGACGACCGAGATCGCCGACTTCGATTCGCCGGCGTCAGCGCCTCCCCGAGCACATTGGCCTGCTCTGCGAGTTCACCGTGAGCACCGGCATCTTTCCCCTCTCTTCCACCTTCCGTCTGAGCGCCCTAACTAACCTCACCGCTGAGCCCGCGAGCACATCGCCACCGGCCATGGCGCCGTCGCGGCCACAGCCGCTGCCGCTCGCATCCGAGCCCATCAGCGCGCTCAGCACACTCCCAGAAGCCGAGCACACCCACCAGATCCTCCTCCCGTACGCAGTAGCGCCGAACCCGACTGCTCCCGTGCTTCGGCCGCCGCCAAACCTCGACGCCGGCATAGTTCCTGACCACACCGGCTCCAACCAGTGGCACCACTAGATGCGGCGCACTCCCAGGAGTCGAGCAAGCCTAGCCGCGCGTCGAACCATCGCCGGAGGGCGATTTCCGAAGATCTCCGCCGCGGTTTGTGTCACCGGTGGCTAAACGTCGGTGGGTTGACGTGGCTACGTCATTAGGTGCTAATGACCCCTCTAATCAACCCCTTAAGCCACTGCCACGTGGGCCCATGTGCCTGTTTAGTTTAGATTAATTTTCCTGTTTAGTTTAGATTAACCCAGTGGGGCCCACGCGTCAGCCTTGACCGTGCTGACATGGCTGTTGACTGGCCCCACATGTCATGTTGACTTCGCTGACGTGTTCGTTGACCAGGCCCCACCTGTCATTGACACTGAACAGCCCTGTGTCACTGACGTGTGGCCCCCACATGTCAGGTTTGACCTGGACGGCGCCTGTTGACCTGCTGAGGTCAGCATGACGTAATGCTGATGCAATAATGTAATTTCTGGATTTATTCTTTTATAGGAAATTTCAGAAATGTTGCAAACTTCAAAAATTCATAATAAATCAACCGTAACTCCGAATGAAATAAATTATATATGAAAAATGATCAGAAAAATCCAATCTTTCCATCTGTACTATTTTTATGCATGTTAGAACAACTTATAGCTGTTGTTTAGCACAATTCATATAAATGGCATTTGAATAATCACATATGGAGTTTGAATTTGAATCTTGTATTCAAACCAACTTCATTTAACCTGCTGCTAGTTGCATTAGCTCAAACCATAGCATATTGCCATGTCATAGCATGCATCATACTGTGCATTGCATTGATCGTGTTCCTTCTGTGTTTGCCGGTGTTGTTCCCCCCTCGGTAGACGCTGTACCGATGATGTGATCGTTGACACTGATGAAGACTCGATGTTATCTTCAGAAGTGCCAGGCAAGCAAAACCCCCTTGTTCATTCCAATACAATCCTACTCTTTCGCTTGCTCTCTTTTACTGCATTAGGACAATAACGAGTCATTTGTTACTTGCTGCGGTAGCTGAACCCCTTTATCCTCTGCATGACCTGTCATTGCCACAGTAAATAGATGAAACCCACTAGTATGAGTAGGACTTGTTTGAGCCCTGTTGTGCCTACTCATTCATGTTTGTTTGTCATGCCTGCTACTGCTTAGAGTTGAGTCAGGTCTGATTCATCGGGAATGAATCAGAGGTGTGTGAACATGTCCTACTGTGTGTGAGCTAAGTGTGTGAACACGATTTGGTAAAAGGTATCGGTGAGAGGCCATGTAGGAGTACATGGTGGGTTGTCTCATTGAAGCCGTCCTTAGGAACTGAGTTCTGTGTTTGTGATCCATGATTCAGCTACTACCATGCATTGGGCCCTGAAATATGACCCCGCTCGACTTCTTATTCACCCTTGTCCTCTGTCCAGGAGTTGTAACCAGTTTCTGGTGTTTGTAGGATATGTGTTGGAGGCCGTGGGTAGCGCTAACCCGAGGGGCGGGCTGTTATGCGGTAGATACACCGTGGCCGGGTATACTGGGCGCCCGTTTGGTGTCACGGAACCCTGTTCACATCGTTTGGGGCTATGAGCAAAACCCCGGCCGGATCTCCTCATGGATGGAACCCGAATAGGCGATAAACCTGGACTAGAGACTTGAGTGTTTAGGTAGGTCGTGGTCTACACCCACGTCGGCTTTCGCTTGAAGTCTGCCGAGCACATGTCGTGTGCAGACGCTAAGTGGTGGAAACATGTATGAAGAAGTACACCCCTGCAGGGTTAACATCATCTATTCGAATAGCCGTGTCCGCGGTAAAGGACTTCTGGGTTGCTTATATCAGTTCATAGGCAAGTGAAAGTGGATACCCTAAAATACGCAAGATAAGCGTGAGTGCTATGGATGGCGTTCTCGTAGGGAGACGGGAGCGGATCCATAGTGGTGTATTGATATGGTGAATATCTGGACTCGTGTGCGCCACCTCAAAAGAGTTACTTGCAGTCGTAGTTCAGGATAGCCACCGAGTCAAAGCTGGCTTGCTGCAGTTAAACCCCCACCATCCCTTTGTTGATAATGATGCATATATAGTTAGTTCTGATGTAACTCTTGCTGGGTACATTTGTACTCAGGTTTGCCTATTTTATGTTTTTGCAGAGAGACTTCGGTCTCACTAGTAGTTCCGCGTGGACTTCGACGTTTAGCTTGATACCTCAGCTACGATCTTGTGCCCTCGGCAGGATCTGGTAGATAGTCAGGCTTCTCAGCCTTTTTCATTTGTAGATGTCTGTACTCAGACATGTTAAGCTTCCGCATGTGCTTTGATATGTATGCTCTAAATGTTGGGTCATGAGACCCATGTTTGTAATATCTCGCTCCTCGGAGCCTAATGAATAAATACTTGAGTCGTAGAGTCATGTTGTGATGCCATGTTGTATTTGCACATATCGAGCATATTGTGTGTATGTTATTGAAATGCTTGGTATGTGTGGGATCTGACTATCTAGTTGTTTATCCTTAGTAGCCCCTCTTACCGGGAAATGTCTCCTAGTGTTTCCACCGAGCCAGGGTAGCTTGCTACTGCTCCGGAACACTTAGGCTGGCCGGCATGTGTCCTTCTTCGTTCCTGTGTCTGTCCCTTCGGGGAAATATCACGCGATGAATACCGGAGTCCTGTTAGCCGCTACAGCCCGGTTCACCGGAGTCCTACTAGCCCAGTGCTACAGCCTAGATTCATTCGCTGATGACCGACACGTTCGATGCTGGGTCATGGATGCCTGTCCCTGTAGGTTTGTGCCACTTTGGGTTTACGACTAGCCATGTCAGCCCGGGCTCCTTATCATATGGATGCTAGCGACACTATCATATACGTGTGCCAAAAGGCGCAAACGGTCCCGGGCAAAGGTAAGGCGACACCCGTGGGAATACCGTGCGTAAGGCCGCAAAGTGATATGAGGTGTTACATGCTAGATCGATGTGGCATTGAGTCGGGGTCCTGATAGCTTTGGTATCAGAGCCTGACTGCCTGTAGGATTACCAAGCCAACTGGTCGAAGTTGAGTCTAGAAATTCTTTAGTTATGTAGGGGAATTGATTGTGGGATGGAACGTAAGGCTCCTTTTACTCCTTATACCTCATGGCCTTCTGATCTGAGTCAACCTCTTCTCTTCTACGGGGATTAAGAACTAGGCCTTCTCATCTATCTATCAGGATCACGTGTTACTATTCCGTAGACTTATAAGATTGTTGGATTTAAGCCTCAGTTCAGTCTCTACTACTTCCGTGTGTTAACTATTGATCTCAAAACCTTGATATTGTGCTTCTGAGTGGCTATGCCACCATTTCTGTAGTATGTCTCCAAACTTTTGAGCATTTACAGCCGTTATGCTGTCCGAGTCATCCCAGGTTTCTACAATATTCTGATGCATTTGCAAATCCCTTCCTTCTGTTTCTGATGTCTCTTTGGGCCAGTTTGACCAAACTATCGGGGAGTTGAGGTATTCTATTGCCTTGACATATATGTTGGAGCTATTATTATGACCCTAGATGTCTAGAGTATCACCTAGTAATTTAGCCATAATTTGTGTCCCAGTGTGATGATTCTGGCCTTTATTCTCGAAAGCATTCTGTGATGCTACTTAGTAGTAGGTATTCTATTCCTGGGTTCTTGAACCCGAGATTCACCCTACTTACTTCATGTTGATAGTGTTTGCTAGTTCCTTTAGGTTATTAGTAACCTTGCGATAGTCCTCGAGGTCCGTGGTATTTCCTTCTTCCAAATACCATGAACCATTCAGGAAGAAGTTATTTGAACCAAAAGATCACAATCAGAATACTCTTGAGGAGTTCTCCATTCATAAATCGTGACTCTGCCAGTTCTACCTTCCTGCATGGGTTATCCGGAAGAAATGTTGAGCTTTGCCCGACATTCTAAACCATGCGTCCACAACTCGGAAAATCATATGTTCTTTGAGTTGTCCCTCTTAGTTGTCTTCTGACCCTCGTCTATCATTTGATAGTCAAGAGTATGCGTGCGTTCCTATTACTCTTGTGATCCGTCAAGCCATTCTATTCCGGAATGACTAGGAGAAACAAACTCCAGAACCTCATCCATTTCCAGGATTGGGTCAAAGTAGTTGTGCTCCGTAGATCAAATTGCTAATCCAGTTTTTGTTCTGCTCTACCTTGCAGTATTACCATCTTTATATTAAGATTATCATGGGAATTGCACACCATTCTATGAACCCTTGATACAGTGATACTTCTCGCCCTCATTATTCATTTCTCGGCTCCCGTGTTGTTGCAACCGGAATGCCGACAAGTGAATCGTGATGTGTGAAATCTATACTCCTAGCAACTCTGTTGCTTGGTAGTTAAAGGACAATAATTTCATTCTTAGCGTGTTGGTTCTTGAATCGTCATTCTAAGACTGTTCGTGCTACCTAGTCCTTATTTCTGGTGCACTCTTCGATCAATGAGTTAGGGTTTCAATCCCTTGCTTAATTGATCACATCATCTTGCTTCGGAAACAAGATTGTTCTCGAGCTTAATAACATATTGGTGGTTGGTAATTTTCCGAATATCTTCTCGGGAGTATTATCAGGTTGTCACCTGACCGCTATGTTGGGTTCGTGATCAAGTTGGTTGTTCATAAACCACCCCCTTCTCCAAAAATCTGTGTTGGATACCCTGAGCTAGTTGGTAAACTGAACAACAACTTAGAGAGTTGGAAGATGAAAGTTTGTCCGACTTAGTTCATTTTCAAAGGGATATCCTTGTGTTTATGTGGTT
The DNA here is from genome assembly GCF_018294505.1 of Triticum aestivum. NCBI lineage: Eukaryota > Viridiplantae > Streptophyta > Magnoliopsida > Poales > Poaceae > Triticum > Triticum aestivum. Next base: position 131,821,661 of record NC_057801.1, read on the forward strand.
GTTGAAGAAAGATGATATCTCCACCGATTGGTCCCTGTGATCAGTTGTTGGATTTATTGCCTTGTCAGAATTTTGACTTAAGTATGGGCTATCGTCAAGTCAAGTCAGAACCGATGATATTCGTAATGTTGTCTTACTCATGGATTTTCCTCGAGCATACACCATTATGTCTTTTGGGTCTGACCAATACTATCACCTTGTTCACATAGTTATGGAATTCCATCTCCATGGGAACCTGGATGAATTGTTGTTGAGCCCATTGACAACATCCTTATCTCCTCCATGATTTTGTTGAACATTAAGCTAGTATTGGAACTTCTGTAAGCATTATCTTCGTGTTTCGTTCATGAAGGATATGCTTGGATAAAAGAAGTGACTTCCTCCGATTCACATGCATTTGGTGCAAGTTGTCGCCGTGAGTTCGAGAAAGATTGTTTCTGTTTTCTTTGGAATCATCCCAAGTCAGTCATGCATGTGCGAAGTATTCTATGGTCTGATAGACTGATCATCTTCATTCTATACGTATCCCTAGTACACCAAGCCACTGATTGATTTGTTCAAGGAGAAGAAGCTCCTTCCTGAGTATACCCTATGCAAGGACTTCGATATCCTCGATGATGGTTCCCCACCAGAACTCGGTAGTGTTTTATTGTAAGACTACCATGTGATCATGTTTTTCTAGGACAACGTGTTCACATGTGTGTAGCAGAACCAGCTCATGTTTTGGAGCTTGCTATCGTAGTTCATTTCCCGAGAATCCCACAACATCATCTCGTCGATTTGTGTTGCAAACTTTCTTTTTCTTTCTAGATTCGATGAGTCTGAATTATTCTGACACCAACCAGATCTGAATCTCAGGCAGATGTGATGGTTGGAACATTTCCCAAGAACTATAATATTGGTCTCGCGATAACCGGTAAAGTGGATGTCGTGGCCAACACACCTAGCCGGAAGACCTATTATGGTAGTATCTTGATTGAGGAAGTTGGCCACCTCCCCCTAAGGACTTCGTAGGATTTACTCCCTAGTTGTGCCTTATGGATTTTTGGTGTTCCCGAAGTCCAACTTTCTACCTGATGTTCTAGTTACCAAATCATTTCAATGAATGGGATGCGCTAGCACATCAAGGAGGACATTAGAAGCGGAGTGCTAAATGTCTCTCGATCGATTATCCAGATTTTGTCCCCTTGGTCTCGCTAAGGTGAAATTTGAGAAAGTGTTATCTTCCTTTGTATCTGCATCATCCATCACTATTCCTCATGGTAGTATGCTGTGTTGCCAGGGTCCTTGACACGGATGTTGGTAAACCTTGATGAATATGGAAATGCTCAAGTTCTGGAGAGCACACGCTAGTGCTAGGTGTTACCATCGGCACTAACTGGGATTGCTCTCAGTTTCCTCGGTTATGCCATAACTTTTCAAACAGTGGACTCACTCTCTACTGTTGAGCTTCTCCTCAATTACTAAAATCATCCCTTGTGTGGTTTTCAACAAGGTAATCCACATCATCCATTCTAATCCGGGTATGCCATTCTACCGAACCCCTCTAAACGATCGCTCGAGAATTGCCCTAAGTTGGTGTAAAGAGTCTCAATGATCTTTGAATCAAAGGTAATTCTTTTTGCCACTTAAGGGGTGATCCTATGAGTCACCTCCTCTAAGATGTCTCGTTATGGTTTCATGTCAACTTAACTCCTTGATGCGCTGACAACCGTTCACCACCTTCTTAGTTCTGATGTAAGTCTTGCTGGGTACATTTGTACTCACGTTTGCCTATTTTATGTTTTTGCAGAGAGACTTCGGTCTCACTAGTAGTTCCGCATGGACTTCGACGTTTAGCTTGATACCTCAGCTACGATCTTGTGCCCTCGGCAGGATCTGGTAGATAGTCAGGCTTCTCAGCCTTTTTCATTTGTAGATGTCTGTACTCAGACATGTTAAGCTTCCGCATGTGCTTTGATTTGTATGCTCTGAATGTTGGGTCATGAGACCCATGTTTGTAATATCTCGCTCCTCGGAGCCTAATGAATAAATACTTGAGTCGTAGAGTCATGTTGTGATGCCATGTTGTATTTGCACATATCGAGCATATTGTGTGTATGTTATTGAAATGCTTGGTATGTGTGGGATCTGACTATCTAGTTGTTTATCCTTAGTAGCCCCTCTTACCGGGAAATGTCTCCTAGTGTTTCCACCGAGCCAGGGTAGCTTGCTACTGCTCCGGAACACTTAGGCTGGCCGGCATGTGTCCTTCTTCGTTCCTGTGTCTGTCCCTTCGGGGAAATGTCACGCGATGAATACCGGAGTCCTGTTAGCCCGCTACAGCCCGGTTCACCGGAGTCCTGCTAGCCCAGTGCTACAGCCTAGATTCATTCGCTGATGACCGACACGTTCGATGCTGGGTCATGGATGCCTGTCCCTGTAGGTTTGTGCCACTTTGGGTTTAGGACTAGCCATGTCAGCCCGAGCTGCTTATCATATGGATGCTAGCGACACTATCATATACGTGTGCCAAAAGGCGCAAACGGTCCCGGGCAAAGGTAAGGTGACACCCGTGGGAATACCGTGCGTAAGGCCGCAAAGTGATATGAGGTGTTACATGCTAGATCGATGTGGCATTGAGTCGGGGTCCTGACATCCAAGGAGGCAATTTATCTTCACAATGTCGATCATCAAAGTTTCTCTCAACATGTTGAAGGAGTTCATGCTGCCACTCGTGTTTATCCTTTGGCTGGAAATACACGTGCACCTCATCATGCCCATACTGAAGCCACTGAAAGCACTATTGCTCAAAGGCCTCGGAAGAGATCTCGTGTACTCAATGACCAAGAGCTTCACGTGGCCTTGCATCAGAAACACGATAAGCATCATTACTGGATGAAGCATCAAATGCAGAGTTTCTTGATGGATGTTAATCGCATTCGCAATCTAGCCACCAAGAATGCATTTGTCACTCATGAAACCTGTCGACGGTCGTGGAAGAGTCTGAACTACTTAGTTCTGGAGATGATCTTCAGCAAGATGGCTTCACAGAGAGATTCAAATTTGACTCCACTCCTCCCAGGAACGTTGTCTTGCATCGGACTCCTTCACTCGAAGAGTCTGAGTACTCCTCATCAGCGGAAACTATCAATGCCAGAGTCATCAATGATTAAGATGATGCTACATCACCAACAACCACTTCAGCGCGTATCGATACTGCACTAGGCCCCTCTGCACCACCAAACTCCAACGTTGACCCTGCTCCTTCTGGGAACGAGTAGACGCACTATGTCTTCAAACCTTTTTGGTCATTACTGACAAAAGGGGGAGAAGCATATGAGTTGATAGTCTTCAAGCAGGTCCTTATGGGTGGTTGCATTATTTTTGTCAAGTCTTACAACTCTCGTCTTTTGATACATTTGGATCTCTGAGTTGTAACACTTAAACTTGATGGTCGTCTGCTACTTTATTTGTTATTCTGTGATGCGATGATAAATCCCTCCTGAAGTCATTCTGCAGACGTCCATTTATCATTATGCATATCATTATCTTTGTTATTTCTTATATGCATAATGCATTGTCTTCACACTTTGATGATGGCCTTCACAAAGCAAAACCTGCCATGTGCATTTGCATTCAAACGCAAATCATTTATATGCACATCTTCAGGGGGAGCCTCATCTTATGTATGAAGACAATACTCATAACTCTAAACTTTCATATACTTTTATCCCCGTTGAAAACTTCAACCAGTTTGTCATCAATCACCAAAAAGGGGGAGATTGTAAGTGCATCTAGTGCCACCCTTAGTTGGTTTTGGAGTATTGACGACAAACCTGGTTGAGGGACTAATGTGTTTGTGAGTATTGCAGGATAACACAGGTAGTAGTCCCATATTGATTCGGTTTACCTACCAGAGATGACCCCTAAAAATGTGTGAAGACATTAAAGACAATGGTGGTATGTGAAAACATTCACATTGAAGACTATGACAGGAGAAGACATCGCGTGAAGACTATGGAATGAGAAGACATAGTAGTTTTGTAGTCTCCTTTTCTTCTTTGTTGAGTCATAGGAACCACCTTACTGTTAGTGGGGTCCAAGTGAACAAAGTCAGAGTGACTGTTGTGATGCTCAACCAAATCCTATATCTTCGCGCGAAGACAATGAGAGCAAATCTTATCCAGAGCTGGATGAGTTAGCTTTACTTGTAGCCCAAGTCAAGCTGCCGCATGTGTTCGAAATCTGACCGTTGGACACGTGTCACTTCCTTAGTGACCCAGGGTCATTTTGGACAAATCAGGTCGGGTTGCCTCCTGGCTATAAATAGCCCACCCCCTACACCATAAATTGACAGCTGCTCAGAGTTAGTGCACGGCTTTTGTTGTTTGAGAGCAACCCACCTCCGAACCCTTTGAGAGAGAATCCTTGCGAGGACAAAGCCCAAAACACCTAGAGCCAAAGAGTGTTAGGCATCATTGAAGTCTTTCTGTCCGCGTGATCTGAAGACTTATTACACTTGAGGACTATGAATCCTCCAGCCGGTTAGGCGTCGCGTTCTAAGCATCCAAGAGTCATTGTGGATTGCCAGTGAACGAAGTCTGTGAAGGTTTGGAAGTCTCCCTTGAAGACTTACCAGAGTGATTGGGCGACGACTACGTGTTCTTAGCTCAAGGGGAATAAGATGAAGACGCGGTCTTCTGAGCTGAATCTCAGCCTCCCTAACCAGACGTATAGTTGTCATAGCAACTGGAACTGGTCGAACAAATCCCTTATCCTCTCCGAGCAACTGGTTCTATCCTACCTCTCTTGCCTGACTTACAGTTTGTCTTCGTGAAGTCTTTGCTACTTGCCATATCTGTTTGACTTCACTGTGTGAAGACTGTTGTCTGTTTGGCTTAATACTATCTTCCATCCTGATCCAATCTACCTAGCTGCTTATAGTCTTCGTGCTTTCACTTCATTGCTTACATGACTATGGCTTGTCGAGTGTAGTCTACCTTCTGCTGCATATCAATAGGTTCATTTCTATCGTTTGTCTTCGAAACATCCATGTTTTGAAGACTTCCATAAAAATCGCCTATTCACCCCCCCCCCCTCTAGTCGAATACTAGCACTCACAACACCTACAAAGTACTTCTAGTTTCATACTTGTTCTAGGTAAAGCGAATGTTAAGCGTGCGTAGAGTTCTACCTTTAGCTCCTCGTTGGGTTCGACACTCTTACTTATCGAAAGAGGCTACAACTGATACCCTATACTTGTGGGTTATCAGCCATCACCATAAGCATCTAGTACATGTCCACTCCTTGTGGCGAAGCCTGGCATTGGAGGCATCGAACTCATAGGTGGTGGCATCGAAGAGCTGGAGCGGAAGCGGTGGAGGCGGGGGCACGGAGACCTTAGGACAGATATCGATGTGATAGGCCTCCACAAGAACCTTGTTGGCGCGTTCAGAGACGGTGGCCTTCATGTGCATGAGTGCGGTAACTAAGGCCTCCATGTTCTCATACCCCATCTTGCGCATGTCGGGGTCAAGCCATGCGGTAATCTGTTCTTCGCAGGCACGCATCTCGGCCAGGGCCTCGTCCGGGTGCTTCTTCTGCTTCTTCCTCTATGCTAGCTCTGTCCGGATCTCACTGTGCTGTCAGTGCAACGTCTACAATCCGTTGTCAGCGGTGGCACCCTCAAGCTCCACGCCGTCCCCGCCATGAAGCGGTTGACAACGACGTTGGTGGATGAATGATTGAAGGAGAAGGCCTTTCAATTGGGCGAGAAGACGACGGCATCCACCTGGGTGACGGAGAGCATGGTCACCATGCTGGCCTTGCTGAATAGACCCCGCTTGCACTTGGAAAAGCACACATGTCGGGCGTCCTTCTTGAGGATCAGACGGAGGACGGTCTTCTTCCGGCCGTTGCCACCCTTCCGCTTGGCCGCCATTGCTTGCTCGCTCAGGGTCGTGGATGAAGGAAGAGGAGAGAGGAGGTGGATGAAGATCTCTCAGGGTCAGGGGGTTTATATAGCAGTGGTCGGAGAGGAAATTGCTTGGCTGAGTTGGGTACTGCATTCAGAATCATGATTTAGTACCATAAAAGAAGATTATGTATATATTTTCTACCACATAATGATCTGACTTGTGTATTACGACATTAAAACTCAAAAGATGACCTCTCCTGTCCTCTGTCTAACGTGTCGAAATGTATTTTTTTGCATGGTAATACGTGTCTCATTCATATCATAAAAAACAAAGTACAAGTCACGTAATGATCGACATGACCGAACTGAAAAGATAGCAGAACATCAAAATGTATTGTAGTATGTACATATTACCTGTTTGCGGCCTGGTACGCTACAGTACACATACACAATATTGCAGTACGTATCTACATATTTCCTTCTAGAAGAAACGTGTGCCTACTGACCCAATATAAAAATAATACTCTTTCCTAGTCGCATCCTAGAGCCAAATGTCAGTACCTACCCAAGTATACATAGTGCATTCACGCTGTGGTTACGGCTGCATCGATCCAGCACATTGCAGTACAATTCATGAATGTATTGTTTGACACATTTTTTTAAAATATTATTTTTTGTAACAAGTTCTGATAATGTATGACCTAATTTGTAAATTGCAATTATATGACCACGTCGATCTTAATGTCAGTACCTACCCAAGTATACATAGTGCATTCACGCTGTGGTGCACTACAAAAAAAGAAACATCCGTGACATTTTGGGCCGAACGAAAAAAAACATCTGTCATATATATGACACTTCTATGACGATAATTGTGACAAAACCCGGTATCATCATAGATGTGGTGGGCTCCTACTTATATGACAAAAAATCATGACAGAAAATGGGCTTTTCGTCCTGGGTGGGCCGGAGACGCAGCTGCATGACATTCTTTGGGCCGTCCATGACGGAAAAACCATGGTAGAAGCGAGGGCGAGGAAAATTTCAGGGAGTTCCCGATTACGGTGGGAGGTCGGGGGCCGAGCGATGCGTGTTTCTCTTGTACACTTACACGCGTGTGTGTGAGGCGTTGGCTCTAACTGAACCCGGGCAAGGGCGTTGGGCTCTAACTGAACCCGAGCAATTGCACTGCAGGCTACACATTACTGAACCCGAGCGATCGATCGATGGCTGCTAACTGAACCCGATCGAGCGATTCCTTCACTACTGCTGCTAACTAAAGCCGATCGATGCTACCTCTGGGATGAACAGTGAGCATCGCGGGGGGGGGGGGGGGGTTGGATGAACAGTGAGCGGTGGCGTTGCCTCTGGATGAACAGGACCCCGTGGTGTGGAGGGCTGGATGAACAGTAGACGGTGGAGGGGTGCCCGTGGAGGGGTGGTTGAACAATAGCCGGTGGAGTAGCGCACGGTGGAGGCTGGATGAACAGGAGCCCGTGGAGGTTGGAGGAGGTCGACGGTAGCTCGAGGAGACTGGAGGAGGTCGACGGTGGAGATGAACAGTATCCCGTGGAGTCCCGTTTTGCAGTACGCCACACCCCTCCTGATGAATAGGACCCCCGTTTTGACTGTAGCGCTCCAACACAAGTCCATTTCGTCCGTTTTGCAGTATGCCAACCGTAGGAGGTCTGTTTCCTCCGTTTTGCGGTACGCCACACCCCTCCCGATCAACAGGAACCCCGTTTCGACCGTCGGAGGTCCGTTTCCTCTATTTTGCAGTACGCCACACCCCTCCCGATGAATAGGATCCCGTTTCGACGTGGCTGGTCGACACAAGGCCGTTTCCTCCATTCTGCGGTACGCCAGGCCTTCGTTTCCATTCGCATGTTCCATCCAAGCCAGTGGCTCCCCGCGTTCTGTTGCTCGATGACTGAAACGCATTCCGTTGCCTCCCCATGAACACGAGCATTCCCGTTGCCCCCATGAACACGACGCATTCGCGTGCCTCCCCATGAACGACGACGCATTCTTTGCTCCGCATGAACACGACGACGATGCGGTTTCTCCGTTCCGACCCAAGCCCCCTGTACACGAGCCCTGGCCGTACGTATGCACGAGTAGGCGTTCGAGACCCGACCCGTATGTACACATATGTGGCCGTATTTTCTTTCTTGCACACTGGCCGCTATACGTACGTGTACATGCTACGTGCCGCCTCTACTACGACATGTGCGCGCCTCTACAAATGACCAGTATGTACGTACACGTTCGCGACCAGAATGACAATGCTACGTACGCTTTGACCAGGTGGGTCCCGACTGTTAGGCACTTCCTTGCCTGCGAAGATGTAGCTGCTGGGTCCCAGCAGTCAGGGGGGCGAATCGTTTTTTTTACCTGGACGCACTTCCTTGCGTGCGAAGCTGTAGCTGGTGGGTCCCAGCAGTCAGGGGGCGAATCATTTTTTTTCCCGTAATATGGATGCACTTCCTTGTGTGAAGATGTAGCTGGTAGGTCCCAGCAGTCAGGGGGAAATGTTTTTTTCACGAAATACGGTGGCCCATCCAGTGGGTCCCCATTGTCAGGTGGAGGAATCATTATTTTCCGCGTAATAAGGAGACACTTCCTTGTGGCTACCATGGACCCAGCTGTCAGCCTCTCCATGTACAGTACTCTTCCGATGGAATTCGGTCGTTGACCACACTGACCACACCACGCCGAGAGCACCACGGCAGTGGACGACAGCAAGGCCTAGGAAGGGGACGACATGGAGCCGGGGAAGACGTAGCAGTGGATGCCCACGCAAAGAGGAGTACGAGGGTTCACTGGTTCGGCTGCGGTGTGAGGCTGCTGTCGCCGCAGAATAACAGGGGGTGTGGGTGAGTAGAGGGATGGCCTGGCCAGCGGTGGGAGTAGTAGGGGGCGGTGAGGCCTCCGCGGCATCACAGCCGGCCACGGGAGGCAGGAGCACGCGACACGACCGGCGCTGGTTTGGGCGGCTGGAGCAAGAAGACCAGAGGTTGAAGAAGCACTACGGCCGTTGGATGAACATCGTACGGTAACAGGAGCTAGAATCGTTCATATTGACTAAGTTGACAAAGCCCTCCGTCCCCGTCAACTTGGTAGGCCCACAAGTCAGCCTCCCACTATGCTGGGTTCCAGCTGGCAGGGGGAGTATTCATTTTTTGTGCGTAATAAGGAGGCACTTCCTTGCGTGCGAAGATAGCTGGTGGGTCCGACCTGTCAGCGGGGGGCACGTTTTTTTCGCGAAATACAGAGGCCCTTCCGGTGGGTCCCAGATGTCAGGTGGAGGAATCATTATTTTGCGCGTAATAAGGAGGCATTTCCTTGTGTGCGGCCGTGGACCCAGCTGTCAGCCTCTCCACGCACAGTCTACTTCCGATGGTGTCGTTCGTTGACCACGTTGACCATGCCGCGCCGAGCGCATCCAAGGTGGTGGACGACGGCGAGGCCCCCGACAGCAACGAGTCGGAGATGGGAAGACGTGGGAGTAGAGTCGCAGACGGAGAGGTGTACGAGGGTTAACTGGTTCTAGTGCGGTGTGGTTCGGCAGTCGGTGGAGAAGAACAGGAGGTGTGGAGCGGTGGAGGGATGGCCTGGCCAACGGTGGAGTAGCGCTTCATAGCGAAGCGTGCTAAGCAGAGCTGCTAGCAGGAGGAGGCGGGAGGTGGTCCCGGCGGCGCTGGAGGAAGAAGACGAGAGATTGAAGATGGATGCCGGTTGTTGGATATAAATCCAACGACTAACATGTCAGAATCATTTGTTGACTAAATTGACAACGACTTGCATTGGCTTCGACCTATTGGCCCACATTTCAGCCTCCAAAAATGTGGCACGTATTCAACCCATTTTTTCAGAATTTACAGTCTTTTTTTTGCGCGGTAGAATTTACAGTCAATTTGATATATTTTTTTGAATTACAACCATTAGCTGGGCTGGGTGAACAAATTATGTAGCGTCCATGCGGCCCATTTATTTTATTTCCTAAAAAATTACAGGCCATTTGCACTTTCTCGAAAACACGATTTTGCTGGGCTGATTCTAATTATAATGTTGGGTTGGGCCAGCAATGTTATCAAAAAATAAAAAGGGGCTGAGCATTTTGTTATAAATATATTTAAATAATAAGTGATATTATTACATTCATCCTTAAATCTTACCAAGCTTTTGTACACAATCACTAGGATTTTCGTGCCAAAACAATCCAGGATTTTATTGTTAAGAAATTATTTTTATAAGTTAATAAGATGTGGGATATTGTTTTCTTACATATGTAAGTATCTGTTAAATATATGATGACAATAAAAATAATATATAATAACATATAAAATAATTTAAATATATATAATATAGTTATAAGGGAAACATAAGTTGGACCTGGCGTTCCTATTCTTATATAGAAAAATAGAACAGACCTCTGCGTTTTCTTCAAAAAAATACATAAATTGGGCTGCCGATATTAGAAAAATAAAACCTCGGATGGGAGGTCCATAGGCCGGTCGATACATGACGGCCCTCAACAAAATACAAACAGGCCTATGGACCTCCCATCCGAGGTCGTGGGCTGCGCATGTTAAAAATGAAAGGCTAGATGGGGCAGCCCAAAACCACGTCCAACACTTGCCAAAACTTCATCCCTCGTTTTCTCTGTGATTCGCACACTCGATATTGTGTGGGTATTTTGACTGTGCATCATATGAAGATGTGCTATGCATGAATGTTGATCAGCATGATGTTAACTGGCTGGTAGTTCCATTTTCGACCATGAATAAAACTTCCAACATGATGTTAACCCTGTTTAAAAAGGTCGTGTTAATATAAATGATCTACCTCTAAAAGTTGCAGTTTCTTATCTAAAACTGAACTTGCAGTTTCTTCTTTGAGAATCACATTGTCTGCACTTTTATACTCCTATGAAAGTACATTTTTAAGTGCTAAAAATAGATCTCTAGAATTCATAAAATACTTCATATGCTCAATACTGCAAATCTGAAATTCAAAAGACATTCATATCTGAAAGTACTCTCAAAATACACAACACCAAACACAATTCACAACCTGCAAATACTGGCAACCCTAAGCTCCTCCTGACAATTCACAACTTGCCCGACTATTGGGCTGGGGGGGCAGTCCCCTCCTATTCCTCGCCCCGTGAGACAATGTGAACGGCGAGGGACACGATGGCGGGGAAGCGTCATCGGGCCAACTGCTTTTCTCCTCTTGCAGTTGGGTTCGGTCGACAAAGACTCCACCGGCTCGCTCTCGCAGGACACCCTCACAAACGGCACCCTGTAGATGCTCGATCCTTCAATCTCTAGTGGATGCTCCATCTGGGATCGATACTCCCACCACCACTCCCTCACGATCGGATTCGGTGAATCTGTTTGCTCCATGGCCCAGAGGAGCAGCTCTATGTACTCTAGCGCGACTCCCTCCAGGAGTATTGCTGCATTTTCGCTCTGTTGCAGATATTTGGCCATGGATGTCGCAGTCGCCGCTAGTTGGTCCTTGTTGTCAAACCAAGACTGTATCTCCAACATCCGAGGTAGCTTCACAGGGTCGCCGTCTGCGATCCTCACGTATCGGTTGTGCTACTTCATCGATCTACTTCTCCACAACACCTTCACTCACCGGCGGTGGTTTTTGAATGGAAGAGGAGAGGAGCAGCGCTGGTTTTGGATTAGAACAGGAGAGGAGCAACGCTGGTTTTGGACTGGAACAGGAGAGGAGGGGCGGTGGTTTTGAAATGGAAGAGGAGAGGAGTGGCGCTAGATTTAGATTGGAACAGGAGAGGAGCGGCGGTGGTTTAAGAAGAGAAGAGCAGAAGAGCGGCGCTGGTCCTGAAAGTATTTTTTTTTGTTTTGCGTATTTTGGGTCAAAGTTTGACCACGTACTGTATTTGACAAGCAAAATGTGAATGCATGTCACCAAAAATTGTATCGTTTGGTTCGTATCTGAATGTACTTTCAAATTATATTATTTTTGCAACGTATAACATATATTTTATGTGCGAAAATCATGGTCAATTATGACCCGGAATAAAAGGGAGACTAGTTAATGTGGGGTCGCTTTCTTAATTGAAGGGTAAATTGATTTTGATTTTGATCCAGTCACAGCGCGCCGGCCCTCTCGTCCAATCCTAAATCGCTGCCGCACGCTCCTCTCCCTCTTCTCCATTGCAAAACCACCTCCTCTCCTCTCCATCATCTCCATTCCAAAACCACTGTCTCGCCTCTCCCTCTTCTGATCTTCTCCATTGCAAAACCACCTCCTCTCCTCTCCATCATCTCCATTCCAAAACCACCGTCTCGCCTCTCCCTCTTCTGATCTTCTCCATTGCAAAACCACCTCCTCTCCTCTCCATCATCTCCATTCCAAAACCACCGTCTCGCCTCTCCCTCTTCTCTATTGCAAGACCACGTCTCTCCTCCCATCTTCCAAAGCTAGCACCGGACCACTCAGAAGGACATCTATGGAGAGGATGCAGCAGCGAATCAGGCAGATCGCCGGCGGCGACCAGGCAAAGTTAGCCAGGTTGAAGGAGATCCTTACTTGGTTTGACAATGAGTGGGAGATTTCGAGGACGGTGCGGGCCATGTGGCAATGTATGCGAAAGAGCGAGACGGCGGCGATGAGGGCGGCGATGTACATGTACTCCTCGGCGGCAGTCACGCCGCAGTCCTCCGAGTTCATCGAGTATCTCCTCTGGGCGATGGAGCAGACAGATTCGCCCGAGGCGACAGTCAGGCGGAGGTGGTGGGCGTACAGGTCGAAGGTCGAGCACCCAGAGGATAACGAATCGATCGAGTATGGTGTGCCGTTCGTGAGGGTGCAGAGCCAGCCGGAGCCACAGGAGTATTCGTTCTCCCACCGCAAGAGGAGGCCGGATGGCGCGACGTCGCTTCCCCGCCGTTCTCCACGGTTCCCTCGACGCTCGCCTCGTTTCAACGGCGGCGGTAGGGTTTAAGGTAAGCTTCGCACTAACCTAATCTTCCACCTGCTCATGCTTACAATCAGTGTGACAGCTAATGAAAATCATGCTTACAATCAGTCTCCGAGTACTACGCCAATCACCCTAAAATAGCTCTGGACCTTTGGGTCAAAGTTGTGACACAGTGTACAAATAAAGAAAAATAGATTGGTGCTTCTTTCAGAAAAGAGTACTCCCTAGAAAACTGCCAATATAAGCTACTAGTATTTGGTTAGAGGATTTGCTGCCGAGAAAGATCCGTCCACAGAGAGCGCCACACATCCCACTGGTGGTGGTGGATGCCAATGCGTGCATGCAGCATGGTTGGTGTCGGTAATTTTTACTTGGCACACCTCGCACTCTGCATATATGCCGGTTCCATACGTACATTTGTGCAGTTCCACCAAAATGCAGCTGAATAACCCTGTTTGCACAGATAATGAAAAAGCGTGATTACATTATAGTGGCACTAGTTGATGAAACACACAAAATAAATAGAAGAAAATATTGCGATAGTATCATAGTATGCCATGCTGCGAGGGCGAGATGGGCCCTGCGACGCCTCATACGGTACGCCTCATACTGGACATCGTCCCAAGTCTCCCAGATACACCTTCTGCCAGTGATGAACATCAGTGTACAGCGGTAGTACAAGGAGGCGCCTTGAGACATTCAAATCTCTATTTTTGTACATATCAACTAAAATTAAGCACCCCAGTTTGCAGAAACGCTTAAACATTAACAATGGGACTAGTTGATGAAACATACATTAACAAAGAGAAGCACTTTCTTTATCTACATTGGAAATGAAATGATAGAGATGACACTCGCTCTATTTTAACTGTATTATTACTTCATTTTATCAGTGACACTAGGGTCGAGCAGGTGGCAAACGAGGTGTACCGTGCGTCGCAAGGATGGAGGCCGGGGGTGCTTAGACTGGGATGCTGAAGCTGGCTCTTTCAGTCACCAACATGGATGATTCAATTCATGGGACCTTTTGGTGCAGTTCACCTAAAATGAAGCAATGTCCCGTGAGCTAGCAGCTTCTTCTTCAATTTTTTAAGAAAAGGGCTCCAGCCCCGGTTCCATTTCCATCAGAAAACGAAACCCACAGAGCTTCTTCTTCATTAGTTGCAATAAAATTGAGCAACATCAAGGTTGGTTGTGAAGCTCCTGGAATGCTCAACTATAATTTGGATATCATTTGTGCAGTTCAACTAAGATCGAGCGTGAAATGTATATCTCTGTTTGCACAAAAAAGGTGGAAAGGAGGGTGACTAACAAGTGATGAAACATGCATCAAATGAAAAGAAGCATGTTCCTTATCTGAATGGCAATCCTACAAGGACAGTAGCAATTTCTAAAGCAGTGGCATTGCTAGATATTAGTGTGGGCATTAGGATTAACTATGACAACCGTTAAATACGACATTACTTTGGGCACGGGAGAGTAGGCGGACCAGGACAGTTGCATTTCTAACGAAAAGAACCAACTTATCTTAATGGGAAATTTTAGCAGGACATGTAAAGAAGTGCCATTGATTCATATTACTGGAGGCATTACATTGAAAACAACATTGGTTTAACGTGTCCTTACTTTTAACAGTGCGACTGCTACATTTTACCAGTGGCATTACATAAGAGTGGCTCGGGGCAACAAACATCAGAACAGGATATCTGGGTTGGTCCCATTTTTGTTCGGTATAGCCACCTTATACTGTGTGAGGCTAGCAAATCTAGTGCTGGACTTACTCTGTTGACTTGTCCCCCAGTCCCCACTTTCTTTCCTTTTTCAACCAATAGATCGGGTTTATATTGAGTTTGTATTGCGTTTCCCTTTATTTCCCTATTAGACCTAGAGACCAGTTGGATAGCCAGTCTCTGCTACTTTTCGCCCCCATTATTTCCTCTTTCGACCAAGTCCTAGATTCAGGTAACAAATCCTCCCCCACCCCCACCCCTTTCTTCCTTGTTTGAACCAAGTAGTACTAGATTCGAGTGCATGAACTAGTTTTACCTCTTAAACATAAAAAAATAGGTGGTTTTCGAACAGCCGATCGATCCTATCTACGAGGGGGCCTGAGAAATAGTAAAAGATACAAATGCAGCGACGTCAGGAGCTCGGGAAGTAGAGCAAGGCTGGTTTCGAAGGAAGTTATACCTGATGGTCGCCGAGATGTCTCTAGGTGGGCGGCGAGAGGCCGGATCTGCCCACACTGCAGTAGCGAGGAAGAAGGGGTCGGAGGCCCTCCCTCGCAAGCGGTGCTTGGGAGAGAACGGCAAGGCAGGCTGATCGGGACGCGCCAGCAGTGGGTAAGAGCCGTCGCCGAGGACGACTGCGTGAACGTTGCACCTTCTCACCTTCCCCGGCGGAGAGGATCCATCTGGATCTGTGACCAGCAGTGAGCAGAGAAAGAGAGAGAGAGTGGCCACCTCTGTCATGTTTAGATCTGGAGAGGCTGAGACAGTGTGAAGAGAGCAACACTAGAAAGCAAGCGCTGAGGCTCCTGCCTATATAGTGCAGTAGTCCTAGTTTTCTTTTGTCTACCGGAGCCGGCTTGACCTCGTCAATGACTGTCGAGAAGTCTTCATGCACGTGGCCCGGAGGCGCAGTTGTCGTCATTTTGATCTGAATCGCCAGATTATAACATATAACACGAAAAAATGCCACATGACAAGAAATCATAACCTCACTTCCCAAAGGAGACAACATGAATCCCGACGGACAAACTAGACAAGTAACAAAGCTCAAATTAAAGATAAACTCGTAGAAAAGGGGTCCGTCGATAGATGTCCTTATTAACATAGCCGGCTTGACCTAGATGGCAGCCGAGTAGTCTTCGTGCATGTGCCCCCAATGACTAGCCCAACTCAGTTGTCGCTGCTTAACCCTCACAGTGATCCGAAGCACATGACACCTAATTTTGCGAGATGACAAGAAACCTTTTTTTAGATTTCACACCACAACTACAGCCATGTACAACACAGCCGGCATGATATGTAGACGATAGCCAATCCAGGCATGTCTGCTGGAGTCTGGTCACATGCATGGATGAACTGATCTTCCGTGTCTTGCAGGGATCGTCTAGGCACCAACATAGTACAACACTTCTCTAGTACTATCGCTCATCTCCCTCTTCTATTACGTCACCCGACTTGCGGGGCCGTGGAGTGTGCCTATGGTCGATTCTCAATTGCGGTCCCACATGTGTGTGCAAACGCAATATAACGCGCGTTCTATTTGGAGAGCAGCGTGCCAGACCGACCGACTGTCTGGGATGCGACGCAAACGCGACGGGCTTGCTGTATACTCCATACATGTGTACCGCTGTTTTCTAGAGGCTTTGCTCCATGGCGCAATCCATGGATACAAAATTAGTATACTATATACTATTTAAAAGTCAGGGCGGGGCTTTTCCTGCGCGGTAGGCGGCGGGGCAGTTCCTCCTAGTCGGTTCGACAGAGATGCGAGAAGACGAGGGAGTGGGCTGATGCAAACGTAGGGCTGTGTGATTTGACAGCGAGTTACTACTGGACAGGTGGGGCCACGTGATTTGACTTGCCATTATCATTTTAACTGCGGCACTATGACCGGCGTGAGTCTCCCGATTCCTGACCACCTCCATACAGGTGCCTCTCCCAATGCTCCACCATGTAGTAGAGGCTGGCTCTTGCATGAGAGCCCACTTCTCCACTTTTTCCTCGCCTCTCTTTCCTCCACATATGCAAAATTGCCATGTAAAGCGCACTATTGTACTTACTTGCTCCTACAGGTGCTAAGCTTGCCACATAGGCATAAAGTCTGATGTGGCAAGTTAATCAAGAAGAGAGAGACTAGTTTGGTGACCCAAGGAAGAAACGGTGCTAAGCGCGTGTACCTAGGTGAAAAGACAATTTTGAGTCTATAGCTAATTAAATGAAGCAAACTTAGCAACATCATTTCATTGGAAGAGGTCACTCCTTGGCAAATGCAATAAGTACTAATATAAGAACGTTTTTGGCACTACACTAGTGTCAAAAATGTTCTTATATTATGGGACGGAGGGAGTACGAAGAAAGAGATATAGAGAAGTAAAAAGATACACTTATAGCCAACCTTATAGCCAACCTTGTTGTAGTATGAGTGACTAAGTGATGACTATGTATGACATGCCAACATCAGATAGCCTAACGCACCTGTAGGCACGACCATGATACAGGCTGCTGGCAGCCCTTGGATGTGAGATCAAACGGTCGCATGCTAAGTTGCTGAAAATTTGCAGAATAACCCTCCTGCGGCAACCGGCAAATTTCCTCCTGCGGGCCGGAGTAGGTTTCTCGGTTTGCATGCGGGTTTAATGGAGGCGAGGAGGCGTGTTCAGTCGGGCGTGCAGTGGACGGTGCAGTACTATTCGATTTGACAACTACAACTAGTATATTATAAAAAACAAAGAAGAGTAGTAGATATAGAGATAAGAATAGAGACTAGGGAGGAGCACCATCTACTGCTTCGTGGGCTACTCCTGCGCTCCATTCGGCGGCTGCAACGTCCCCTACAGCCACTCCCTCTTGCGCTCCATTCGGCGGGCGCTGTTGACATTTGGGGAGCGCACTCTCGCGACTGCTAGCAGTGACAACTTCACCGATGACGACTTCTTCCCCGACCTCGTCAACCTCTTCCTCAACGACATGGGCGACAATCTCAACGTCAATGGTGCTGCTCCCGTTGCACTGTATGTGTTTCTGTCCTTCCTGTTCGAAATCATGGTAGAGTTCATGTTTCTAGTCTGTGTCCTAGACTCGATCTATTCATCTACTATGCTAGTCCGCATGATTAGTTTAATCTCTGTTATAGCTGTCATGATTTATTTTGTAGTAAATCTCGTAGTCACTTCCTCATATATTCAACTGGCGGAACGTCCCCTACGGCCACTCCCGTTTCATGGACGGCCTGGTCGATGCCTCCAAGGAGCCCTTCATCTACTGCTATGGGTGCCCGGTGCCGTTTTGGGGCTCGCCGACGGACATCATGCATCACCTGACGTAGGCGAGTGGCGATCACTACTGGCCCTTGGCGAAGAACATCAAGTACGAGATGTGCTACCCGTTCACCATGCCGGAGTCGCTGGAGGATCAGCGCTGCCTGCTAGTCTCGGAGGAGGACGGCAGCGTCTTCCTCTTGATCGTGGCCACCAGCGAGGCCCGCGCAGGCTGCCGCCACATCTCTGTAGTGTGCGTCAGGGGCGACGCCTTTGATGCTGACACTGACACGAGGCCGATGTACGGGTGCGTGCTCACTATTACTACCCCTCGGAGGTCCGTGGGTGGCGACACTGGCTATGTCAAGCTGACTTGGACTCTGCCGAGCTGGGACCTTCCCGCTGATGTGGACATGGAAGACGCATGGTATTATTTGACCCCCAACAATGTGCATGGGGACTCCAAGGAGGTTCACCTGGACATCTGCATTACTAAGTTAAATGTTGATCATTAGTCTTCGCTCAATGTAATTTGCTGTCTAAGCATGTGGAGACTTCCATGCATGATCTTGCTCTATTGGAGTATCGCGCATGAATAAAAGTGTATCCATTTATGGTTTAGTCTAGAATCTTCCATGTATGAATTTTTACTACAGTACCAGTGAAAGACTTATGATGAACCATTTGCTGCAAAGCACAATAAGAGTTATTTCTTCACAACTTTTGGATGCAGGTTGAACAGTTGAACGCTTTTCTTTGCAAAAGATACTTTTCTATCTATATCACCCGGATGTTTTTGAGCTCTAGAGATGAAATAATATTCGAAGAAACCTATCGATACCTGTTACACATGAGATGACCCCCACATCCTTTGTCAAAATAAACAACACCCCGATCAATGCATTTCACTCTTCCATGCAACGCACGGGCACCTTACTACTATAGATTAGTACGACCAAAAATTGAACTAACATTATATATAGTACGATAAATGATGATGCATGTCACCTAAAATTATATCATTGAAAACTATGTTCAAATACGATATTGTTTTTGTTGACATGCACTAACATTTTTTCAGTTAAATCTTCAGTCAAACTCAATGGGGGATAAACCACGACCGATGTAGTAATACTAGTGTAGAGGGCAGTGCTGCACGGGAGTCTCACTCATTTATTTGGGCTTCTAAACTAGTACTAGTAGTACAGTACCTCCGTCCTGGTTTATTCCTCACCATTGTAATTTGTGCTAAATTTTGACCAAAGATTTAACTGATAAAATGTTAGTGCATGTGACATGCACTAACATTTCATTAGTTAAATTTATGATCAAAATTTGACACAGATTACAATGGGGACCAATAAACCAGGACGAAGGTAGTAGTTATGGGATTACTAATCTAGAAGCATAAAATAACTGGCCCCTGGTACTCCTACTGGTAGTAGTACTCAAGTTGGAATTCCAATTGCACGACACAACTTGTTAGGCAAAAAATTCGATTCAGGGTGTAGGAAGCGGTTTGGGAATTTGCATGTCTTTCCAACCAGTGAGATACTCCGTACAAAGAGATAGAGAGAAGTAAAAAAAAATACACTTATATCCAACCTTATAGCCAACCTTGTTGTAGTATGAGTGACTAAGTGATGACTATGTATGCCATGCCAACATCAGATAGCCTAATGCACTATGTTAAATCTCCAAGGGCGCGACCGCGCGAGCGACGCGACGGTCGTGGTAGGCGCGACCATGATACGGGCTACTGACAGCCCTTGGATCTGAGATCAAACGGTCGCATGCTAAGTTGCTGAAAATTTGCAGAATAACCCTCTAGGATAGGATATTCACCCATAGGTCTAGAATCACGCCATGCAACCGTTCGATCTCAGATCCAAGGGCTCTCGAAAGCCCGTATCATGGGAGAATGGAAAGCCACTACCCTGTTGTTCGCATGCTGGCAGTTCGCTCCTACTCGTCCCCGCGCGTCCTTTAATACTATGGCGGTTCGCTCCTAGTCGTCCCGTCCATTCACATTACGACAGTTCCACTAGTCCTAACCCTCCTCCCAAATCCATGGCATCCCAAATCTCCACGATCGGCGGTGAGTACAAGGTTAGAACCATCACCGGCGATGAGTTCGACGTCATCTACACCCGTTCTTCCGCGACGGTGAAAGGATGCCTTTCTCGCTTCAGACACATGTTCAAAGACTCAGATGATGAGTGGGTCGCTGGGCTAGATGTTGAGTACACCACAGTCCTGGGACGAGAGAAGGATCTAAAGGACGAAGAGAGGAAGAAGCCCGCCGTGATCCAGGTTTGCGTGCATGACTTATGCTTGGTCTACCACATATGCCATGCCGATGTTGAATGCCTGGATTTTAAGGACTTCCTCGAGAGCAACCGAGTCAAATTCTTTACTGTAGACTTTGGTAATGACAAAGAAATCTTGGGTCGGATAGGCCTCGTTGTAGGCAACACCTTCGACCTCCAGAAGAATCGGCTGGTGTCCTCTCGTCAGCCTTCAATGCTGACCCTCGTAGAAGCCATGGTTCATCCTTCGTACGGTAAACTGGAGAAACCTCCATACACGTTTCATCGTTATGCATGGCAGCGGAATGTACTAGATATAGACCACATCCACTATGCTGCAATGAATGGCTACCTTTGTTTCAATATCTTCAAGGGTTGGATGAAGAGCAAGAGCCAAGTGTGCGGTTCAAGCAAACAAGTATCGGCCAAGAGGAAGAGGGACAAGGACGAAGTCGAGGACGTGGACGAGGACTCTGAGTAAGGTGGCAGTGTTGTTGCTCATGGTGGTTCTAATGCAGTGTCTACCAGAATAGTTGCAAAGTTTAATTTCAGGTGTGCTTAAATTAATTTGAGGGGTGTGTTGTGCTGAGCCCCCAGCAGAACTATGTTATGTTTCTTCTCGTTACTTTAACTCTTCAGTACGTACATACTAGTATTTCTTACATTTCATCTTTTAGTTGGTATAGTACTACCACTCGTTTCTTCACATTATATACGTACAATATATATGGCCAACATCATATAGCCAACAGTTTAGTTGTGAAAGAATTTCAGGGTGCTTAGTTTTGTCAAAGAATTCCAGGGTGCTTAGTTTTGTCAAAGAATTCCAGGGTGCTTAGTTTTATTTGAGGCGTGGGTTGTGCACTTGTGCTGGACACCATTATTGTGACAAGCCTTTTTAATAGTACTATGTGCATCATTTTGGCGACGAGCACTCTCTATATGTACCGCCTTTTTTTTAATTTCAAGTTTTGCTCCATGGCGCAATCCGTCGATACTACTACTGTACAAAAGTGGAGTATATACATTTTTTAAAGGCTAGAGGGCTTGCCAGTCTAGCTCGGTCGGTTTCACGAGAGGCGAGGGCCTTTGTGATTTGACGGCTCATTACTGCTGGAAGGCGGGGCCTCGTGATTTGACTGCTCGTATAAATGCGCCGACGACCTGAGGAGGAGCAAAGAACCATGCGGTATACTCAAGTTTTCCACTGGAGTAGTACTGCGATGGAGGAGCACGAAACACGGCAGCCCAGTGCCATATGGCGATAAAAAATGATCTAGTTTGCTAGTCATCTCATTGTTAGCATTGTTCTATTCATTCCCTCAAAAAAAGCATTGTTCTATTCATGCCTCGCAGAGAATGTGACACATGCGGCGAAACACCCGAAGCAAAAGATGAAACACAGGAGCAAAAGAAGAAGGAAGATTATCACCCCAAATGATCTAATTCGCCGCGGAGTCGTAACTGCTTCTTCATCGCATCCACGACCTCCATCTCCTTGCGCGTCTCCTCCGCCATCTTCTTCATTCTGTCCATGACGCGGGATTTCTCGACGCGAGCCTTCATCATCTGTTCCACGGCCACATTACGTACCTTGACAGCAGCTGGGTGCTCGATGCGGAGCTTCGCCAACTCCTCCTTCTGTTCCATGACGAGGGCCTGCAGCATCTTCATCGAGGAACTACTATTCTCATGCAGCTTCTTCCAGCCAGCATTCTTCTCCTTCAACAGGTCGATCTCGTGGCAGAGCTTCGCCTTGTTCTCCTGAAGTCGCAGGATTTCGCCTGTCGCCTTCTTCTCCGAGGCAATGCTCTTCTTCAGCAGCATCACCAAGCCGGCGGTCAACTCCCCCTGCTTATTGAGCTCAGCGGGCATGTCGTCGAGGCTCTCCTTCAGCAACTCCATCATGCCTTGGATGAACTCCTTCTGCTTATTGAGGTGCTTATTAAGCTGATCGGGCATGCCGTCAAGGGATAATGACTCCAGCTCCGCCGGCTCGGCATGTTCGCCTCCGCGGCTAGGGCGCTCCTGGGAGCCATCGCCTGCCCGTGAAAGATCTTTCGAGATCTCTGCGTGGCGGTGAGCCCTCTCTTTTTTTCCGTAGCCTTGGTTGTCGCTCCCTTGTTACGAGTAGTTCTCAACCTAGAGCTCTGCTCACCGGCCATGGCAACGACGGATGAAGAAGAAGCACTTATGAGGAGGAAAGGTAGAGTAATTTTCGGTTAGGTAGTTCCCCTTTTTATAACCTATGTACTAGCACTAGTACTAATACCTGCATAGTGGGAACACGTTCAGGTTTGGTACATACTAGTAGGTGTGAGCAGGCTTTCAAATGTGATGGGAACAAGGTAAAGATTAATTGGTGGTTTTGGTCTCGAGGCCTGAAACGGCTCCCGATGAGTTTAGCGGAACATAAATTTCAAGTACTACACTGCTCAAATGCGTAAATATTATGTTACTGTCAAAAATTGACACAAAATATGAAGGAGACCAATGGAAGTACTACTAGCAACCCATGATTTAACTACTCGCATGCGTGCAATGGAGTAATAATGTCTTTCTTCCGCCCTCACGTCCACTCAATTTGCATGCGCTCAATTAATTGACCATCAATGAAGTGAACGACTTTACACGCGTCAAATTATCACATGGGGTGGATCTTGGTACAAAATTCTGTCCGCCCGTGTACCCGTGTGTGCGTGCGAGGGAATGAGTGCGTGCGTGGCGTGCATGCACATCTTCGCTTCTTGCATGTACCGCCAGTATGGCTCAGGGAGGACGAGTACATTCTTCTGGAACCAGCAGCATGTCATTGTGATCAATCCATGCAAGGAGGTCGCGACAACGCCTCCACATGTGCCACATGGCTTCATGAACTGTAAGAGAGACACTGTGTAGCATGCCATTGGTACTCTAATTTACGTGTTTTGCACATACTCGAAGTACTAGTAAGGTACACGTGCATTGCACGCATCAGATTTTGCAAACCAAATTATGAATAAATACCACACTATAGCATGTAAGCTCTGAGTCATATATGCCTAATGTAGCCCTTCGTTTAATTCTTATTATTCATCTCATTCAAAATCAATTAGTTTTTATAAAAAAGCTAAGAACGCGGGAATAGGAAAAACATGGGATTATAGTGGAATGTCATCTTGAATCCTACAGGATTGTACGAGTGTTTGATTGTGCATAGAAAAAACGCAGAATTCTTTCAAAGAGGTTTGAGTGGATGGGATGTTTCCTATGAAATCTAGTGCAAATGAATCATATGGGAAAATTCCTATGGTTTACAATCCTACGAATCAAACAACCAAGATAGGAAAAATTCCTAATGATTAGAATCCTCCAAAATTCCTTTGAGAATCCTTTGAATCAAAGAAGCCCTTAGTCGATTTTATGATTCATGGAATTGTGCATTGTAAAGCATAAAGTAAAAACAAATAATGGCAATTCAACTAGAAAAAAAGTTTGGGCAGTTATGATACGGAAGATTCTAGAACAAAAGAGAACCATTGTTGTTTTGAGGTTTGTGCATTATGCTTAAGTTCAACCATGGAGTCTGCTAGATTGTACATGTGGCAAAATCCGGTGGGGGATAGAAGATGGTGCGAGGGGCCGAGTGGAGGGAGACTATGAAGGAATTCACAAGTGCGAGATCAATATTTAGAGAGAGGGGGCGAGAACGTGCGTTGTTGCACGCAGTGGCAGAGCCATGAAAAATAAATGAGCTAGGGGGCCAAGCCTTGCTAATCCTTTATGAGGAGGGTCAATTCATGAACTTAAACCATTTTTAGCAGCAATTGTCTAATGATCACATTCATATTAGCCTCGATAAATAGTGATGTTAGGGGGGGCAGGGCCCTTACTGCCCCCTGTCTTCGCCATTGTGCACGCGTCTGAGAGATGAAGCAGAAGGCATGGATGATGAGAGGGGGACGTTGGATATATAATTAATGTGGGTGTATTAGCTATATATGTTAATCCTATATAGAGAGGTATAGATTGATCGATGTGGACGTGGGAAAGAGGGTGAGACCTCACTGGATATATCGATTGATCGGTTTGTGTGGAAAACTATGAAAGACCTAGCTATATACACACATACATAGAGGAACATCGATCGTTGCGCATGCACACGTGAGAGATAAAGAATGCCCGATATGATGGAGAGGGGGATGTGTGTGGGTGTGTGCCTTCATGGGAGACCGACCTGAAGAAAAAGATTGCATGTGTGTGATGGATAATGCCGACTGGTAATGTATGTGCATGCATGCACGAGAGAAAGTTAGTGGTACAATTATAAAGAGAAGACAACTGTGTGGGTGTAAAAGACAAGGTGAGGTCATAATCAATGTAAAGTTGAATTCAAATATTTGAATAAGAGATCCTGATGTTTGAAACCCATGCATCCATGAATATAACGGAGATCTGCACGGTGTGGTTTGGAAACGAGCATGTTGTAATGTATACACATTGAACAAGGTCAGACTGATTTGAATTTGAGATACCGATGGCAGACATCATTTGGCCATGTCACATCCGTGCATGGACACACTATTCTAATTGGAGATGATGGGCGGCTTTCGCATCACATATCTATATCTATACCCCTATATATATTATATTATATATTTTTATATCGTGTGCGGGTAACTTTAACTTTGAAAGATGGTCGTTGGATGAGGCAAATCCGATGGTCCAAAGATGGCAAATTTGAGCACTACTGGCCGTTGGGTATCATCTAGATTCCACCAGATTTTGCCACATGTATAATTTAGAAGACTCCATGGTTGAACTTAAGCATAATGCACAAACATCAAAACACAAGCACTTCTTATTTGTTCTAGAATCTTCCGTATCAGAATTGCCCAAATGTTTTTCTACATGATTTGCCATTATTTGTTTTACTTTATGTCTTACAACGCACAATTCCATGAATCTTAAAAATAGATTAGCTTTCTTATAAAAACTAGATGATTTTGAATGAAATGAACTATAAGAATTAAACGGACATCTACATCATGCATATATGACTCAAAGCTTACATGCTACAATGTGGTATTTATTCATAATTTGGATGCCAAATCTCATGCGTGCAATGCACGTGTACCTTACTCTAGTATAAATGGTGTTTGTGTGTGTGTTGTGCGTGTTGAGGTAGAAATTGTCTTTTTTTGGTACACGTTAAGCTTGTTCTTCCGAAATTTCAAGCCGCGCCTTGTTATGCCGAAAATTCAAGCTAGCGTCTCTGTCTATCGTGTTGCGAAACTCCCGCCTCTTCAACCTGTGCCTTGTTAGCCCGAAATATTTAAGATATATCTTTGTCTCATTGTGCTCTGACAACTCCCTCCATATCAACCCGCGCCTTGCTATTCCGAAATTACAACACGCGCGAAAACTCCTACCTCCTGTGAAATCCCGACACGCGAAATGCCCGTGGTACCCCTGAACCGAAAGAACCACCTCAAATTGGTGGGGGTACTTTTGTAACTTACCCCACATTTCGGACAAGCGCGTCCCTAAGCCATGGTTCCCCACTGCCATCCCATCCGCTCACCCATTCGTACACCGAGGCCGCGAAAACCCACGACGAAACCCCACACCCTACTCCGCCCGCCACCCAGCCGGAGCATCTTCCCCGACGACATCGTCCACAGCAACACCTCGACGTCTCTCATCCATCGTACCGGATGAGCTGACCCGATGTTCCCCTTGTCTTTCGCGCCACCTCCATTCCCACACCGCCGTCTTCACCTGCACCACCGGAAGAGCATCATCATCACCGCTTCCTTGGATGAAGCTGCGGCCTAATCGGCGCCACCAAAGAGGTTGTACACTAATCGCTACATCGATCTCACGGTGCTATCGGCGCTCGGTCCCGAACCGACACGGTGCGGCTCCACCCACGGCAGCGTCACCGGCCACTTCCTCCACGGTGTTGATCCCTTGGTGATGACGTCCACATCAGTAGGAGCTGCTGCTGCTTTAGCTCTCGCTCGCGCTGCTGCTCTGCTCTTGCTCTTGGTCCCCCGCCTGGTCTGCTCTTGCTATTGCTCTTGCTCGCGTTGCTGCTCTCGCTCTTGCTATTGCTTGCGATGCTGCTCTGATTTAGCTACACTTCAGTCGACTGAATCGACTTTTGGGTTAGTCGATTTTCAGGGGGGCTCGCCGGGGTGAAGGAAGAACTAGCCACAGTGGGGAGGGGGGCTCACCGGAGAGGTACCCCACTATCTATCTTAGGGTTCAGGGTGGGGGCGGTGGTCGCCGGCGGTGGCGAGGCGTTGGCGGGGCGATGGTGTGGGGATCACCAAAGAAAAAGCTCGGCAGGGGGGGGGGGCTAGAGGGATGGCCGGGGCGGCGGCAGACCGGCGGTGGGGAGTGTTTTCGGGGTGGGCGGGGCAGCGCACCGCCGGCCGCGAGCGGCGGGGGCCTGCTGTTTGGCCAGTGGTGGTTGGCGGCTCAGGGGGGTGGAGGTTGAAGATGAACCGTGGGCCCTTGATTTCGTATCCAACGGCTGCAAAATCGACTGACCAGAGATGAAAAAGTCAGTCGACCGACGTGTAGCCTCACCTTGCTAGTGCGTTCAGTTTCGACAGCAAAATTCAGTTTCGACAGCAAAATTCAGTTTCGACAGTTAAGTTTAGTTTCGACAGTTAAGTTTAGTTTCGACAATTAAATTCAGTTTTGACAGTTAAGTTCAAAGATGAGCGGCTGATTTATTTTACATCTAGCACTTTGTGGTTATATATCTTACGTCATGTATTGGAGACGCTATTAGAATTCCATTCAGGTTAACGTTGTTCGTTGTCTCTCTTGTCCTGCTTCAGCCTCGACGTCGTACAACTCACCGGAGCTGCTCCAACAAAGAAACCCTCCATCACAGCAGAGCAGTACCTCGGGCTCCATCTCCAGACATCTAAGATCTTCTTCCCCTCCTCCGACAGCCAAGTCAGCCGGAGCATCCTCACCGGCCAACCCAATCACGCTGAGATCGACATGGCTTCGCCAAAGAGGTTGTACACTTGTTGCATATCTTTTTTACTCTACATGTTATATATATTATCCACTGAGCACTCGTAGTAACGGGAAATACGATTACTTTATCCTACTATATGACAAGCAGTCAGGTACCAGGCAACTTAGCTATCTGTGATGGACTCTCTTGAACTCCATCATTATTTATCTCCGCGCGTTTGAGCTGTGCATTTGTCGATGGGCCTGGGAGTTGAGCTAGTATGGCAGTGGCCTGGGTCCAAAGTAATAGAAGTAGCACACAAACATTTTTTTAGTGTAGGATTTTCCTTGCTCAAGCCTGCCTACTAGAATCGCCAGTGCTTGAAAGGACAAGTGAATGAAAAACATAGGAATTGGAAAGTTTCCTATGGTACTACTTTTCATGAATTTGGTGCAAAGGAATGGAGCAAAGGAAAACTGTAGGATTTGTTCCTTTAGTGTCTCCTTGAAAGAAAAACCGTAGGAATTCTAATTTCCACTTCTCCTCCTTTTCATATTCCTATTCATCAAGCACAAGACTAAGAGATAGTAGAATAATAGCATTATAACCGTACATTTTCTTGTGGTTTGACTTAATCTCACCATGCTTTTTTGCATCCTGTGATCTTCCAATTGTTGTGAATCAAACACCCAGATTGGTAGAAATCCTGTGTTTTTAAAATCTCCGTTTTGCACGTGCATTCCTATCCTATTCCTATCTATTTCCTATCCCTGCATTGTTAGAATCCTCAATATCAAACAAGCCCTTACTCAATTACTTCTGTTACAGATATGTGTCAAAGAAAACCTTGTGTGGCTTGTCCTGCTCCTGCGGCGTTGTGTTCCACCCTAGCTCAGCTGCTCCAATGACGGAAGGGTTCACCACAGCAGGGATCAGCTCTCCAGACTGTCTTTCACCGCCTCAGATCTTCTTCCCCGCCGCCGGCAGCCACGACAACTGCATTACCATCATCAACTGAGCAGATGACCTTGAGGACTACACGGGTCTGCAAGAGAGGTTGCACTCTTCCGTGTCTGCTTACGTTATGCGTCTCTTAATATGAGGACATGCTACATTATCGTCATGTTCACCTATTAGACTCCGAGTCAGGTCCAAACTAATGCTGAAACTTGAGTTTTTAAATGGTTGTGGGGTACATATTGGGGCATCAACCAGTACTATCTGTCTACTATCTGGTTAATCTCCGGTGTCTACTATGAGTTTCATGTTGGGTGCAAACAAACATTAAAGGAGCCATTATCTGTATTTTTTAACTAAAGCTATTATCTGCCTGCTATCATTGGTTTTGGGTCTATCCACAGTTTGCTACCATCACTCTGGATTTGTGCATGCACTCCTTACATAATCTCACTATGTTTTATTCCTATGCATGCCAATTATTGTACACAATGGAACTGATCATGTAGAGCAAAAGAGACGAGCCTTGTGTGGCAATAAAATTTCATGCAGACGTCGTTCCATGGTGGGCGCAAAGGCAGCCCCCCTCCACCCATTTCAGATCGTAATCAAGAGGAAGATAACTGTTCTGAGGGGGATTCAGAAGGAGAAGACCACTCCTATTTACCCCATGAGGTCTTCGCTCTAACTTGGCATGCTGATGTTGGTAATATCATGCATATGGTGCCTTGCATTGCTTACTATATACATTAAAGATGTCATCTGCTTAGTTTAGACATGCTTTGTGTCAATGCCATCTGTTTAGTTTCTTTATTGTATATGTGAATCATGCAATGCCATCTTGTCTAGCCAGGCATCATATATGTGAATTTTGCAATGCCACCCTGGTTAGCCAGTCATATTATATAAGAATTATATCATGCCATCATTTTTCTATTACGTGTTAAAGTTGTCAACAATTTTAGTACATTCAATTACTCTTCCTGTGCATCAGCCATTCGGCACGGTCGTGGAAAAATCTGGAGTGGAAACAAGGTCTTTAGAGCAGACAATGCTATCTGACGAAGCGCATGTCTTGCTAGTTACCGATAGCTCCTCAGAGGAGGATTCAGAGATAGATGACCAGTCATATTCCCCCCCCCCCCCCCCGAGGTGCATGCCCTACCTTATTAGGGTTATGTTGCTCATATCGTGCGTATGGTATCTTGCATTGCTATGTCATTTGCTTAGTTTAGACATGCTTTGTGTGAATGCCACATATTTAGTGTCTAATTACCATATATGTGAATTATGCAATGCCATCTTGTTGCAAGACATTATATATGTGAATTATGCAATGTTATCTTGTTGCAAGGCATTATCTATGTGAATTATGCAATGCCATGCTGTTTAGGCAAGCATCATATATGTGAATTATATCATGCCATCCTTTTTTTTGTATTTCTCATTGCTTTTGTCGACAATGTTTGTATATTCAACTGCTCTTCCTATGCATCAGCCATTTGAATTGGCGATGGAGAAATCTGGAGTGAAAACAAGGTCTTCAGAGCAGACAATGCTACCTGCTGAAGCAGATATCTTGTTGGTTACAGATAGCTCTTCAGAGGAGGATTCAGAGGCAGATGAACAGTCATATTATCCCCCTGAGGTGTATGCTCAAACTTGGCAGGGTTATATTACTCATATAATGCATATGTTGTATTGCAATGCTTAGTTTTTACATCATATACACAATATTGAATGCCATCTCCTTAGTTGACACATCATATATGCGATTGCCCTCTGCTCACTTCCTTAGTATATAAATCATATATTTGAGTTATGTTATGCCATGATGTTTACATAGACAGCATGTATCTGAATTATGGCATGCCAACCCATTTTCTAAAGACATAATATAGTTATATCATCTCATCATGTTTACATAGTCATCATATTTTAAATTATGTCATTCTATCCGTGAATTATATCATGCCATCATGTTTCCATCGACGGCATGTTTTTGATTTATGGCATGCCAACCACTTTAATAGACACATCTATAGTTATATCATGTCATCCTGTTTACATAGTCATCATATTTTGAAGTATGTCATTCTATCCTGTTTAGTTAGCCATCATACATGTGAAATTGTGTCATGCTATCCCGTTTAATTAGCCATCATATATGTGAAATTATGTCTTGCTATTCTGTTTGCTTAGACAACATAAATGTGAATTATTCCATGCCCTGTTTTCTTCCCTACTATCCATTGCACCTGTCTATCTTACAATGTTTGTACATTCAATTACTTTTCTTGTTTATCAGCCATTTCAATTGGAGGGAGTGATGGCAGTATCTGTGGGAGTAAAAACACGGTCTTCAGAAAAGATCGTGCTACCTGTCGATGCAGATAGAACCACGGTTGTACTTTCCCAAGAACCAGACCCACCACACATAACCCACACTCATGCAGATTGTACCCCTAGCCAGTTGGACAGAGAACCAGCTACACCCCTTCTAACCCCAACCCCAGCAGATAGACACCCAGTTCCCGTTGACACAGCACCATCTCCACCATAGAGCACCCAAACACGAGCAGTTAGTAAGGCAACTACAGTGCCCAAATCACGAGGACCACCACTCTGAACCCGAAGTCAACGCTTAAAATAGAAGAAGAATTGTTCTCAGGTCAGGTTCCGTAGCTATGGTTCATACTACTTTGCTCTTGCATCACTGTATTTACTGATACCAACTAATTTCAAATTTGAAGGATGCAATTGAAACTCCAATGGCGCAACAGGTATGTTTTAAACCTGTTTCTTCAACGTGTTTGGTTGTTTGTTGTTGTAACTTGCTCTATGTTGATTTCAGTTTCAATTGAATAAACAGTTATGTTCTCATGCCATGCACATTACAAGTCTTGTTATTGCTGTGTAGTTTCCCACACTTGTATTCTGTCTATGCTGCTTTGTCTTAAATAGATATGATTCGAACTGTATCTATATTGATTTGGCAACATAAACTATAATGATATAGACCATACAATGACCATACTACATAGATATATGTTTGTTTCATGTTGTTATCCTGTCCACCTTACTACTGAACTGGTTTACCAAAATGAGTTTCAAATACTACATTGTAAACCTGAGATGTGTTTGTTTGTTTCTCTTTTAGAACACGGACAAAATATTGGAGAAGAATACCCTGTTATGCAATGGTAAAGGAAGTAATGCAGATAAGGTTCAAGATAGTGAGACATCCCTGTTGGTCTCCAAGAAAGCTGATAAAAACTATATTGAAGACACTGAGACAACCCCAAAGTCTTGTCTTGATGTAGTGTTCGAGTTACTGGCTACCACTGCTGGCACCAGCTCTTTAAACTCGTTGCCTGAATCAGTTCGGCTTCTTGAGTCTCAACTTCAAGTTGAAAGACATCGATCAGATGTTATGCGATAGGAAGCCGAAGGACTGAGGAAGTCCTTGCAGAATTCAGATGCATACTTTTTGGTGCAACAGCAAGCGCTGGAGGACTTAAGCGCCAAACAAGAGAAAGTTAATAAGCTTGCTAAGCATCTTGCCAGCATTATGGGTACCCAGGATATTGTTTCTTGAGCTCTTCTGAAGTGGTTTCAGTTCTGGACTTGTTTTGTTGCGGCGTTTCTATGCTACTGTGTTCCCTATATTTGCACTGGTGGCGAACTTTGATGCGCAGTGGATGAAATATGTGTAATAGCCGTGATAGCCTAGCGTAAGTTGCTTGCTTATTTATTTCCTTGTTGTCTTGTTTATTTGTTTGCTTGTAGTCATTGCAGTTATTTTTCCACGGTTTGCTAGTGGCTGCAATAACCTATTTTTTAAAACTAGGCCACAATAACCATGGGCTAATATTTACTGTAGTGACACCGGGCCTCCTACGGGCCGTAGAAATAGTGGGCCTTCTACGGGCCATAGAAACAATGGGCCTTCTACGGGCCGTAGAAGCAATGGGCCTTCTACGTCTGTATCATTAATGGGCCTTATATGGTTCGTATGATCGATTGGCCAAACATGGGCCAAATAGACCGCATTATGGTCGTAAACGGGCTAGAGTTGGAATCGTCCGTTCATGGGCCGACCATAACGGGCCATCATTAATAGGCCGTATTTGATGATGCTATGAAAATGGCCCAGCATATTAATGGACCACAAACGGGCCAACTGTAACCACGGGCTGAATTTGGCCCACAAGCAGAAAATGACAGTAACAGGCCGTAATAAACGAATGCTGGAAATGAGCCCAAGAATAAATGGGCTCTGAGAAGGCCGAAAGATAACATGGGCTGGAAACGGCCCAACGGAATAATGGGCCGTTAATGGGTATAAAGTGATACACTGTTCTTTACGGGCCAGTTTCACCACGGGCCGTTAATGGGTGTAAAGTGATACACTGTTCATTATAGGCCAGTTTCACCACGGGTCGTTAATGGGTGTAAAGTGATACACTGTTCATTACGGGCCAGTTTCACCACGGGTCGTTAATAGGCCAAGAGTTACATAGGGCCTCATATGGGCCGAAAGACATCAAGGGCCATACATGGGCCAGAAGTGAAAATGGGCTGGAATCATATTGGATGGCCCAGATGATGCTACTGGGCCTAATTCCGATAGGGCGTAACGAGCCTTGGGTTAGCGGGTTGTAAATGGGCTATATGCAAACAAGCCATTAACAGGCTTTTCATGGGCCGGCCCGCCACCTTTTGACCAAGTCAAACGGGACGGCCTTTTCGCAGGAATGGGTCTCTGTTGGGCCGTGCCATGTGTCGACATATCATAGGCGCCCTCTGTCCAATGAGTGGATGACATCTGTCCCAGTGATGAGCCGACACGTGTTTCCTCCAGCTAATGATGATTTTACACGTGGAAAATCCCCATTGGTCGGGGTTGTTAACGGGTTATCGGATCCAAAACCCGACCCGATAGCTTAACGTCGTTCCGTTACGGTGGATGCAACGTGTCGGTCAACCTTGACGATAGCACTTCTGTGATGCGCCATTTATCGTCGTGGAAGTGGACACTTCCGTGATGATAATTTTGGTAATGTCATGGAACACTTCTACGACTGCACAGGTATGACTATCTTGATTCTGTCATAAAATTGTCATGGATGTACATGCAAGACAAAAAACGCGACCTACTCTGACAAACACATATCATCACGAAAGTGTATTTTTTTTATAGTGGTGGCGGTTGTAGCGATCCAGCATGTCGCAGTACAAATCATGAATGTATTATTTGACGCATTTTTTAAATATTATTTGTATAACAAACTCTGATAATGTATGACCCAATTTGTAAATTGCAATTATATGACCACGTCGTGTTGGAAACATTAGCAATTTACCGAATAATTTTATTAACAGAAATACTAGATAATGCATGACTAATATATTAGAGATAAAGTAAGTCATGAAAACTGATAGAGAGAAGGTAAATAGCATCTGCATATATGAACTAGAACGGAACACATCTAGAACAGATACTAGAGCAAGAAGTTGTGGTAGAACCTCTAACAAAACGAGTATGAGAACGTATGGAACAGGAGCAGAAGCACGAGGAACGGGAGCAGAAGCACCGGTCTTGGGGTCGATGTCTTTGCCAGCCATGTCGTCGACAAGGTTGTCGACGTCGGGAAAGAAGTAGACGTCGGGGAAGTAGTCGTCGGAGTCTGGGGCGTCCGTGAGGAAGAAGTCAGTAGTCGCGTTGAGCACTCCCCAAAAACCTTATCACCCTTCTTCCGTACAGAACTCAAAGAGGTGGAGTTTCGGAGGCCTACTGTCCTGACCTGCGGTGCATGCCGCAAGCCGGGATGGGGAAGATCGTAGCAGCAGCGCAGTGCTCACGAACTATGCTACCGGACAAATTTATTCGACTCAAAGACAAGCTTGTAGCCATCTCTACACAAAAGAGATCCGCTAACAAGATTTTTATTGACGGAGGGGACATAATGCGCGTTTTAAGACGCATGATCTTCCCCAAAGTAAACTTCAGATCGACCGTGCCAACACCATGAACAGAAGCACTTGAACCATTGCCCATCAGCATGGTGGAAGTCCCTGCAGTCTGATAAGACGAAAACATGGAAATATCACCGCATACATGCACATTAGCACCCGTGTCAATCAACCAATCAGGAGAATGACATACTGAAAGAATAGTGGGAAATATACCATACCCAGCTTCCTTCATGTCAGTGTCTCCAATGACAACATTAGCGGTCTTGCCGCCTTTCCCAAGATGACGCTTGTCATAGCAATTAGGGCAACTAGGATCCCAATGATCAGGATCTCCACACACATGACAAACACATTTCTTCTTGTCATTCTTCTTCTTGAAGTTCGTGTGCTGTACAGCCTTGTTCTTACCTTCAAACTTTGCTTTACCATCAAACTTGCCCTTGTTCTTGAACTTGTGGGGCTAGAAGTTTTTCTTCTGTACCAGATTGGCACTATATCCTCCCTCAATACCTCGAGCACGTGTGTCCTTTGCTCTCGCCTTTTCTTCCACATCAAGAGTACCAATGAGATCCTGAATGGAAAACTCCTGCCTCTTATGCTTCAGTAAGGTAGAAAAGTTCCTCCACGAAGGAGGAAGCTTGGTGATGATGCCTCCGGCAACAAACTTGTCTGGTAGCATACAATTGAAGTGCTCAAGTTCTCTAGCAAACGACTGTATCTCATGAGCTTGCTCAACCATGGAGCGCTCTTCAGTCATCCTGTAATCATAGAATTGCTCCATGATGTACAACTCAGTGCCAGCATCCGAGACCCCAAACTTGGCCTCGAGTGTGTCCCACATATATTTTCCATTATCAATTGACGCATAAGCAAAAACTATGTTCTCCCAAGAACACTCAAGAGAGCAGCCTTAAACAGGGTATCCATTTTCTAAAAATCTTGTGCCTATTGAGCATCATACTCTCCTTCAGGTTTGCCAAGAGTGGCGTCATAGCAACTCATGGTTTGAAACCATAAGATTGCCCTCACGCACCACCTCTTATAGTGGATACCCTCTGAGATAGGAGGTCTCATGGAAGCAGCAAAACCACTTGGGGTAAATTGCCTATAATAAGGTTTTTGGATTGTTGGAAATATTAGCAATTTACCAAATAATTTTATTAACAGAAATACTAGATAAAGCATGACTAATATAGCAAAGATAAAGTAAGTCATGCAAACTGACAGAGAGAAGGTAAATAGCATCTGCATATATGAACTAGAATGGAACACATCTAGAACATATACTAGAGCAAGAAGTTGTGGTAGAACCTCTAACAAAAGGAGTATGAGAACGTACAGAACAGGAGCAGAAGCACCAGGAATGGGAGCAGAAGCACCGGTCTTGGGGTCGGTGTCCTCGCCAGCCATGTCGTCGACGAGGTTGACGATGTCAGGAAGATGTCGTCGTCGGGGAAGTAGTCATCGGAGTCTGGGGCGTCCGTGTCTAAGAAGTCAGTAGTCGTGCTGAGCGCTCCCCAAAAACCTTATCACCCTTGTCCCGTACAGGACTCAAAGAGGTGGAGTTTCGAGGCCTACTGTCCTGACCTATGGTGCATGCCGCAAGCCGGGATGGGGAAGATCGTAGCAGCAGCGCAGTGCTCATGAACTTTGTGGCGAGGGGAAGAGGATCTTCTGGTGTGCATCTCTAGAGAGGAGCGACCTCCCTTTTATAGGCACAGGAGAGAGAGGCGAGAGGGCAACGATGGAAGGTGAAACTAAGAGACGAAGATGAAGCAAACAGCCAGCAGCCGAAGGTCTGCACCGTTCGCATTCAAACTCCACTATCGCAAAAATCTTTTCAGCTTCCGTGTGACCTTTCGTATACCCGTCGTGCGTGGCAAAAATTTCGACATCGGCTCGTTCCCGCAGCCCGCGGCGTAGCGCGCCGCATCGTGACGAGGCGAGGTGGGCGGCGGAGGAGGAGCGCGTGGATGTCCCTCTTGTTCTCATGCTCATACAAGTGGGAAAAGAACCTCCCTTATAAGAAGGTCCAACTCCCACTAAACTAGCAATGTGGGACTAAACTTTAGTAGTATCCCTTGCCTTGCACGAATGGGCTAAGTGGGCCTCTAGGATTTATTAGGAATTTCTGAAATAATTATTGGGATGTCCCAAAATAGAGTAAATTCCAGTAATCCCCCACCAGATCCCAGAGGCACACAAGAATTTCCTTTGGTTCCAAAACACTTCCGGGACTGCAGTGGAGACTGTTAAGTTGAACTTCCACATAGAACTCTATGCTACACTAGTAAGCAACTTGAACAGTGGACTGGGGCTCCAACTGCAAGTTTTTTGCGAATCTAGCTTCACACAAAGCCTTGACCAATACTGGGCTACCGTGGGTATTCCCCGCGGGTGGAGCTTACGTGTCATACTCCGAGACCTTTCATGAGTTTACTAGAGAGAACCCTACTCTCATAGATTGCGACATTTAACAATCAGACTCATATAGGTGTGCTCTTCAAAAGATGTTTTGCAGGACAACATCTCTGCTTAAAAGAGCCACTTAGAACACATTAATATATACATCAACCTGCCATGCAGATTAGGAGAGTATTGCATCTTCATGGAGTGGTATTGTTAATAGTAAGGATACTCTCCTCTTAGTTGACCAACAGCTTGTCTTCCACATCTAATTCACGGGATCTCCGATCACAAAGAATAGGTTACCACTGTGAACAACTCATATTGTGGGTCTCATACCCATCTCCCTCGATGCATTATCTATCACATTATGTGATAAACCCTTAGTAAAAGGATCTGCCAGATTTTAGATGT
Source organism: Triticum aestivum (assembly GCF_018294505.1). Classification (NCBI taxonomy): domain Eukaryota; kingdom Viridiplantae; phylum Streptophyta; class Magnoliopsida; order Poales; family Poaceae; genus Triticum; species Triticum aestivum. The sequence goes on from NC_057801.1 coordinate 131,858,534, forward strand.
TTGGATATAATCCAATGCAATAACTCCAGAGTTTCTCATTTTCCTGACAGACTTTAACCTTCTGTGAACGTGTCTTGATGACTTCATGTTATCCTTTGAGGTGCTCACTTTCGTGATCATAGTTTGATTGTCGCAGTTCATAAGGATACCCAGTACATGTTTCTCAACAACCGGCAAGTCATTCAAAAGACGGCGAAGCCAATCTGCTTCGACCGTAGATGTATCTAGTATTGTGAGTTTTGCTTCCATTGTTGACCTGGTTAAGATGGTCTGCTTGCAAGACTTCCAAGAAACAGCGCCACCTCCATGAGTGAATACATATCCGCTCGTGGCCTTTATCTCATCAGCATCTGAGATCCAGTTTGAGTCACTATACCCTTCAAGCACCTTTGGGTGCCCAGTGTAGATCCATAATTCGCAGTGCCTTTCAAATAATGCAAAACTCTCTCTAGAGCTTCCCAATGCACATCTCCTGGTTTTGAGACAAACCGGCTCAGTTTGCTAACATAAAAAGAGATGTCAAGTCTTGTAGCACTGGTTAAATACATAAGCGAGCCAATAATATGAGAATATTTCAATTGGTCTCTAGCAATTCTTCGATTCTTTCGAAGCAACACACTAGCATCATATGGTGTTGGAGAGGGCTTGCAGTCACTGTAGCCAAAGTGACTCAAGATCTTTTCCACATAGTGAGACTGAAGCAATGTAATCCCACCATCATCGTATCTCAACAACTTGATGTTCAGAATGACATCAGCCACTCCTAAATCCTTCATCTCAAAGCAACGAGATAGGAAATCCTTGACCTCCTTAATAACCTTCAGATTTGTATCAGTATGTCATCAACATACAAGCAAAGGATAACTCCCTCGCCCCCACCATGGCGATAGTACACACATTTATCAGCTTCGTTTACAACAAAGCCCGTGGCTGTTAAAGTCCTTTCAAATTTCTCATGCCACTGCTTGGGTGCTTGCTTAAGTCCATACAAAGACTTCGGCAACTTGCACACTTTCCCTTCCTGACCATCTACTACAAACCCATCTGGTTGTTCCATATAAATTTCCTCGTCCAACTCTCCATTTAGGAAAGCAGTCTTAACATCCATTTGATGAACGAGAAGACCATATGAGGCAGCTAGTGAAAGTAGAACTCGAATAGTGGTCAGTCGAGCCACAAGTGAGTAAGTATCAAAGAAGTCTTCACCTTCCTTTTGGGTATAACCCTTAGCCATGAGTCGTGCCTTGTACTTCTCAATAATACCATCAGGCCTAAGTTTCTTCTTGAATACCCATTTGCACCCTATAGGTTTGCACCCATAAGGACCATCAATTATCTCCCAAATTTCACTTGCCAAGATGGAATCCATCTCACTACGGACCGCTTTCTTCCAGTAGTCAGCATCTTCAGATGCATATGCCTTTGAAATAGAACTAGGAGTGTCATCTATTAGATAGACAAGAAAATCATCACCAAAGGACTTTGCAGTCCTCTGTCTCTTGCTCCTAGTAGGAACTTCATTTTTCTCCTCCATAGGATTTTCAAAGTGTTCCATCCAAATGGTAGGTTCAATAATTGTAACTGGTTCCTGATTTGATGAACTAGGCATCTCCTGATTAGATAAGGTAGCCATATCCTTCATGGGAAAGATATCTTCAAAGAAAGTAGCATCATTCGACTCCATGATCGTACTGACATGCATGTCAGGTACCTCAAATTTTACAACCAAGAATCTATAACCAATGCTATGAAAAGCATATCCCAGGAAAACACAATCCACAGTCTTTGGTCCTAGCTTGCGCTTCTTGGGAATTGGCACATTGACTTTCGCCAAACAGCCCCAAGTTCGTAGGTAAGGGAGTTTTAACCTTTTCTTCTCCCATTCCTCAAATGGAGTTATCTCTTTGTTCTTTGTTGGGACTCGGTTTAGGACATGAAATGCAGTCAATATCGCCTCCCCCCACCATGCCTTGGAGAGACCCGATGTGTCTAACATGGCGTTAACCAAATCAGTTAGAGTATGGTTCTTTCTTTCAGCCACCCCATTTGACTCAGGTGAATAGGGAGGTCTCCTCTCATGGATTATACCATGTTCCGCACAAAAGGAATCAAATTCATTTGAGAAATACTCTCCACCCCGATCCGACCTAAGCCTCTTGATCTTTCAATCAAGTTGGTTTTCCGTTTCAGCTTTATAGATCTTAAAATAGTTCAAAGCCTCATCCTTAGATTTCAGAAGATACACATGGCAGTATCTAGTGGAGTCATCAGTTAACATCATAAAATACTTCTTTCCTCCTTTTGTCAACACACCATTCATTTCATAAAGATCTGAATGTATGAGCTCTAGTGGTCAAGATTTCTTGTTTCCACAGTCGCATGAGACTTACGAGGTTGCTTAGCTTGCACACACACTTGACACATAGATCCCTTGACATTGGTGAAACTAGGGATTGAGTTCAACTTCGCTAATCGCGACATGCAACCAAAGTTAACATAACAAAGACATGAATGCCACACATTTAATTCACTATTATTGCAAACATGATTAACAACTTTAATGCAAACATCTGATAAGGATAAATGAAATAGGCCTCCTTACTCATAGCCTTTACGAACAAACATTCCATACTTGGATATTACAAATTTATTCGACTCAAAGACAAGCTTGTAGGCATCTCTACACAAAAGAGATCCGCTAACAAGATTTTTATTGACGGAGGGGACATAATGCGCGTTTTAAGACGCATGATCTTCCCCAAAGTAAACTTCAGATCGACCGTGCCAACACCATGAACAGAAGCACTTGAACCGTTGCCCATCAGCATGGTGGAAGTCCCTGCAGTCTGATAAGACGAAAACATGGAAATATCACCGCATACATGCACATTAGCACCCGTGTCAATCAACCAATCAGGAGAATGACATATTGAAAGAATAGTGGGAAATATACCATACCCAGCTTCCTTCATGTCAGTGTCTCCAATGACAACATTAGCGGTCTTGCCGCCTTTCCCAAGATGACGCTTGTCATAGCAATTAGGGCAACTAGGATCCCAATGATCAGGATCTCCACACACATGACAAACAAATTTCTTCTTGTCATTCTTCCTCTTGAAGTTCGTGTGTTGTACAGCCTTGTTCTTCCCTTCAAACTTTGCTTTACCATCAAACTTGCCCTTGTTCTTGAACTTGTGGGGCTGGAAGTTTTTCTTCTATACCAGATTGGCACTAGATCCTCCCTCAATACCTCGAGCACGTGTGTCCTTTGCTCTCGCCTTTTCTTCCACATCAAGAGTACCAATGAGATCCTGAACGGAAAACTCCTGCCTCTTATGCTTCAGTAAGGTAGCAAAGTTCCTCCACGAAGGAGGAAGCTTGGTGATGATGCCTCCGGCAACAAACTTGTCTGGTAGCATACAATTGAAGTGCTCAAGTTCTCTAGCAAACGACTGTATCTCATGAGCTTGCTCAACCACGGAGCACTCTTCAGTCATCCTGTAATCATAGAATTGCTCCATGATGTACAGCTCAGTGCCAGCATCCGAGACCCCAAACTTGGCCTCGAGTGTGTCCCACATATATTTTCTATTATCAATTGACGCATAAGCATCAGCTATGTTCTCACCAAGAACACTCAAGAGAGCAGCCTTAAACAGGGTATCCATTTTCTGAAAAGCTTGTGCCTGTTGAGCATCATACTCTCCTTCAGGTTTGCCAAGAGTGGCGTCATAGCTACTCATGGTTTGAAACCATAAGATTGCTCTCACGCACCACCTCTTATAGTGGATACCCTCAGATATAGGAGGTCTCATGGAAGCAGCAAAATCACTTGGGGTAAATTGCCTATAATAAGGTTTTTGGATTGTTGGAAATATTAGCAATTTACCAAATAATTTTTATTAACGGAAATACTAGATAACGCATGACTAATATAGCGGAGATAAAGTAAGTCATGCAAACTGACAGAGAGAAGGTAAATAGCATCTGCATATATGAACTAGAACGGAGCACATCTAGAACAGATACTAGAGCAAGAAGTTGTGGTAGAACCTCTAACAAAAGGAGTATGAGAACGTACGGAACAGGAGCAGAAGCACCAGGAACGGGAGCAGAAGCACCGGTATTGGGGTCGGTGTCCTCGCCAGCCATGTCGTCGACGAGGTTATCGACGTCAGGTAAGAAGTCGTCGTCGGGGGAGTAGTCATCGGAGTCTGGGGCGTCCATGATGAAGAAGTCAGTAGTCGCGCTGAGTGCTCCCTAAAAACCTTATCACCCTTGTCCCGTACAGGACTCAAAGAGGTGGAGTTTTCGAGGCCTACTGTCCCAAGCTGTGGTGCATGCCGCAAGCTGGGATGGGGAATATCATAGCAGCAACGCAGTGCTCATGAACTTTGTGGCGAGAGGAAGAGGATCTTCTGGTGTGCATCTCTAGAGAGGAGCGACCTCCCTTTTATAGGCACAGGAGAGAGGGGCGAGAGGGCAGTGAAGGAAGGTGAAACGAAGAGACGAAGATGAAACGAACAGCCAGTAGCCGATGGGCTGCACCGTTCGCATTCAAACTCCACTATCGCAAAAATCTTTTCAGCTTCCTTGTGACCTTTCGTATACCCGTCGTGCGTGGCAAAAATTTAGACATCGGCTCGTTTCGGCAACCCGCGGCGCGGCGGGGCGTGACGAGGCGAGGCGGGCGGCGGAGGAGGAGCGCGCGTGGATGTCCCTCTTGTTCTCATGCTCATACAAATGGGAAAAGAACCTCCCTTATAAGGAGGTCCAACAACCACTAAACTAGCAACGTGGACTAAACTTTATTAGTATCCCTTGCCTTGCACGAATGGGCTAGTGGGCCTCTAGGATTCATTAGGAATTTCTAAAATAGTTATTGGGATGTCCCAAAATATACTAAATTCCAGCATGTCGGTCTTCTATAGGCCGAAAAGGAACTCTTTGGTCTCGCTTAGGCCGAAAAGCTCTTTTCGTGTTTCTCTGGGCCGAAGACCAGATGACCTCAACCGAAAACTTGTCTTTGTTGTGCAGTCGGTCGAAGAAATTATCGGGAGCTCCTATTGGGCGCTGTAGGCGCCCGTTGGAGAACTGGCGCCTACAGCGACCAGCCATGGGCCGCGGCCCGTTAAGAGAAGGTCGCTCCCTTGCTCCCCCTTCTATTCGCTCGCTCGCTCGCTGAAGAAAAACTAACTCGCATCGCTGGCTTTTTTTGGGCTATGCTGCGCTTCTAGTTCAGGGAAAACACTGGCCTCTGTTTTTTCACAATTTTGAATATGTTTGTGAAAAAAGGTCATATATTATTAAAAAAGTTCAATGATTTTTAACAATACAGTTCCAAATCTGAAAATAGTTCATCGGATTTGAAAAAAGTTCATCAGATTAAAAAAAGGTCATCAAATTAAAAATAGTTCATTGGATTTGGAAAAAAAAGTTCATCAAATCGAAAGAAGTTTATTCGATTTGAAAAAAAGTTCATCGGATTGAAAAAAGTTCATCGGAATTTGGAAAAAGTTCATCGATTTTTAGAATAAGTTCAGAAAAATGTTTAAAAGTTCATTCACTTTCAAAAAAAGTTAATCGAGTTTGAAAAAAAATCATTGAACTTGAAAAAGTTCATTGAAATTGAAAAATAGTTCATCGGTATACAGAAAAAGTTCACGAATTAGAAATCATCTATTTGTAAACATTTCACGCATTTAAGAAAAAAACAGAAAACAAGAAAAGAAAGGGGAACAAACGCATGAAAAAAAAAGGTATAAAAAGATGGAAAGGAGGTATGTATGCAAGACTCAGGGCTGTGTCGTAGTGGTCTGTAGAGTTCTCTATCAACTGACAGATCGTTGGTTTAATTCCTGGCTGTGCACGCTTTTGCTAACTCTCCGTTTTTGACCCTCCTGATGGCCTCCAAATGCTAGCATTCCTTGTAGGACAAAAGCAGAAGAGACAAATAAGAGTCTAAATGATTCACTAATTCCATTGCAATGTCGTTGACAGACATCTCCTGAAAGGCATCTCTCTCATATAATTGATCACATTTTTTTCAACACTCCCCCTTGATCAATTCGTCATGTGTATATTACAAATTAAAAACTCCTCCAGAAACCATGTGGAGAAACGTCATAATAATATGCCATCAAAACTCCTTTAAACCTCAGCGGAAAAATATAAGGAGAAACCAATATGATATATATCCGTTCCTGGCTGTGCACGCTTTTGCTAACTCTCCTTTTTTGGCCCTCGTGATGGCCTCCAAATGCTAGTGTTATAAGAGTCCAAATGATTCATTAATTCCATTGCAATGTCGTTGACAGACATCTCCTGAAAGGCATCTCTCTCATATAATTGATCACATTTTTTTCAACACCCCCCCTTGATCAATTCTTCATGTATATATTGCAAACTAAAAACTCCTCCAGAAACCATGTGGAGAAACATCATAATAATATGCCGTCAAAACTCCTTTAAACCTCAGTGGAAAAATATAAGAAGAAACCAATATAGTATATATCCGCACTTGTATTTATATTGTCTCGTTAAAACCTTACATGAGAAATACCAATTCCATGAAACTAATTTTGGAATATAAACGTTGGTAGAGACAATGTGAATATCACATTAATTTGTTTGCATATTCTTCTCTTACATTTATGTAATTCACGAGGATAAATTTAACCCATAAGCAATAAAAGTTACATTGTCTTGGTGGATAATGATAGCTTTTTCGAATGAATCTGCACATAATCTCACATGTGACCAGTCATTCTGTGAAGCCATACACATCTTGTGATTCTTCAACTAAAATACAACAAAATGATCACTGGAAGGACTTGTTTAGAGTCTAGTCTAAAGGCTCCCCTTAGAATATTCTTTCAGTAAATCCAGCCTTTGATATGGCATTGTTGTTATCAAATTATTAGCCACTATCTGGATATAACACCATAGTCCCATCTTGATTCACCGATGGAATTAATCAAGTCCTTTTGTGTCTTTGACATATCTGAGGATATTCCTTACATCAACCATTCACTGCTGCAGGATGCTGCTAACGCGACATTATGATCAGAGACCCTTTGACGAAATTGTGTGTGATGCATTAATCGCAAACGATGACATAAAAAACAGTCAAAAAGAAGCAAAATGTTGGCGATGGTGGATACATCAAACACGGTTCAAATTTTAGTTGCGCGTGCGATGCGGGGCATACCGTTGATCCATAAGAACTGTTTGCGATGAGACAGAACAACAAAAATGGCAGTCATATCAAGGTATGTGCGATATACGTCATACAGTTCGCTCCGATGAACTGTTTGCTATTAGGGAATGTAACAGAAACGGTTAGCCAGATCAAGGTGTGTGTGATATACGGCATACGGTCCCCTATTTCTTACCTACTGCGCGCCCACTCAGTCGCTCCAATAAATGGGATGTCCAACACAATAGATGTTGTAGCAGTTTTAAGAAGGTTCGATTGACCGGTCTAGGTCTGTCTTAGAAACTGTCGTGTTTTTTTATTCTTCTTCCATTTCTCTGTGTTTTTCTATTAGTTTCTCAATCATGGTTTTTAGTTTTACTTTTATTTTATTTGGGTATTTTGTTTTCTGGTTACTTTTTATTTTGATTTTTTCTTATTTTTCAGTACACCTACATTTTTCGACAACGTTGTACCATTTTTGTGTACATCAAAAACAGTTTTTTAGACATACTGAACATTTCTTAAATACATGAATAACATTTTCTAAATACTCTCTCTGATCCAAAATAAGTGTTGTGGTTCTGAACTGGGGTTAGTTCAAAACTACGGGGTGCAGCGTTTCGGTGCCCAGGCTCATTTGCACCCGGTCAGTAAAAAAATCAAAATAAATACTAGAAAAATTAACAAAGTTCCAAAAAAATTCTGTGGTAGATAATTTGATGCATGAGCTTCGCTCCAATTTTCAAATCATTTGGACATCTGAGAAGCTCTCGGAGAAAAAGACAAATCCGGGGTCTGTAAAAATGTTTGCTTTTTTGCTGAGAGCTGCTCAGATGTCCAAATGCTCTAAAAATTGGAGCGAACCTTATGCATCAAATTATATACCACACAAAAAAATTGGATTTTTTTGAATGTTTCTAGTATTTGTTTAGATTTTTTTCGTCAGCGTGGGTGCAGCTGAGCTCGGGCTCAGAAAAGGATTACCGAAAACTATGATATTTATTATGGATTGGAGGTAGTAGATGTTTTCAACAATTTTTATATATGTGCTAAACATTTTTCAAATAAAAGTTGAAATATTTTTTTGAATGATAAGTATTTTTCTTAAAATAACATAGACATTATCTTACATTGCATAATTTTTCAAAAAAATGAACACTTCTTTAAAAGCTTGAACATTTTTTTTAGATTGGGTAAATGTTCTCTAAAATTGACTACATGGATTTCTTTGTAAAGCGTGAACAGTTTTGTTTTTAAATGACACAAACATGTTTTTAATGCTATCTACATTTTTCTTAAACCACTCTAGCAAAAGAATACATTTTTTTCATTTCATGGGTTTTAGATAAATTATATATTTTTAGTTTTGTAATATATTTATTTAGAATATTTTCAAAAATATGAAAAAAAACAAAAGTGAAAATGATGAACAAAAAAAGAAGCAGAAAAATGGACTAACCTGCAGAAAGCTACTTTGGGTCGGTGCAATAGTAGCAACGAGGAGGGTGCCCGTGAGGCAAAACCTTCTTCGGTGTTGCTACAAGCGAGATATACACGGAGATGTCCTATTTTAACGCGCTTTGCCTCAAATAGTCGAACGTTTTTGCATCTGTGCAGCGACCGACTGAGCCTGTTCACAAGCTCTGCGACTTGTAGCGCTAAACAATAAAATCCGCCAAAAGTCACGCGCTCGCTAGGAATGGATCATAAGACCTCACATTCATGTGAGGGCGCTGATAGCCCGCGGGACTAAAGAGAATCCTTGACTAAAAGGCTGCGCGAAACTTTAAGAACTAATGACGTCGGTAGAAACAAACATTTTTAAAAAAAAATCTAAAAAGTGAATATTTTGAGAAACACAAATCCTTTTTGAATCTACGACAAAAAATCAACGTTATTGGGTGCGTGAACAATTTTTAAAATTCTGAAGTAAATTTTGTCAACATGAACAATTTTGGGCAAATGAACATTTTTTAATATGTAAACAATTTTTAAAATGGGATTTTTTAAAAATTATGAACAATTTTGAAATCGTGAACTATTTTGAAATTTTGATAACATTTTTTGAAATTTCGAACATCTATTAAATAATCAACATTTTCTGAAAATTTTAGATTTTCTTTGTAAAATGTGATTGTTTTTAAATTCGAATAGTTTTAAAAAGCAAAAAATATTGAAAACTCCAAGCCAATTTTGTAGATTTATATATATATATTTTACAACTTGGGAATAAACTAAAAATAATTAAAAGAAGGAAATCCCCCCCCCCCCCCCCCCAAAAGACCGAACGATAAACAAAAGACAAGTAAAAGAAACAAAAAATTGGTCCTGGAACATTCCAGAATGCTCCAAACACCGTACAAAAAGTTTTCTCAAACCGGGAGTACATCTGCTTTACTGGGCCGGCCCAATATCTCGTCGCTCGTTCCTAGCCTCGGTAGAGGTCCGCCTATTTGATGTGGAATGCGTCAAATAGAGAATTCCAGCTATCCCCTCCCACTTTGTCCCGGAAAAAAAAATATCCCCTCCCACTTTCAAACCCTATGCGCACTATAGGTGAAATCACTAGGTAACAATTACCCTTTGCAAATGTCACACCCCACCTTGCCAGGCGCTAACAAGTGGAGCATTTCGTGTGTGTGACTTGTCGTAGCCTGTGAGTTTTCTTTTTTCTTTGTATATTTGTTTATTCAAAATGTATTATCTCTTGAACTGTGCACCCAAATACTGAACCATTTTAGCTATTGGATTTCTCACGTCGAGATCTTCAAATCTAGATCGCATGTTTATAGGTCTCGACGAACTTTTTTTAACTAAAAAACAAAAATCCCAAAATAAAAGATGAATAAAAACAAAATCCAAATAGCAAAAAAAACCAAAAACCAAAAAAATAATACCAAAAAAGGAAGAAAAAATCCAATGCGTGAAAGCACAGTTGCGATTTTTACTTTTTTTGGCTAGCACATGCTATGTTTTTTTTTTGCAGAAGTATAGGTTGTGCTTTTTTCTTTTCAAGTAGAAGCACATGTTGTTCTTCTCGCAGAAGCAAAGATGTGCTTCTACGAGAAACACAACCGTTCTTCTTGTGGAAACACAATTTTTGTTTGAGAAACACTAATGTGCTTCGTAAAAAAAACTTTAAAACCTAGGAAAAACCAAGCAAAACCAAAAGGCCAAAAAAAAACTAATACCCACAAGCATGTACATAAAAATAAAAAAAACTAGAATCCCGAGGGAGCGTCCAGCACGCGACACATGGTAGCGGCTGGACGCTCCCCTTGACGCGCTTCTAGGGCACCAAAAGTGATCCCTGAAGGCCGCCCAAGGGGTAACCAATCGTTAGTCACTAGGTCCCCTCAAATGCATATGAGAATAGAAACAACTATATAGGGACATACTAGGGCAAGTGAGAACACCGTGGCGATCTAGGCCCAAAGCTTCAGTTGTTTCAAGCCCTGTTTCTGGTTTCCTCCAAATCGATTGTCTTGTGTAAGCAGTTCTATAAAAAGAAATTGTTTTCTTGCAAGCAATTATGGAGTGGAGCCATGATTAATGTAGCATCGTACTATGATAGATTCAGAGATCAATAATTAGAGTAATTAGCTTGACCCCGATCCCATGAACTAAAGGCAGACACACGACCACTAAAGGCTAGCTACTAATTGAGCACGCAAATGCATTTTGACCAGGCGAGCCCCACATGCATGCATATTTGGCCATAAAAATTGCCAGGAACATGATAACTTCCACTGTAGTCTGTCTACTTGTTGTATTGAAGACCGTTCAAAAAGAAACTCAGCGGTTTGAAGGATATGTTTTTGTCATATGGAGGACGACTTACCCTCATCAACACTTCCTCACTAGTCCATTGATGTTCATGCTATCCTATTTTGAGTTACCTAAAAGGGTGTTGAAAATGCTAGAATTTTAATGGGTTAGATTCTTTTGGCTATGCGAGGAGCGAAAGCAGAAGTACATATTTGCTGAATTAGATATTTTGTGTAGTCCTAAGGATCGAGGTGGATTAGGTATTTGTAACCTCAAAATAAAGCAAGTGCCTACTCATCAAATTTTTATATAAGCTACTTAACTAGGAAGGTGCTTCACAATTGTTGCTGCATAACAAATACATGAACACTTGAATTGACAGGGCGACGACATGATGGCGTTGGAGCGCTCTGGCGATTGCGTTGGCGATGGCGTCGACGCCGCGACTACCTCCGCTGCCTGCGCCACCCTCGTCGTCCCCGCCCTCCTCGGCCCTGCGCCGGCCCCCTCGCTGCCTCTCCCGCTGCTGGCCCCGCCCGCGCCGAAGCCTTCCCCGCCCTCGTCGGTCGCCCCGCGCCACGTCCGGTGGGCCGACATAATCGACGACACCCCCTCCTCCCCTGCCGCCCCCCGACCAGCCCCCTCCCCAGTGCCTCGGCCTACTGCGTCACCCAATGTGGCTGGTGGCTCAGCCCCCCGTGCGCGGGGCTCTGCTGCCGGCTCATGGCGGCCGCGGCCGATGGCCCCGGTGTAGAGTCCGGCTTGGTCCGCCGGGGCGAAGGGGGCTGCCTTGCATGGTCGTGGCAACCGTCGCCAAAACAGGCACTCCTGGGGGGTCGCCGGTCGATCGGACCTCGGCCTTGCGCGGTCTTCCTGGCTCCGCCCGGTGCCCAGCTCCGTCCCCGCGCCGGCGACTCGCCGTGCTGCCCCGGCCTGATGTCTACTACACAGCCTTCTTCTTGTAGACGTTGTTGGTCCTGCAAGTGCACAGGTTTGTAGGACAGTAGCAAATTTCCCTCAAGTGGATGACCTAAGATTTATCAATCCGTGGGAGGCGTAGGATGAAGATGGTCTCTCTCAAGCAACCCTGCAAGCAAATAACAAAGAGTCTCTTGTGTCCCCAACACACCCAATACAATGGTAAATTGTATAGGTGCACTAGTTCGGCGAAGAGATGGTGATACAAGTGCAATATAGATGGTAGATATAGGTATTTGTAATCTGAAATAAAAAAACAGCGAGGTAACTAATGATAAAAGTGAGCGTAAACGGTATTGAAATGCTAGGAAACAAGACATAGGGTTCATACTTTCACTAGTGCAAATTCTCTTAACAATAATAACATAGATAGATCATATAACAATCCCTCAACATGCAACAAAGAGTCACTCCAAAGCCACTAATAGCGGAGAACAAACGAAGAGATTATGGTAGGGTACGAAACCACCTCAAAGTTATTCTTTCGGATCAATCTATTCAAGAGTTCGTACTAGAATAACACCTTAAGACACAAATCAACCAAAACCCTAATGTCACCTAGATACTTCATTGTCACCTCAAGTATCCGTGGGCATGATTATACGATATGCATCACACAATCTCAGATTCATCTATTCAACCAACACAAAGTACTTCAAAGAGTGTCCCAAAGTTTCTACCGGAGAGTCAAGACGAAAACGTGTGCCAACCCTTACGCATAGGTTCATGAGTGGAACCCGCAAGTTGGTCACGAAAACATACATCAAGTGGCACGTGATATCCCATTGTCACCATAGATAAACACGGCAAGACATACATCAAGTGTTCTCAAATCCTTAAAGACTCAATCCGATAAGATAACATCAAGAAGAAAACTCAATTCATCACAAGAGAGTAGAGGGGGAGAAACATCATAAGATCCAACTATAATAGCAAAGCTCGCGATACATCAAGATCGTGCCATAGAGAGAACACGAGAGAGAGAGAGAGAGAGAGAGAGAGAGAGAGAGAGAGATCAAACACATAGCTACTGGTACATACCCTTAGCCCCGAGGGTGAACTACTCCCTCCTCGTCATGGAGAGCGCCGGGATGATGAAGATGGCCACCGGTGAGGGATTCCCCCTCCGATAGGGTGCCGGAACGGGCTCCCGAGAGGTTTTTGGTGGCTACAGAGGCTTGCGGCAGTGGAACTCCCGATCTATCTTCGTATTCGATGGTTTTTGGGTATAAGGGAATATATAGGCGAAAGAAGTCGTTCGGGGGAGCCTCGAGGGGCCCACGAGACAGGGGGCGCGCCCTCCTATCTCCTGGCCTCCTCGAAGCTTCCCTGGCTTGTACTCCAAGTCTCCCGGGTCATGTTCGTTCCAAAAATCACACTCCCGAAGGTTTCATTCCATTTGGACTCCGTTTGATATTCCTTTTCTTCGAAATACTGAAACAGGCAATAAAACAGCGACATGGGTTGGGCCTCTGGTTAGTAGGCTAGTCCCAAAAGTAATATAAAAGTGTATAATAAAGCTCGTAATCATTCAAAACAGATAATAAAATAGCATGAATGCTTCATAAATTATAGATACGTTGGAGACGTATCAGCATCCCCAAGCTTAATTCCTACTCGTCCTCGAGTAGGTAAATGATAAAGAAAGAATTTATGAATGTGAATGCTTAAAATGTGCACAAGTTTGATCAATGATAATTTCAATCACCTTTTCTAGCATGATTATATGTCATACAGTAGTTCATCTCATAAAACTTCTCACGATCAAGTAACAAGCAATTCACATGTTAAAGCATAGACCATAAACTTTCTTGAAAACTAGCAAACTTCATTCTTAGTCATCAAACAATTGCAATTCATCTTATTTTCAGGAAGGGTCTATGTCAGAGCTTTGATTTAGCAAACTCCGCATACTCAACTATCATATAGTCTTCTACAATTGCTAACACTCACGCAATGTTAATGGTTATGGAGTTTTAATCGGACACTGAGAAAGATAGGGGCTTATAGTGTTGCCTCCCAACGTATTCACCTTTGGGTGATGTCAACAATAATAGTTCATGCTAACTTACATCCAATTGGATATATATATCAGGATCTTTCCAACACGAAGTGCTTGCCAAAGGATAAAATGAAAAAGGGAAAGGTGAAGATCACCTTGACTCTTGCATAAAGTAAAATACATAAAGTAACAGATAGGCCCTTCGTAGAGGGAAGTAGAGGTTGTCATGTGCTTTTATGGTTGGATGCACAAAATCTTAATGCAAAAGAACGTTACTTTATATTGCCACTTGTATATGGACCTTTATTATGCAGTCCGTCGCTTTTATTGGTTCCATAACAAGATCGTATAAAGCTTATTTTCTTCACACTAATAGATCATACATATTTAGAGAACAATTTTTATTGCTTGCACCGATGACAACTTACTTGAAGGATCTTACTCAATCCATAGGTAGGTATGGTGGACTCTCATGGCAAAACTGGGTTTAAGGATATTTGGAAGCACAAGTACTATCTCTACTTACTGCAAGGAATTTTGGCTACCATGAGGGGGAAAGGCAAGCTCAACATGTTTGAATGATCCATGACAATATACTTTAACTGAGATGTGAGAAAACATAACCCATTATGTTGTCTTCCTTGTCCAACATCGACTCTTTAGCATGTCATACTTAATGAGTGCTCACAATTATAAAATATGTCAAAGATAGTATATTTATATGTGAAATCTCTCTTCCCTCAATATTCTTTCATGAATTGTTCAAATGACCAATACAATGCTTGCTAACCTTCAATAAATTTACAACCTCTACTTCTTAGATGTGAAGTCATTACTCCCCATGGGATAATCAAATGAGACATATATAATTTCAGATTTATAACATTCAACTCATTCAACCATTTACTCATAAGATATAAGTGAAGCACACGAGTAAATGAAAACTACTCCAAAAAGATATAAGTGAAGATCAATGAGTAGCTAAATAATTACGCAACTATGTGAAGACTCTCTCTCATTTAAGAATTTGAGATCTTGGTATTTTATTCAAACAGCAAGCAAAACAAAATAAAATGACATTGCAAGGATAGCACAACTCATGTGAAGAAGCAAAAACTTAGGCTCAACCGATACTAACCGATAGTTGTTGAAGAAGAAAGGTGGGATGCCTACCGGGGCATCCCCAAGCTTAGATGCTTGAGACTTCTTGAAATATTATCTTGGGGTGCCTTGGGCATCCCCAAGCTTGAACTTCTGTGTCTCCTTAATTCCTCTCATATCATGGTTTCTCTATTTCTCAAAAGCTTCATCCACACCAAACTCAACAAGAACTCATGAGATAGGTTAGTATAAACCAATGCAAAACCTTATGATTTTCTACTGTAACAAATCACTAAAATTATTATTTAACATTTCATACTAAATGCCTCTGCATATTTCATACTCCTATCCTCAAATAGAATCATTAAACAAGCAAACATAAGCAAACAATGCAAACATAACAGCAATCTGCCAAAATAGTACAGTCTGTAAAGAATGCAAGAGTATCAATACTTCCCTAACTTCAAAAATTATGAGAAAAATACTAAGCTGTAGAAGATTTATCATATCTCAAAATTCAAAAAGTTTCAACATTATATCATGCTCTTACTTTTCTAGGGAATTTTTGCAACAGCGGTAAACTTTCTGTTTTCAAACAGCAACATGTATACTAGCAAAATAAGCATGGTAAAGGCTATCCTTGACATTTTTATTGAAAATAAAGATGCAAACATTATTCTAAATAAAATCAAGCAAATACTAAACAAAATAAAACGATGCTCCAAGCAAAACACATATCATGTGGCGAATAAAAATATAGCTCCAAGTAAAGTTACCGATGAACGAAGACGAAAGAGGGGATGCCTTCCGAGGCATCCCCAAGCTTAGGCTCTTGGTTGTCCTTGAAACTTACCTTGGGGTGCCTTGGTCATCCCCAAGATTAGGCTCTTTCCACTCCTTATTCCGTAGTCCATCGAGTCTTTTACCCAAAACTTGAAAACTTCAACCACACAAAACTCAACACAAAACTCGTAAGCTCCGTTAGTATAAGAAAATAAAACTACCACTTAGGTACTGTAATGAACTCATTCTAAATTCATATTGGTGTAATATCTACTGTATTCTAACTTCTCTATGGTTCATACCGTCTGATACTACTCATAGATTCATCAAAATAAGCAAACAACACAATGAAAACAGAATCTGTCAAAAACAGAACAGTCTTTAGTAATATGTATCATTCGAATACTTCTGTAACTCTAAAAATTCTGAAATAAATTTCTGGACCTGAGTAATTTGTCTATTAATCATCTGCAAAAATAATAAACCTAAAAGCACTATCCAGTAAAAAATGGCAGCTATTCTCGTGAGCGCTAAAGTTTCTGTTTTTTTACAGCAAGATCATACAGACTTCACCCAAGTCTTCCCAAAGGTTCTACTTGGCACTTTATTAAAACAGAAGCTATAAAACATGATTACTACAGTATCATAATAATGTGGACACACAAAAACAGTAAGGATAAATATTGGGTTGTCTCCCAACAAGCGCTTTTCTTTAATGCCTTTCTAGCTAGGCATGATGATGGCAATGATGCTCGCATAAAAGAGAAGAATTGAAATATAACGGGAGCATTATGAAGCATATGACTAGCACATTTAAGTCTAACACACTTCCTATGCATAGGGATTTTGTGAGCAAACAACTTATGGGAACAATAATCAACTATCATAGGAAGGTAAAACAAGCATAGCTTCAAGATTTTGAACACATAGGGAGGAAACTTGACATTATTGCAATTCCTACAAGCATATATTCCTCCCTCATAATAATTTTTAGTTGCATCATGAATGAATTCAACAATATAACCATCACATAAATCATTTTTTTCATGATCTACAAGCATAGAAGATTTACTACTCTTCACATAAGCAAATTTCTTCTCATGAATAGTAGTGGGAGCAAACTCAACAAAATAATTATCATGTGAGGCAATAATCCAATTGAAAACTAAAATCATGATGACAAGTTTCATGGTTATCATTATTCTCAATAGCATACAAGTCATCACAATAATCATCATAGATAGCAACTTTGTTCTCATAATCAATTGGAACCTCTTCCGAAATAGTGGAATCATCACTAAATAAAGTCATGACCTCTCCAAATCCAATTTCATATTCATCACAATAAGATTCAACATCCTCCAAAATAGTGGGATCACTACTTCCTAAAGTTGAAACTCTTCCAAACTCACTTTCATCAATATAATAATCAAAAATAGGAGGCATGCTTTCATCATAATAAAGATTCTCATCAAAACTTGGGGGACTAAAAATATCATATTCATCAAACATAGCTTCCCCAAGCTTGTGGCTTTGCATATCTTAGCATCATGGATTTTCAAGGAATTCATACAAACAACATTGCAATCATGCTCATCATTCAAAGATTTAGTATCAAGCATTTTATAGACTTCTTCTTCTAGCACTTGAGCATAATTTTCCTTTTCATCATACTCACAAAAGATATTAAAAAGATGAAGCGTATGAGACAAACTCAATTCCATTTTTTGTAGTTTTCTTTTATAAACCTAACTAGTGATAAAACAAGAAACAAAAAGATTCGATTGCAAGATCTAAAGATATACCTTCAAGCACTCACCTCCCCGGCAACGGCGCCAGAAAAGAGCTTGGTTGACGGGGTGTGAGTGCCGCTTACCTAGCCTCCCTGGAAACGACACCAGAAAAGAGCTTGATGTCTACTACACAACCTTCTTCTTGTAGACGTTGTTGGGCCTGCAAGTGCACAGGTTTGTAGGACAGTAGCAAATTTCCCTCAAGTGGATGACCTAAGGTTTATCAATCCGTGGGAGGCGTAGGATGAAGATGGTCTCTCTCAAGCAACCCTGCAAGCAAATAACAAAGAGTCTCTTGTGTCCCCAACACACCCAATACAATGGTAAATTGTATAGGTGCACTAGTTCGGCGAAGAGATGGTGATACAAGTGCAATATAGATGGTAGATATAGGTATTTGTAATCTGAAATAATAAAAACAGCGAGGTAACTAATGATAAAAGTGAGCGTAAACGGTATTGAATTGCTAGGAAACAAGGCATAGGGTTCATACTTTCACTAGTGCAAATTCTCTCAACAATAATAACATAGATAGATCATATAACAATCCCTCAACATGCAACAAAGGGTCACTCCAAAGCCACTAATAGCGGAGAACAAACGAAGAGATTATGGTAGGGTACGAAACCACCTCAAAGTTATTCTTTCGGATCAATCTATTCAAGAGTTCGTACTAGAATAACACCTTAAGACACAAATCAACCAAAACCCTAATGTCACCTAGATACTTCATTGTCACCTCAAGTATCCGTGGGCATGATTATACGATATGCATCACACAATCTCAGATTCATCTATTCAACCAACACAAAGTACTTCAAAGAGTGTCCCAAAGTTTCTACCGGAGAGTCAAGACGAAAACGTGTGCCAACCCTTACGCATAGGTTCATGAGTGGAACCCGCAAGTTGATCACCAAAACATACATCAAGTGGCACGTGATATCCCATTGTCACCACAGATAAACACGGCAAGACATACATCAAGTGTTCTCAAATCCTTAAAGACTCAATCCGATAAGATAACATCAAGAAGAAAACTCAATTCATCACAAGAGAGTAGAGGGGGAGAAACATCATAAGATCCAACTATAATAGCAAAGCTCGCGATACATCAAGATCGTGCCATAGAGAGAACACGAGAGAGAGAGAGAGAGAGAGAGAGAGAGAGAGAGAGAGATCAAACACATAGCTACTGGTACATACCCTCAGCCCCGAGGGTGAACTACTCCCTCCTCGTCATGGAGAGCGTCGGGATGATGAAGATGGCCATCTGTGAGGAATTCCCCCTCCGCCAGGGTGCCGGAATGGGCTCTCGAGAGGTTTTTGGTGGCTACAGAGGCTTGCGGTGGCGGAACTCCCGATCTATCTTCGTATTCGATGGTTTTAGGGTATAAGGGAATACATAGGTGAAAGAAGTCGGTCGGGGGAGCCTCGAGGGGGCCATGAAACAGGGGGCGCGCCCAGGGGGTGGGCGCGCCCTCCTATCTCCTGGCCTCCTCGAAGCTTCCCTGGCTTGTACTCCAAGTCTCCCGGATCATGTTCGTTCCAAAAATCACGCTCCCGAAGGTTTATTCCGTTTGGACCCCGTTTGATATTCCTTTTCTTCGAAATATTGAAACAGGCAATAAAACAGTAATATGGGTTGGGCCTCCGGTTAGTAGGTTAGTCCCAAAAGTAATATAAAAGTGTATAATAAAGCCCGTAATCATTCAAAATAGATAATAAACTAGCATGAATGCTTCATAAATTATAGATACGTTGGAGACGTATCATGGCCCCGTCAATCCTCGTCCGCTCCTCCCCTTTTGTCACATCCCTAGCTGCTGGTAGTGCTCTAGGCTAGCTTCATGTGTGCATCATGTCTATATTTTCGAAACTTGAACTGAGGAATTTTGGAAGCCTCAAAAACTTAAATAAAATAGGGGCAAAAACCCTAGAAATCTCATTCATTGCTCCAAAATGCTCTTCTTAAATGTTTGATAATTTTTGGTAAGGGTTCTTGTCCCAACCAAAATATTGAACATTTTTAAGGATTTATTTTTGGGACTTTGGATTTAATTCATTAGCTATTTGAATTTGAATTATATTCATATAATTAGAATATAATTTCAAATACCCCTGAAATATTTTATAAGCTTTTGGAAAAGTCCATCTAGCAATATAAAATATTCAGAGGAGTTTTGGCATTGTTTGAATTATTTTAAATTCAAAACAGTGGCAAAATAAATTAAATAAAAAATAAACAGAACAGAAAAAAAAAACAGAGCAGAGGACTACCTGGCGCTCACCTCAGCCCACTTACCTGGCCCAGCTCCTCCAGCGCGGCCCAGCCGGCCCAGCCCATCTCCACTTCCTCCCCTGTCGTCTTCCTCCCTGCCAGGAGGACGGGCACGCGCCCGGCGCGCGCGGCCACGCGCCCCGGCCACCTCCTGCTTCCCGGCCACCTCCTGCTTCCCCCCCGGCCTCCCTAGCGACGCCACGACGAGGCCTCGTGTCCCCTCGCTCCTCTTCCTCCCCCGCTGCATCCCCTCTCTCCTCTGCTCCCTCTCTCTCGCCCGGACCGAACGGAGCCGCCGCCACCGACGAGCTCCCTCGCGGCCACCGCCACCCCCTCTCCTCCCCGACGTGCTCCCGAGCTCCTGCACCTCGTCGCCAACCCCCTCACCGAGCCACGTGACCGGAAGAGCCCCGAAGCACCGCCCCGACGCTTTTTCCCCTCCTCGGCCACCGAGGATCGCCGTCGTCAAATTCATCGCCGTCCGGCCTCCCTCAAGCTCGCCGTCCACCTCTACAGGGTCTATGTGAGCTCCTCTTCCATTTCCCCTCCTCCCCGCGCTCGTTCCCGCACGCTAGCCGCCCTTTCCACCGGGGCCGTGAGCTCCTCGCCGCCGGCGATGACGCGGACAAGGCCAGAGCCACCGGAGCTAGCTACCGAGCACGGCAACGTGCTCCACACCTCACCAGGAACCTAACACACACACTAGCTTCCCCTCCCGTGCCCCCTAACGCCAACCCCGACCTCGCCCGAACTCCGGCCGCCACCTCCCTCGCCGCTGCCGATGACACAGCCAACCCCAACTCCTCTGGCTTGCTCCATTGGATGCGCACGAGCTCGAGCTCCCTGTAGAACCCCTCCGCGCGTCGAATGGGCGCCGGAGCAGCCATTCCGGCGAGCCACCGCCGCGTCTGGTCGTTGCCGGCGGTTAGACGCCGGTGGATTAGCCGGGTTGACCAGGGATTTGACCCCCCTGGGTCACTGACGTGTGGGCCCGTCCCCTGCTAACCTTTGGTTAAATTAATAACTAAGTTTAATTAAGCCACTGACTCACTGACATGCGGGCCCGGGCCGACTAATTAAACTAGGTTAGGTTTAAATTATATTAGGATTAGCCGTAGTCACTGACCAGTGGGCCCCACTGGTCAGGTTTGACCCGAGCCGGCCCCTGTTGACTTGCTGACGTCATGCCAACGTCATGCGGACGCAGTAATGTTTTCTGGATTTAATTTAATTCTGAAATTCCAGAAAATGCCTATAACTTCTAAAAATCATAGAAAATTAACCGTAACTCCAAATGAAATAAATTATATATGAAAAATTATCAGAAAAATTCAAGGAATCCATCTGTACCATTTTCATGCATGTTAGAACAACTTATAGCTGCTGTTTAGCACAAATCATATAAAGGGCATTTAAATATCCACATATGGAGTTTGAATTTGAATCTTGGATTCAAACCAACTTCATTTAATCTGGTTTTAGTTGCATTAGCTCAAAACACATTCATTTCGCCATGTCATGATCATGCATCATATTGTGCATTGCATTGATTGTGTTCCCTTCTGTGTTGCCGGTATTTGTCCCCTCTCGATAGACGTGATACCGATGATGTGATCGTTGACACTGATGAAGACTCAATGTTATCTTCAGAAGTGCCAGGCAAGCAAAACCCCCTTGTTCATTCCGATACAATCCTACTCTCTCGCTCCTGCTCTCTTTTAATGCATTAGGACAACACCGATTCAACTGTTACATGCTGCGGTAGTTGAACCCCTTTATCCTCTGCATGACCTGTCATTGCCACAGTAAATAGATGAAACCCACTAGCATGAGTAGGAGTTGTTTGAGCCCTGTTGTGCCTACTCATTCATGTTTGTTTGTCATGCCTGCTACTGCTTAGAGTTGAGTCAGGTCTGATTCATCGGGGATGAATCAGAGGCGTGTGAACCTGTCCTACTGTGTGTGACCTAAGTGTGTGAATACGATTTGGTAAAGGTAGCGGTGAGAGGCCATGTAGGAGTACATGGTGGGTTGTCTCATTGCAGCCGTCCTCAGGAACTGAGTTCTGTGTTTGTGATCCATGATTCAGCTACTACCATACATTGGGCCCTGAAATATGACCCCGCTCGACTTCTTATTCACCCTAGTCCTCTGTCCAGGAGTTGCAAGTAGTTTCTGGTGTTTGTAGCTTACTGGAGGCCGTGGACAGCGCTGACCGTAGGGGTGGGCTGTGATGCGGTAGGTACGTGGCACGGTGTACCGGATGCCCGTTTGGTATCTCGGGAACCCTGTTCACATCGTTTGGGGCTGTGAGCGAAACTCCGGCCGGATCTCCTCATGGATGGAACCCGAATAGGCGATAAACCTGGACTAGAGACTTGAGTGTTTAGGTAGGTCGTGGTCTACACCCACGTCGGCTTTCGCTTGAAGTCTGCCGAGCACATGTCGTGTGCAGACGCTAAGTGGTGGAAACATGTATGAAGAAGTACACCCCTGCAGGGTTAACATCATCTATTCGAATAGCCGTGTCCGCGGTAAAGGACTTCTGGGTTGCTTATATCAGTTCATAGACAAGTGAAAGTGGATACTCTAAAATACGCAAGATAAGCGTGAGTGCTATGGATGGCGTTCTCGTAGGGAGACGGGGGCGGATCCATAGTGGTGTATTGATATGGTGAATATGTGGACTCGTGTGCGCCACCTCAAAAGAGTTACTTGCAGTCGTAGTTTAGGATAGCCACCGAGTCAAAGCTGGCTTGCTGCAGTTAAACCCCACCATCCCCTTGTTGAAAATGATGCATATGTAGTTAGTTCTGATGTAAGTCTTGCTGGGTACATTTGTACTCACGTTTGCCTATTTTATGTTTTTGCAGAGAGACTTCAGTCTCACTAGTAGTTCCGCTTGGACTTCGACGTTTAGCTTGATACCTCAGCTATGATCTTGTGCCCTCGGCAGGATCTGATAGATAGTCAGACTTCTCAGCCTTTTTCATTTATAGATGTCTGTACTCAGACATGATAGCTTCCGCTTGTGCTTTGATTTGTATGCTCTGATTGTTGGGTCATGAGACCCATGTTTGTAATATCTCGCTCCTCGGAGCCTATTGAATAGTTACTTGAGTCGTAGAGTCATTTTGTGATGCCATGTTGTATTGCACATATCGAGCATATTGTGTGTATGTTATTGAAATGCTTGGTATGTGTGGGATCTGACCATCTAGTTGTTTATCTTTAGTAGCCTCTCTTATCGGGAAATGTCTCCTAGTGTTTCACTGAGCCATGGTAGCTTGCTACTGCTCCGGAACACTTAGGCTGGCCGGCATGTGTCCTTCTTCGTTCCTGTGTCTGTCCCTTCGGGGAAATGTCACGCGATGAATACCGGAGTCCTGTTAGCCCGCTACAGCCCGGTTCACTGGAGTCCTGCTAGCCTATTTCTACAGCCTGGATTCACTCGCTGATGACCGACACGTTCGATGCTGGGTCATGGATGCATGTCCCTGTAAGTCTGTGCCACTTTGGGTTTACGACTAGCCATGTCAGCCCAGGCTCCTTATCATATGGATGCTAGCGACACTATCATATACGTGTGCCAAAAGGCGCAAACGGTTCCGGGCAAAGGTAATGCGACACCCGTGGGAATACCGTGCGTGAGGCCGCAAAGTGATATGAGGTGTTACATGCTAGATCGATGTGACATTGAGTCGGGGTCCTGACAGCGTTGGTATCAGAGCTTGACTGCCTGTAGGATTACCAAGCCAAACTGGTCGAAGTTGAGTCTAGAAATGCTTTAGTTATATATAAGGGAATTGATTGTGGGATGGAACGTAAGGCTCTTTTTACTCCTTATACCTCATGGCCTTCTGATCTGAGTCATCATCTTCTCTTCTACGGGGATTAAGAACTAGGCTATCTCTTCTTTCTATCAGGATCACGTGTTACTAATCCGTAGACTTATAGATTGTTGGATTTAAGCTTGAGTTCAGTTGCTACTACTTCCGTACGTTAATTGTTGATCTCGAAACCGTGATATTGCGCTTCTGAGTGGTTATGCCACCATTTTTGTGAATGGCTCAAATCTTTTCTGAGCATTTACAGCCGTTATGCTGTCCGAGTCATCCCAGGTTTCTAAATAGTCTGATGCATTTGCAAAATCCTTTCCCTCTGGTTTCGATGTTCCTTTATGCCAGCTCAATCACACTAATTGTTGAGTTGAGGTATTCTATTGCCTTGACTTTTATGTTGGAGTTACTATTATGACCCTAGGTGTTTAGGGAGTCACCTAGAAATCTAGCAACGTTTTGTGTTCTCAGTGTGAAGATTCTGGCCATCATTCTCGAAAGCATCCCGTGATGCTACTTAGTAGTAGGTATTCTATTTCTGGGTTTTGAACCCGAGATTCACTCTACCTACTTCATGTTGATAGTAATTGCTAGTGCCTTTAGGATATTAGTAACTTTGCGATAGTCCTCGAGGTTCGTGGTACATCTTTCTTCCAAATACCATGAACTACTTATGGCAGAAGTTCCTCGTTGAACTGAAATATCACAACAGGATTATTTTTGATGAGTTCTCCATGCTATATTGTGACTCTGCCAGTCCTACCTCTCTGCATGGGTTATCCGGAAGAAATATGTTGAACTTGGTTCGACATACTAATCTATGCATCCACAACTCAGAAAATTATGTGTTCCTTTGAGATGTTCTCTTTAGTTGCCTTCTGACCCTCGTCTATCAATTGATAGTCAAGAGTATGCGTGCATTCGTTTATCGATGCCTATTACTCTTGTGGTCCGTCAAGCCATTCTATCGCGGAATGACTAGGAGAAACAAACTCCAGTACCTCATCCATATCCAGGATCGGGTCAAAGAAGTTGTCTTCCACAGATCAGATGCAATCCAGCTATTGATTCTGTTCTACCCTGAAGTATTACCGTCTTTATGTCAGGATTTTCATGAGGATTGCACCGGCTCTTGTGAATTCTTGATGTAGTGATACTTCTCGCCATCATTATTCATCCCTCGGTTCCGTGTTGTCGCAACCGGAATGCCGACAAGTGAATCGTGATGTGTGAATTAAATACTCCTAGCAACCTTGTTGCTTGGTAGTTAAATGGACGATAACCTCATTCTCAGCATATTGATTATTGAATCGTCACCCTAAGACTGATCGTGCTATCTAGTTCTTATTTCAGTGCACCCTTCGGTCAATGAGTTAGGACTGTGTCAAGTCCTCACTCATTTGATCATATCATCTTGCCCTGAAAAGCAAGATTGTTCTCGAGCTTAGTAACATATCGGTGGCTCGTGATTTTCCGAAGATCTTCTCAGAAGTATTACCAGGTTGTCACCTGACCGCTGTGTTGAGCTCGTGATCAAGTTGGTTTATCCTGTAAACCACCCTTTCTCCAAGAATCCGTGTTGGATATCCCTGAGCTAGTTGGTTAAGCTAGACAACAACTTGGAGAGTTGGAAGATAAAAGCTTGCCTGACTTAACTCGTTCCAAAGGGATATTCTTGTGTAGGGTGTGCTGAAGAAAGATGATATCTTCATCGATTGGTCCTTGTGATCAGTTGCTGGACCTATTGTCTTATCAATCCTTTGATTTGAGTGTGGGCTATCGTCAAATCAAATCAGTACCAACGATGCTCGTAATGTTGTCTTATTCGTGGTTGATCCCTCGAGCATACACCATTACATCTTGGGTCTGACCAATGCTAACACTTGTTCTCTTAACTATGGAATTCCTTTTAAAGGGAAACCCGGAAGAATTGTTGTTGAGCCCATTGACAACATCCTTATCTCCTCCATGATTTTGTTGAACATTAAGCTAGTGCTGGAAACTTTTGAAAGCATTTCTTCATGCTAACTCATGAAGTATTTGTTTGATGAAAGGAGTGACTTCCTCTTATACACGTGCATTTGGTGAAAGTTGCCGCCGTGGATTTGAGAAAGTTAGTTTTGCTTCCTCTGGAATCATCCCAAGTCAGTCATGCATACGTGCGAAGTATTCTGTGGTCTGGAGACTTGCAACCTTCATTCCATATGTGTTCCGAGCACACCAAGCCACTGATTGAGTTGTTCAAAGATAAAGGAGTCTGTCCAAGGTGAACTCTTTGGACTTCCACGCGTGGAGACTTCGATGTCATTAATGATGGTTCCCCACCTGAACTCGGTAGTGTTTTATTATAAGACTACCACGTGGTCATGTTTGTCTTGGACAACATGTTCACATGTTTGTAGCAGAACCAGCTCATGTTTTGGAGCTTGCTATCGTAGTTCATCTCCCGAGAATCCCGCAACGTCATCTCGTCGATTTGTGTTGCAAACTTTCATTTTTCTTCCTAGACTCGATGAGTCTGGAATATCCTGACACCAACCAGATCTGAATCTCAGGCAGATATGATGGTTTGGAACATTTCCCAAGAACTATAATATCGGTCCCTCGAAAACCGGTAAAGTGGATGTCGTGGCCAACACATCCAGCCGGAAGACCTGTTATTATAATATCTTGATTGAGGAAGTTGGCCACCTCCCCATAGGGATTTCGTAGGATTTACTCCCTAGTTGCCCCTATGGATTTCTGAGATCCCAAAGTCCGACCTTTTTACTTGATGTTCTAGTTATCAAACCATTCAATGATTGGATTACACTAGCACATCAAGGAGAACATTAGAAGCGGAGTGCTAAATGTCTCTCGGTCGATCATCCAGATTTTGTTTCCTTGGCCTCGCTAGGATGAAATCTGAGTTGATGTTATCTTCCTATGCATCTGCATCGTCCATCGTTGTTCATCATGGTGGTATGTTGTGTTGCCAGGATCCTTGACACGGATGTTGGTAAAACCTTGATGAATATGGAAATGCTCAAGTTCTTGAGAGCACGCACAAGCGCTAGGTGTTATCATCGGCACTAACTGGGTTTGCTCTCAGTTTCCTCGGCAATGCTATGATCTTTTCAAACAGTGAATTCACTCTTTATTGTTGGGTTCTTCCCCAGCTACCAGAATCATTCCCAGCATTTGCATTTTGTTCCCAGCTTGCACCGCCAATGTGCCATTCTACCATGGGTCTCTTCCATTTCCGGTGATAAGCAAATTCATCCATTACGTTGTCTTCAACAAGGTAATCCACATCATCCAAGTCTGAGTATGCCATTCTACCGACCCCCTCCAAATGATCGCTTGTGATTGCCTTAGGCTGGTTTAAAGAGTTTCAATGATCTCTGAATCAAAGGTAATTCTTTTTGCCACTTAAGGAAATAATCTAAGAAACACCCTCCTCCAGGATGTTTCGTCGTGGTATCATAGCAACTCAACTCCTCGCTACGTTGACAACCGATTACCACCTTCTTAAGCGTTAAATTGTGGTCTACCTAGTGAACCTTCGTCATCTGCTTCACTCCATTCCTATGGATGTGTGCTCGTGTCTCAACCCGAGAGATGGTCCTATGTCTCGTTCCGTGAGTTGTTCGATCTTCGAGAAGATCGACCCTGCTAGAGTCTCCTTCTTTCCTCCATGTCATGTTGACAGGATTTTTCAAGGCAAGACTTCAAGACAATGATGGTGAATGAATCAACGTTCAACTGAAGTGCACCCTGGATCGTGAAGATTATACTAGTCTGCGTTACCCTTCACTTTACCCTACGCTTGAATCTCGAGAAGAGATTCTTGTTTAGTGGGGGTGAGTTGTCACATCCCTAGCTGCTGGTAGTGCTCTAGGCTAGCTTCATGTGTGCATCATGTCTATATTTTCGAAACTTGAACTGAGGAATTTTGGAAGCCTCAAAAACTTAAATAAAAGAGGGGCAAAAACCCTAGAAATCTCATTCATTGCTCCAAAATGCTCTTCTTAAATGTTTGATAATTTTTGGTAAGGGTTCTGGTCCCAACCAAAATATTGAACATTTTTAAGGATTTATTTTTGGGACTTTGGATTTAATTCATTAGCTATTTGAATTTGAATTATATTCATATAATTAGAATATAATTTCAAATACCCCTGAAATATTTTATAAGCTTTTGGAAAAGTCCATCTAGCAATATAAAATATTCAGAGGAGTTTTGGCATTGTTTGAATTATTTTAAATTCAAAACAGTGGCAAAATAAATTAAATAAAAAATAAATAGAACAGAAAAAAAAACAGAGCAGAGGACTACCTGGCGCTCACCTCAGCCCACTTACCTGGCCCAGCTCCTCCAGCGCGGCCCAGCCGGCCCAGCCCATCTCCACTTCCTCCCCTGTCGTCTTCCTCCCTGCCAGGAGGACGGGCACGCACTCGGCGCGCGCGGCCACGCGCCCCGGCCACCTCCTGCTTCCCCCCCGGCCTCCCTAGCGACGCCACGACGAGGCCTCGTGTCCCCTCGCTCCTCTTCCTCCCCCGCTGCATCCCCTCTCTCCTCTGCTCCCTCTCTCTCGCCCGGACCGAACGGAGCCGCCGCCACCGACGAGCTCCCTCGCGGCCACCGCCACCCCCTCTCCTCCCCGACGTGCTCCCGAGCTCCTGCACCTCGTCGCCAACCCCCTCACCGAGCCACGTGACCGGAAGAGCCCCGAAGCACCGCCCCGACGCTTTTTCCCCTCCTCGGCCACCGAGGATCGCCGTCGTCAAATTCGTCGCCGTCCGGCCTCCCTCAAGCTCGCCGTCCACCTCTACAGGGTCTATGTGAGCTCCTCTTCCATTTCCCCTCCTCCCCGCGCTCGTTCCCGCACGCTAGCCGCCCTTTCCACCGGGGCCGTGAGCTCCTCGCCGCCGGCGATGACGCGGACAAGGCCAGAGCCACCGGAGCTAGCTACCGAGCACGGCAACGTGCTCCAAACCTCACCAGGAACCTAACACACACACTAGCTTCCCCTCCCGTGCCCCCTAACGCCAACCCCGACCTCGCCCGAACTCCGGCCGCCGCCTCCCTCGCCGCTGCCGACGCCACAGCCAACCCCAACTCCTCTGGCTTGCTCCATTGGATGCGCACGAGCTCGAGCTCCCTGTAGAACCCCTCCGCGCGTCGAATGGGCGCCGGAGCAGCCATTCCGGCGAGCCACCGCCGCGTCTGGTCGTTGCCGGCGGTTAGACGCCGGTGGATTAGCCGGGTTGACCAGGGATTTGACCCCCCTGGGTCACTGACGTGTGGGCCCGTCCCCTGCTAACCTTTGGTTAAATTAATAACTAAGTTTAATTAAGCCACTGACTCACTGACATGCGGGCCCGGGCCGACTAATTAAACTAGGTTAGGTTTAAATTATATTAGGATTAGCCGTAGTCACTGACCAGTGGGCCCCACTGGTCAGGTTTGACCGGAGCCGGCCCCTGTTGACTTGCTGACGTCATGCCAACGTCATGCGGACGCAGTAATGTTTTCTGGATTTAATTTAATTCTGAAATTCCAGAAAATTCCTATAACTTCTAAAAATCATAGAAAATTAACCGTAACTCCAAATGAAATAAATTATATATGAAAAATTATCAGAAAAATTCAAGGAATCCATCTGTACCATTTTCATGCATGTTAGAACAACTTATAGCTGCTGTTTAGCACAAATCATATAAAGGGCATTTAAATATCCACATATGGAGTTTGAATTTGAATCTTGGATTCAAACCAACTTCATTTAATCTGGTTTTAGTTGCATTAGCTCAAAACACATTCATTTCGCCATGTCATGATCATGCATCATATTGTGCATTGCATTGATTGTGTTCCCTTCTGTGTTGCCGGTATTTGTCCCCTCTCGATAGACGTGATACCGATGATGTGATCGTTGACACTGATGAAGACTCAATGTTATCTTCAGAAGTGCCAGGCAAGCAAAACCCCCTTGTTCATTCCGATACAATCCTACTCTCTCGCTCCTGCTCTCTTTTAATGCATTAGGACAACACCGATTCAACTGTTACATGCTGCGGTAGTTGAACCCCTTTATCCTCTGCATGACCTGTCATTGCCACAGTAAATAGATGAAACCCACTAGCATGAGTAGGAGTTGTTTGAGCCCTGTTGTGCCTACTCATTCATGTTTGTTTGTCATGCCTACTACTGCTTAGAGTTGAGTCAGGTCTGATTCATCGGGGATGAATCAGAGGCGTGTGAACCTGTCCTACTGTGTGTGAGCTAAGTGTGTGAATACGATTTGGTAAAGGTAGCGGTGAGAGGCCATGTAGGAGTACATGGTGGGTTGTCTCATTGCAGCCGTCCTCAGGAACTGAGTTCTGTGTTTGTGATCCATGATTCAGCTACTACCATACATTGGGCCCTGAAATATGACCCCGCTCGACTTCTTATTCACCCTAGTCCTCTGTCCAGGAGTTGCAAGTAGTTTCTGGTGTTTGTAGCTTACTGGAGGCCGTGGACAGCGCTGACCGTAGGGGTGGGCTGTGATGCGGTAGGTACGTGGCACGGTGTACCGGATGCCCGTTTGGTATCTCGGGAACCCTGTTCACATCGTTTGGGGCTGTGAGCGAAACTCCGGCCGGATCTCCTCATGGATGGAACCCGAATAGGCGATAAACCTGGACTAGAGACTTGAGTGTTTAGGTAGGTCGTGGTCTACACCCACGTCGGCTTTCGCTTGAAGTCTGCCGAGCACATGTCGTGCGCAGACGCTAAGTGGTGGAAACATGTATGAAGAAGTACACCCCTGCAGGGTTAACATCATCTATTCGAATAGCCGTGTCCGCGGTAAAGGACTTCTGGGTTGCTTATATCAGTTCATAGACAAGTGAAAGTGGATACTCTAAAATACGCAAGATAAGCGTGAGTGCTATGGATGGCGTTCTCGTAGGGAGACGGGGGCGGATCCATAGTGGTGTATTGATATGGTGAATATGTGGACTCGTGTGCGCCACCTCAAAAGAGTTACTTGCAGTCGTAGTTTAGGATAGCCACCGAGTCAAAGCTGGCTTGCTGCAGTTAAAACCCACCATCCCCTTGTTGAAAATGATGCATATGTAGTTAGTTCTGATGTAAGTCTTGCTGGGTACATTTGTACTCACGTTTGCCTATTTTATGTTTTTGCAGAGAGACTTCCGTCTCACTAGTAGTTCCGCTTGGAGTTCGACGTTTAGCTTGATACCTCAGCTACGATCTTGTGCCCTCGGCAGGATCTGATAGATAGTCAGGCTTCTCAGCCTTTTTCATTTATAGATGTCTGTACTCAGACATGATAGCTTCCGCTTGTGCTTTGATTTGTATGCTCTGATTGTTGGGTCATGAGACCCATGTTTGTAATATCTCGCTCCTCGGAGCCTATTGAATAGTTACTTGAGTCGTAGAGTCATTTTGTGATGCCATGTTGTATTGCACATATCGAGCATATTGTGTGTATGTTATTGAAATGCTTGGTATGTGTGGGATCTGACCATCTAGTTGTTTATCTTTAGTAGCCTCTCTTACCGGGAAATGTCTCCTAGTGTTTCACTGAGCCATGGTAGCTTGCTACTGCTCCGGAACACTTAGGCTGGCCGGCATGTGTCCTTCTTCGTTCCTGTGTCTGTCCCTTCGGGGAAATGTCACACGATGAATACCGGAGTCCTGTTAGCCCGCTACAGCCCGGTTCACCGGAGTCTGCTAGCCTAGTGCTACAGCCTGGTTCACTCGCTGATGACCGACACGTTCGATGCTGGGTCATGGATGCCTGTCCTTGTAAGTCTGTGCCACTTTGGGTTTATGACTAGCCATGTCAGCCCAGGCTCCTTATCATATGGATGCTAGCGACACTATCATATACGTGTGCCAAAAGGCGCAAACGGTTCCGGGCAAAGGTAATGCGACACCCGTGGGAATACCGTGCGTGAGGCCGCAAAGTGATATGAGGTGTTACATGCTAGATCGATGTGACATTGAGTCGGGGTCCTGACACCTTTCCGCCCCTTCATCGGCACCTTCGGCTCCTCCTCCGTCCGGTTCTCCTCCCTCGGTCCTCGCCGGCATCCAGGTCTGGCTCTCGGTGCTGGTTCCCAGGCAGCGGCGGCGGCGGCGGCGCCCGCCAGTCAAGGGGAAACCCTTCGGATCGGGACCCCTCCACGCACCCTAGGCCTCGCCTCTTAGGGCCGCGGCCTACTGGGCCCCTGCCCTGCTGGGTGATACGTCCATTTTGCATCATGCTTTTATATCAATATTTATTGCATTATGGGTTGTTATTACACATTATATCTCAATACTTATGGCTATTCTCTCTTATTTTACAAGGTTTACCATGAAGAGGGGGACTGCCAGCAGCTGGAATTCTGGCTGGAAAGGGAGCAAACATTGGAAACCTATTCTGCACTGCTTCAAAAGTCCTGAAACTCCATGAAACATCTTTTTGGAATTAATAAGAATTATTGAGCAAAAGAAATACATCAAGGGGCCCACACCCTATCCAGGAGAGTGGAGCCCCCCCCCCTACTCGGCGCGCCCCTATCTCCTGGGCCCCTTGGTAGGCCTCAGGTGTCCATCTTCTGCTATATGAGAGCTTTTACCCTGGAAAAAATCGTGGGCAAGCTTACGGAACGAAACTCTTCCGCCACGAGGTGGAACCTTGGCGGAACCAATCTAGGGCTCTGGCGGAGCTGTTCTGCCAAGGACACTTCCCTCCGGGAGGGGGAAATCATCACCAACGTCATCTACAACGATCCTCTCATCGGGAGGGGGTCAATCTCCATCAACATCTTCACCAGCACCATCTCCTCTCAAAACCCTAGTTCATCTCTTGTATCCAATCTTGTATCAAAACCACAAATTGGTACCTGTGGGTTGCTAGTAGTGTTGATTACTCCTTGTAGTTGATGCTAATTGGTTTACTTGGTGGAAGATCATATGTACAGATCCTTAATGCATATTATTACCCCTCTGATTATGAACATGAATATGCTTTGTGAGTAGTTACGTTTGTTCCTGAGGACATGGGTGAAGTCTTGCTATTAGTAGTCATGTGAATTTGGTATTCATTCGATATTTTGATGAGATGTATGTTGTCTTTTCCTCTAGTGGTGTTATGTGAACGTCGACTACATGACACTTCACCATTATTTGAGCCTAGAGGAAGGCATTGGGAAGTAATAAGTAGATGATGGGTTGCTAGAGTGACAGAAGCTTAAACCCTAGTTTATGTGTTGCTTCGTTAGGGGCTGATTTGGATCCATGTGTTTAATGTTGTGGTTAGGATTACCTTAATACTTATTTTTGTAGTTGCGGATGCTTGCAACAGGGGTTAATCATAAGTGGGATGCTTGTCCAAGTAAGGGAAGTATCCAAGCACCGGTCCACCCACATATCAAATTATCAAAGTACCGAACGCGAATCATATGAACGTGATGAAAACTAGCTTGATGATAATTCCCATGTGTCCTCGGGAGCTCCTTTCTCATTATTAGAAATTGTCCAGGCTTATCCTTTGCTACATAAAGGATTGGGCCACCTTGCTGCACTTTATTTACTTTATTTACTTGTTACTCGTTACCATTTATCTTCTCACAAAACTATCTATCACCTACAATTTCAGTGCTTGCAGAGAAAACCTTACTAAAACTGCTTATCATTTCCTTCTGCTCCTCATTGGGTTCGACACTCTTACTTATCGAAAGGACTATGATTGATCCCCTACACTTGTGTGTCATCAAGACTCTTTTCTGGCGCCGTTGCCGAGGAGTGTAGCGCTTTTGGTGAGTGGAACTTGGTAAGGAAACATTTATATAGTGTGCTGAAATTTTCTGTTACTTGTTACTATGGAAACTAATCCTTTGAGGGGCTTGTTCGGGGTATCTTCACCCCGACCCAAAGAGAAAAGAGTTGCTCCTCAACCTACTGAACTTTATGAAAATATTTACTTTGAGATTCCTTTGGGTATGATAGAGAAACTGCTAGCTAATCCATTTGCACGAGATGGAACACTGCATCCCGATTTACACCTTATCTTTGTGGATGAAGTTTGTGGATTATTTAAGCTTGCAGGTATTCCCGATGATGTTGTCAAAAGGAAGGTCTTCCCTTTATCTTTGAAGGGAGATGCATTGACATCGTATAGGCTATGTGATGATATGAGATCTTGGAATTATAAGCGATTGAAGTTGGAATTTCACCAGAAGTTCTATCCTATACATCTTGTTCATCGTGATCGTAATTACATATATAATTTCTGGCCTTGCGAAGGAGAAAGCATCGCTCAAGCTTGGGGGAGGCTCAAGTCAATGTTATATTCATGCCCCAATCATGAGCTCTCCCAGGAAATGATTATTCAAAACTTTTATGCTCGGCTTTCTCTTGATAATCGCAACCTGCTCGATACTTCCTATGCTGGTTCTTATATGCTGAAGACTATTGATTTCAAATGGGACTTATTGGAAAGAATTAAACGCAACTCTGAAGATTGGGGTTCTGACGATGGTAAGGAGTCAGGTATGACACCTAAGTTTGATTGTGTTAAATTTTTTATGGATACCGATGTTTTCCATGGATTTAGCGCTAAGTATGGACTTGACTCAGAGATAGTAGCTTCTTTCTGTGAATCCTTTGCTACTCACGTTGATCTCCCTAAAGAGAAGTGATTTAAATATAATCCTCCTGTTGAAGTGAAAGTAGTTGCACCTATTATAGTCGAAGAAAAGACTATTACCTATAGTGATCCTATTGTTCCTACTACTTATGTTGAGAAACCCCCATTTCCTGTTAGGATAAAGGATCATGCTAAAACTTTGACTATTGTTCGTAAGAGTAATACTAGGACTTATACACCTCCTGAGCAAATCAATGTTAAACCTAGTATTTCTATGGTTAAAGATCTCTTGGATGATGATTTAGATGGGCATGTTATTTATTTCCGCGATGAAACTGCTAATATTGCTAGACCAGATACTAAGATACATAGACCTGTCGTAGGCATGCCTGTTATTTCTATTAAAATAGGAGATCATTGTTATCATGGTTTATGTGATATGGGTTCTAGTGCTAGTGCTATACATTATGATTTATATAAAGAAATTATGCACGACATTGCACCCGTTGAATTAGAAGACATTGATGTTACTATTAAGCTTGCTAATAGAGATACCATTAAACCCGTTGGGATTGTTAGGGCTGTTGAAGTTTTGTGTGGGGAAGTTAAATACCCTACTGATTTTCTTGTTCTTACTTCCCCACAAGATGCCTTATGTCCAATTATTTTTGGTAGACCCTTCTTGAATACAGCTAGTGCTAAGATTGATTGTGAAAAAGATACTATCACCGTTGGCATAGATGGTATGTCTCATGAGTTTAATTTTGCTAAGTTTCTTGGACAACCTCGTGATAGGGAACCACCTAGTAAGGATGAGATTATTGGTTTTGCTTCCATTACTGTGCTCCTACTGATCCGTTAGAACAATACTTGCTAGACCATGAAAACGATATGTTTATGAAGGAAAGAAGGGAAATAGATGAAGTGTTCCTCAAACAGGAACCTATGCTGAAACATAACCTTCCCGTTGAAATTCTTGGGGATCCCCCTCCACCCAAGGGTGATCCCGTGTTTGAACTCAAGCCTTTACCTGATAATCTTAAGTATGCTTATCTTGATGAAAAGAAAATATATCCTGTTATTATTAGTGATAAACTTTCAGAGCAAGAAGAAAGATTATTGAAAACTCTGAAGAAGCACCAAGCTACTATTGGATATACGCTGGACGATCTTAAGGGCGTTAGTCCCATGTTATGCCAACACCAAATTAAATATGAGGACGATGCCAAACCAGTTAGAGATCCTCAATGACGACTCAATCCCAAGATGAAGGAAGTGGTAAGAAATGAGATACTAAAGCTCCTTGAGGCAGGTATAATTCATCCTGTTGCTGATAGTGAATGGGTAAGCCCTGTACATTGTGTTCCTAAAAAGGGAGGTATTACCGTTGTTCCTAATGATAAAGATGAAGTGATCCCGCAAAGAATTATTACAAGTTATAGGATGGTAATTGATTTCCGTAAGTTAAATAAAGCTACTAAGAAAGATCATTACCCTTTACCTTTTATTGATCAAATGATAGAAAGACTATCCAAACACACTCATTTCTGCTTTCTAGATGGTTATTCTGGCTTCTCTCAAATACCTGTGTCAGCGAAGGATCAATCTAAAACTACTTTTACTTGCCCTTTTGGTACTTTTGCTTATAGACGTATGCCTTTTGGTTTATGTAATGTACCTGCTACCTTTCAAAGATGCATGATGGCTATATTCTCTGGTTTTTGCGAAAAGATTTGTGAGGTATTCATGGATGATTTCTCCGTTTATGGATCCTCTTTTGATGATTGTTTGAGCAACCTTGATCGAGTTTTGCAGAGATGTGAAGACACTAGTCTCGTCCTCAATTGGGAAAAGTGTCACTTTATGGTTAACGAAGCCATTGTTTTGGGGCATAAGATCTCCGAGAGAGGTATTGAAGTTGATAAAGCAAAAGTTGATGCTATTGAAAAGATGCCATGTCCCAAGGACATAAAAGGTATAAGAAGTTTCCTTGGTCATGCCGGTTTCTATAGGAGGTTCATTAAGGACTTTTCTAAAATCTCTAGGCCTCTGACTAATTTATTGCAAAAAGATATTCCTTTTGTCTTTGATGATGATTGCGTAGAAGCATTTGAAATACTTAAGAAAGCTTTGATCACTGCACCTATTGTCCAGCCACCTGATTGGAATTTACCTTTTGAAATTATGTGCGATGCTAGTGATTATGTTGTAGGTGTTGTTCTAGGGCAAAGAGTTGATAAGAAATTTAATTTTATCCAGTATGCTAGTAAGACTCTTGATACTGCCCAGAGAAATTATGCTACTACTGAAAAAGAGTTCCTAGCAGTTGTGTTTGCATGTGATAAGTTTAGACCTTATATTGTTGATTCCAAAGTCACTATTCACACTAATCATGCTGCTATTAAATATCTTATGGAAAAGAAAGATGCTCAGCCTAGGCTTATTATATTGGTTCTCTTGCTCCAAGAATTTGATTTACATATTATTGATAGAAAGGGAGCTGAGAACCCCGTTGCAGATAACTTGTCTAGGTTAGAGAATGTTCTTGATGACCCACTGCCTATTGATGATAGCTTTCCTGATGAACAATTAGCGGTCATTAATGCTTCTCGTACTGCTCCTTGGTATGCTGATTATGCTAATTACATTGTTGCTAAATTTATACCGCCTAGTTTCACATACCAGCAAAAGAAAAAGTTCTTTTATGATTTAAGACATTACTTTTGGGATGACCCACACCTTTATAAAGAAGGAGTAGATGGTTTTATTAGACGTTGTGTGCCTGAGCATGAACAGGAACAGATTCTACATAAGTGTCACTCTGAATCTTATGGAGGACACCACGCTGGAGATAGAACTGCACACAAGGTACTACAATCTGGTTTTTATTGGCCTACTCTCTTCAAAGATGCTTGTAAGTTTGTCTTATCTTGTGATGAATGCCAAAGAGTGGGTAACATTAGTAGACGTCAAGAAATGCCTATTAATTATTCTCTTGTTATTGAACCGTTTGATGTTTGGGGCTTTGATTATATGGGACCTTTTCCTGCCTCCGATGATTATACACATATTTTGGTTGCTGTTGATTACGTTACTAAGTAGGTAGAAGCTATTCCAACTAGTAGTGCTGATCATAACACTTCTATTAAAATGCTTAAAGAAGTTATTTTTCCGAGGTTTGGTGTCCCTAGATATCTTATGACTGATGGTGGTTCATATTTTATTCATGGTGCTTTCGTAAGATGCTTGCTAAGTATGATGTCAATCATAGAATCACATCTCCTTATCATCCGCAGTCTAGTGGTCAAGTAGAGTTGAGCAATAGAGAGCTCAAATTAATTTTGCAAAAGACTGTGAATAGATCTAGAAAGAATTGGTCCAAAAAACTTGATGATGCATTATGGGCCTATAGAACTGCATACAAAAATCC
Organism: Triticum aestivum; assembly: GCF_018294505.1. Classification (NCBI taxonomy): domain Eukaryota; kingdom Viridiplantae; phylum Streptophyta; class Magnoliopsida; order Poales; family Poaceae; genus Triticum; species Triticum aestivum. The sequence goes on from NC_057801.1 coordinate 131,896,332, forward strand.
TATGGGTATGTCTCCATATAAGATGGTTTATGGAAAAGCGTGTCATTTACCTCTTGAACTTGAACATAAAGCATATTGGGCTATTAAAGAGCTCAACTATGACTTCAAACTTGCCGGTGAGAAGAGGTTGTTTGATATTAGCTCACTTGATGAATGGAGAACCCAAGCATATGAGAATGCCAAGCTATTCAAAGAAAAAGTCAAACGCTGGCATGACAAAAGGATACAAAAGCGTGAGTTTAACGTAGGAGACTATGTATTATTATTCAACTCTCGTTTAAGATTTTTTGCAGGAAAACTTCTCTCTAAATGGGAAGGTCCCTACATTATCGAGGAGGTCTATCGTTCTGGTGCTATAAAAATCAACAACTTCGAAGGCACAAGTCCAAGGGTGGTAAACGGTCAAAGAATTAAACATTATATTTCAGGTAATCCTATCAATGTTGAAACTAATATTATTGAAACTGTAACCCCTGAGGAATACATAAGGGACACTTTCCAGAACGTTCCAGACTCCGAAAAGGAATAGGTATGTGGTACGGTAAGTAAACCGACTCCAAAACAACTCTAATGGCAATTTTTATCAGTTTGGAATAATTAAGAATTTTAGGAAGAAAGAAGTAGTCCGAAAGGGACACGAGGCCTCCACGAGAGTGGAGCCCCCCCCCTCCCGTACTAGGTGCGCCCCCCGTCTCGTGGGCACCTCGTGTGCCTCCCGGACTCCGTTTTCTTGCACGTTACGTATTTTGGTCGATAAAAATTCATTATATATACTCCCGAAGGTTTTGACCACCATATCACGCAAATATCCTCTATTTTCGTTTCGAGCAATTTCTGTTTCAGATTTAGAGCAACATGTCGTCTCAGGATTTGGAAGGGGAAATTTATGTGGCTGATTTCCTCGCAGACCCTAAGGTCTACGGGGACTTGGAGCATGATGGCTGGACCTCTAAAGAAGAGGAAGGCTATGAGCCTAAAGTAAAAGAGGAGATGAGTTCAGACGAAGACGAAGCCCCATTACCTCAGCCTGGGGACATGCACGTGGAGTTTAAAAAGTCAAGCATCCCTGGCAGAGCAAAGAAACAAAAGATCGAGTTTATCCCTTTTCGTCTCTTGCAGGAAAATAAACAGGAATTATGCAAAAGAGTATTAAGCCTGGAGCAGGAGATCGAGGTCTTAAAGGAGCAAAATATTATACTCAAGCGTAAATTGAGGAACAAGCCTACATCATCAACAACTCCTACTTCACCACCTCCGAGCACATAATCACATGGGTATGGGCACTCCCCTTGGCAATTGCCAAGCTTGGGGGAGGTGCCCCGGTATCGTATCACCATCACACTCCTATGTTTACCGTTTTATTTAGTTCGATCCTTTTAGTAGTATCTTGATCTAGTAGATTGAAGTTTTGATATCAAGCAGTTTTGAGTTTTGCTTTGTGATCTCTTTTTGTATTCGAGTCCGTGAGCTATCTATAATAAAGATTAGTGTTGAGTCAAGGGCTTTGCTATGTTGCCATGATCTTGAGAAAGTAGAAAAAATAAAAGAGTTCATATTGATCTTATGGTTAGTGATGACTTCACACATAGAAAGTATGAGGCATAAAAATTGTTGAGAGTTGATAAACGTAGTCGTGGTCATCGTTGCAATTAATAGGAAGTGATAAGGAAAGAGGGGTTCACATATAAATATATTATCTTGGACACCTTTTATAATTGGGAGCACTCATTAGGTATGACATGCTAAAAGAGTTGACGTTGGACAAGGAATACAACGTAATGGTTTATGTTTTCTCACATCTCAGTTAAAGTAGATTGTTATTGACCTTCCAAACATGTTGAGCTTGCCTTTCCCCCTCATGCTAGCCAAATTCCTTGCACCAAGTAGAGATACTACTTGTGTTTCCAAATATCCTTAAACCCAGTTTTGCCATGAGAGTCCACCATACCTACCTATGGATTGAGTAAGATCCTTCAAGTAAGTTGTCATGTTGCAAGCAATAAAAATTGCTATCTAAATATGGATGACTTATTAGTGCAGAGAAAATAAGCTTTGTACGATCTTGTTGTGGAAGTAATAAAAGCGACGGACTGCATAATAAAGGTCCACATACAAGGGGCAATATAAAGTGATGTTCTTTTGCATTAAGATTTTGTGCATCAACCCTAAACGCACATGACAACCCCTGCTTCCCTCTGCGGAGGGCCTATCTTTTACTTTATGTTTTTTTACTTTATGCTTGAGTCAAGGTGGTCCTCACCTTTCCCTTTTTCATTTTATCCTTTGACAAGCTCCTCGTGTTTGAAAGATCATGATATATATATATATATATATATCCAATTGGATGTAAGTTAGCATGGGCTATTATTGTTGACATCACCTAAAGGTGAATACGTTGGGAGGCAACACAATAAGCCTCTATCTTTCTCAGTGTCCACCTGAAACTCCATAACCACAAGTATTGTGTGAGTGTTAGCAATTATAGAAGACTACAAGATAGTTGAGTATGTGAATTTGTTGAAAAGCTCTATTGTTGACTCTTTCTGATGTTATGATAAATTGCAATTGCTTCAATGACTGAGATTATAGTTTGTTAGTTCCCAATGAAGTTTTTGAACCATACTTGACATTGTGAATTGATTGTCAGTTGAGCATAAGAAATCATATGATAAAATCTATATATGTTGTTGTTATAAGAATGATCATGATGCCCTCATGTTCGTATTTTATTTTTATCGACACCTCTATCTCTAAACATGTGGACATATTTTTCGATTTCGGCTTCCGCTTGAGGGCAAGCGAGGTCTAAGCTTGGGGGAGTTGATACGTCCATTTTGCATCATGCTTTTATATCAATATTTATTGTATTATGGGCTGTTATTACACATTATATCTCAATACTTGTGGCTATTCTCTCTTATTTTACAAGGTTTACCATGAAGAGGGGAAATGCCGGCAGCTGGAATTCTGGCTGGAAAGGGAGCAAACATTGGAAACCTATTCTGCACTGCTCCAAAAGTCCTGAAACTCCACGAAACATCCTTTTGGAATTAATAAGAATTATTGAGCGAAAGAAATACATCAGGGGGACCACACCCTGTCCAGGAGAGTGGAGGGCGCCCCCCTACTGGGCGCGCCACCCTATCTCCTGGGCCCCCTGGTGGGCCTCCGGTGTCCATCTTCTGCTATATGAGAGCTTTTAGCCTGGAAAAAATCATGGGCAAGCTTACGGGACAAAACTCCGCCGCCACGAGGCGGAACCTTGGCGGAACCAATTTAGGGCTCTGGCGGAGCTGTTCTGCCGGGGACACTTCCCTCCGGGAGGGGGAAATCATCACTAACGTCATCACAAACGATCCTCTCATCGGGAGGGGGTCAATCTCCATCAACATCTTCACCAGCACCATCTCCTCTCAAAACCCTAGTTCATCTCTTGTATCCAATCTTGTATCAAAACCACAAATTGGTACCTGTGGGTTGCTAGTAGTGTTGATTACTCCTTGTAGTTGATGCTAATTGGTTTACTTGGTGGAAGATCATATGTTCAGATCCTTAATGCATATTATTACCCCTCTGATTATGAACATGAATATGCTTTGTGAGTAGTTACGCTTGTTCCTGGGGACATGGGTGAAGTCTTGCTATTAGTAGTCATGTGAATTTGGTATTCGTTCGATATTTTGATGAGATGTATGTTGTCTTTTCCTCTAGTGGTGTTATGTGAACGTCGACTACATGACACTTCACCATTATTTGGGCCTAGAGGAAGGCATTGGGAAGTAATAAGTAGATGATGGGTTGCTAGAGTGAAAGAAGCTTAAACTCTAATTTATGCGTTGCTTCGTTAGGGGCTGATTTGGATCCATATGTTTAATGTTGTGGTTAGGATTACCTTAATACTTATTTTGTAGTTGCGGATGCTTGCAATAGGGGTTAATCATAAGTGGGATGCTTGTCCAAGTAAGGTCAGTACCCAAGCACCGGTCCACCCACATATCAAATTATCAAAGTACCGAACATGAATCATATGAACGTGATGAAAACTAGCTTCATGATAATTCCCATGTGTCCTCGGTAGCTCCTTTATCATTATTAGAAATTGTCCAGGATTATCCTTTGCTACATAAAGGATTGGGCCACCTTGCTGCACTTTATTTACTTTATTTACTTGTTACTCGTTACCCTTTATCTTATCACAAAACTATCTATCACATACAATTTCAGTGCTTGCAGAGAAAACCTTACTGAAAACCGCTTATCATTTCCTTCTGCTCCTCGTTGGGTTCGACACTCTTACTTATCGAAAGGACTATGATTGATCCCCTACACTTGTGGGTCATCACTGAGCCGCCTGTGGCTTCCGCTGGGACTGGCTGCGCCAGGATGGGCCGGACCCTGGCTCCCGGGCCTTTGCCCTAGGCCTGCCCCGCCCCAGCCGGCTATCTGGCTGCGGAGTGGCTTGCCGCGGGCAGTTGTTCCCCTCCCCGCCGCCTCTGTCATGCCGTCGGGTCCCTCCTCTCCTCCCCAGCAAGTCCCTGCCCCCCCTCCCGCTGGTCTGGCTGGATCCGTGGTTGCCTCCCCTCCCCCTCACCTTCACGCGCCATGACCCATGAATGGGATGATGGGGAGGCGCGGCGTAAGCGACGCGTCAATGATTCCCACGACTCGCGCCGCCCGTCCCCTGACGCCCTTCGTCGCGAAGAAGAGCTCCGCCGCAAGCTTCATGAGCTCCACGACGGGCGCAGGGATGACCGGCGCTCGCCGGGTCGCTCGGACCGCCGCGGCCGGTCCCGTTCCTCTCCTGCCGCTTCGGGGGACCGGTGCCCCGCCGCCGCTTGCTGTCCCCTGTGCCCCGTCATGGCCGTAGCACCTCCCCCTCCCGGTCGTTTCCCCAGGCCTCGTCTCGGTCCCAAGCGTTGCCACCCGCTGGCCTGACCCGGAAGTACGTCCACCCCCACGCCTCCACTTCGACGGCCCCGGCTCCCTCCGGCGGTGGCCAATCCCGTAGCCGCCAGGGGCCGACCAAGAAGAAGCAGTGGCACGGGCAGCTGCGGGCTAACCCAGCCGCCAATCCCGTGCTGGCTCCGGACAACTCGGTCGCCCCCTGCCCTATCTCCGGTCTCCCCCGACCTCCGTGCTTCAACTGCGGGGTGGCGGGCCACTCCCAAGTCTCCTGCTCCAGCCCCCAATGTTGCTTCATCTGCAAGGACCCGACTCACCCTGCTCTTCTGTGCCCGGAGCGACCGGTGACCTCTGAGCTCATGATGTATGGCTACGGCATCGAGGGGCTTGGCTTCTTCCACCTCGAGGTCCCCGGTGCCCTGCCACCCACCCCACGCTCCAGGCGATTGTCACAGTGGTGGATGGGGTGGCCTCGCCTGAGATGATCGAGGCCAAGCTCAACCACCTCTACCGCCACCAGTGGGACTGGGTGGTCATCCCCTATGCTGGAGACATCTTCACCGTGGTCTTCCCCGACACCATCAGCTACGGATACGCCACCCGCAATGGCCAGATCACCATCGCCCTCAACAACCTCGTCGTCAGCATCACTGAGCCCATCCTGGACCCGAAGGCGGTGGCCGTCCTAGACACCGCCTAGATCGTCGTGGCCGGACTCCCAAACATCGCTCGGTCCGAGCTCGTCATCCGCCAGATGTCCCGGATTCTGGGCAAGGTGGTGGAGGTTGACGAGCTCTCTCTCCGTAAGGAGGAGGAGGTACGGGTCAAGGTCAAGTGTCTAGACTCCTCCAAGCTCCGCGCCAGCATCTGGTTCTTCTTCAATGATCAGGGTTTCGACCTCCGTATTGCCCCGAGCCGCCCACGCGCTTCTGATGATGGCCCTCATGGGGGTGCTCCAGGGACTGGCGGCGACTACCACGGCCGGCACCACCCGCGCCCCCACCGCTTCGAGGACGAGGGGGGCTCGGACGACTCGTGCTCCCACTCCCCGTCGTCATCGCCTCCACCTACGTCCACGGGTGGTCGTGGCCTCCAAGCAGCCCTTGCTCCCGCTCCCATTGCATCGCCCCCCCCCCCCCCGGTCGTCCCATCGGACCCAGTGGCCGAGCCATCGGATGGGAGCGACACTTCCAGCGTGGGCACGGTGGTCTAACCGGCTTCCTCTCCGTGCTCTCCCGCCATCCCCGCCTCGGCTGCACTTGGGCGTGAGACCGATCAGGTCCCCCCCCCCCCGCGCGGCCTCGCCCGGTCTGGTCGCGGCAATCTCCACGACCCCGCTCTTCGTCGGGACGGATGTGGCTGCTCTGGCCTCCCCGCCTGACCAGTGCTCGCCCTTGCCGGCTCTTGCGGAGACCCTCCCACCTCAGGCTGCGGCTCCCTCGCCCTCGCCGCTCCTTGAGGTGGCTTGGGTCCCTCCCCTCTCCTCGACATCATTGGCTGCCCCCTCCTCGCCGACCCTGCTTCTCGACTACGGCTGCTTCTTGGACCTGAATCCTATTGCGGAGGGTGCGACCAGGGTGGTCACCCCGGTGGCTACCCACGCACCCCCCTCACTCCGCGCTCCGCCGCCTACTCCCGTCGTGGCCGATCTTCCTACACCTCGGTGGTTGCCTCCTGCCGTAGCTCTCGACTTGACGCTGCGCGGCCGGAGGGCAGCCCAGCCCTGCCCATCCACGCGAGGGCGGAGCTTCAGGCCGTGGCCCGGAACTTGGAGCCATGTACCCCCGTCGTTCCCTCCTCTGCTGCTACTTGCTCATTTTCTGTGCTCGAATCATTCCCCCTCGGTCACCTTGCGAAGGTCGCGACTGACTCGGCGATCATCTTTAGAGGGGAGGTTGCGCCCCCCTTGTCCAGATCGCGGCCATTCAGGCTCGCGAGATTCTCGACGGTAGACTGGCTGAAGCCCGTGCGGCTCTAACCTCCCCCCCACACCTCCTGCGGCTGAGGTGGGTTCGACCCCGGCCCAACGCCGCAGGACCGATGTTCTCTTGGCAGAGGTGGAGCATCATGGTCGCACCCGCTCCCGTACTGCCGCCCTCCGCGCCCAAAGCGCATCCCGTGTCTTGGGGTCAAGCAACCCCCTGATGGCGCCTTAATGCATGCCCTATTCTAGAACATTCGTGGCTTTGGCCATGACGGCCGTCGTCGGTAGCTGATCAAGTACATGCGAGATGAACACATTGACATTGTCGCCATCCAGAAAACCATGTGGACCGACTTCTCCCTGGTCGAGCTTGACTGGCTGAGCTCCCACCTCTTTGCGTGGTACTGGCTCCCTTCTAGTGGGACGACAGGCCACTCGGAAGGCATCCTTTTAGGCGTCAAGGATGCCACCTTTGAGGTGGGTAGCATGGATAGGGGACAGTTCTTTGTGAGCATGGAACTATTTGAGCGGGCTCTTAACTTCAAATGGGAGGTCATCATCGTTTACGGCCCGGCCGACCATAGTCGGTCGGCCGCCTTCCTTGAGGAGCTTCACCGGAAGATCTCTGTCGCTCCCCTCCCCATAGTCGTCAGGGGCGACTTTAACCTCCTCCGCTGTGCTGAAGACAAGAGCAATGAGCATGTCAACTTTGCACGGTTGCAAATGTTTAACGACCGCATTGCTGATCTTGCGCTCCGTGAGATAGATAGGGTTGGTGCCAGGTTCACCTAGACCAACCGGCAGGCCTCTCCGATCCAATCCGTCCTAGACCAGGTCCTAGTTTCCCCGGATTGGGACATCCGCTGCCCCTTGGCATCCCTTAGGGCCATCACATGTATCAGCTCCGATCACGTTCCCCTCCTCCTATCCTTCGCCGACGAGCGACCGCCGATCCTCCCCCCCCCCGGTTCCAATTTGAGACATTCTGGCTATCCCAAACCGGCATTGTGGCGGCCGTAGGCGCTCGCTGGGCCGAGGCACGTGCCCACCCCCACCCCATCCTCCCTCGGCCATTTACGTTTGGCAGTTTTGTGCCAAATGGGGCCGCTAGTTCATGAAGGGTTGGGGTGCAAACCTGGGACGTGATCTTCGCGAGCGCAAGCTGGCCCTGTTGTCCGCTATTCAGGCCCCTGGACCTCCATGTGGACTCTTCCGGCCATTCCCCTGAGGAGTGGCTTTCCCGATATGACTTAGAATATCAACTCTCCGTCATCTACACCGATGAAGAGGCCTATTGGTGCGTTCGTGGTTCCCAGAAATGGGTCCTGAAGGGGGACGCGAATACTGCATACTTTTAGGCCATTGTGAATGGCCACCATAGATGAAACACCATCCCTCTCCTCTAGGATGGTGAGGCCCTGCTGCAGTCCCCGAGGGATATCCACGCTCACATCGACGGCTTCTACCGGACCCTGTTCTCCCTCGCCCCTCGGGGCAGGCTATTTGTGGCCCTTGATTGTTGGACCGGCCCCCAGCTTGTCTCCGCTATGGAGAACGAGGCCCTCACGCCCCCCTTCTTGAAGGACGAGGTCTGGGCTGCCATCATGGGCATGAACCCTTCCTCGGCTCCTGGCACGGATGGTCTTCCGGTTTGATTCTTCCAGTCCTTCTGGAGTGTGATTAAGCCTGATCATGGCCATCTTCGACAAGTTATATATGTGCTCCATTGACCTCGGCCGCCTTAACTACGGGATCATTTCGCTCATCCCTAAGGTATCTGGGGCCTCAGACATCCGTCAGTTCTGGCCTATCACCGTTATCAACGTGATCTTCTGGATTCTGGCGAAAGGGTACGCCAATAGGGTGTCCGTGCTCGCTGACCGCATTACCCACCCAACCAGACCGCCTTCATTCAGGTACGGTATATTCTGGATGGGGTGTTAGTCTTCCATGAAGTCCTCCATGAGGTCCGGTCTAAACACCTCAAGGCAGTCTTCCTAAAGATTGACTTCCATAAGGCCTACGATACTGTTAGCTGGCCCTTCCTTCGGGAAGTTTTGCTCCGGAAGGGCTTCGACGACCGCTGGGTCACGCGTGTGACACAGATGGTGTCCTGCGGTCGCACTGCCGTGAACATCAATGGGGAGATTGGCCCTTACTTCCCCACGCTATGTGGGGTTAGACAAGGTGACCCCTTCTCCCCATTCCTGTTCAACATGGTGGTCGATGCGTTGGCTGCCATCCTTGACAAGGCAAAGCTTGCGGGACATATTCGTGGGATCACCCCCACCTGACAAGAGGTACCGGGATCTCCCTTCTCCAATATGTCGACGACACCATCATCATGGTCGAAGGCTCGGAGTCGGACATCTCCAACCTTAAGTTCCTCCTCCTCTGTTTCCAACATATGTCTGGCCTCAAGATCAACTTCGATAAGAGCGACGTGATGGTGATGGGCTACTCTCCAGAGGACTGCTTGAGCATTGTCAACCGCCTAAACAGCCGCTTAGGATCTTTCCCCACGACCTACTTGGGGACGCCTATTAGTGATTCTAGGCTCACCGTCGCGGACATGCGCCCGACCATGACCAAGCTTCAAACGCGCTGTGAGCCCTGGTAGGGTAGGTTGCTTTCGATGGCGGCCCGAATGATCCTCATTAATTCTTCCCTCGCTAGCCTCCTCTTGTTCCTCATGAGCTTCTACAGCCTCCACGAGACGCTCCACCATGAGATTGCCAAAATCCAGTCACATTTCTACTGGGCAGGCGATAATAATAAGCAGAAGTACCACATGGTTACCTGGCCAGACATCTGCAAGCCCCGGGAGCAAGGATGGCTCGGTATCATGTGTTCTAAACGCATGAACATTGCTCTCATATCCCGCTGGCTCTGGCGCATTTCGCAGGGGCAGGGAGGCCTCTGGCTCGACATCATCCGGAACAAGTACTTGCGTGTACAGCCACTTGCCTTTTGTCAGAGATCTGGCGGCTCTCAGTTCTGGCAGTCGGTTGTCCAGCTTCTACCGGTCCTCTGCATTGGGACATCCATCTCAGTGGGATCTGGGGCGGCGACTCTGTTCTGGTTTGACCGTTGGGCTGGCGACTCCCCCTTCGCAGCTCGCTTTCCTTCCCTCTTCTCTATTGCCGTGGACCTTTCCATTTCTGTCGAGAGGGCCCTTATTGACTTAGGGCGCCTCGCTTTTCGGAGGTTGTTTGGTCCTCCGGAGTCCGCCGCATGGCGTGAGTTACTTGATTGTGTTGCGCTCCACGAGCCGGCTGTTGATACGGGTCCGGACCTAGTTAGATGGCAGCTCGAGCAATCTGGCCAATTCTCCACCAAGTCCCTATACCAAGTCATCGCCCCTTCCACCGCCCCCCCCCTCCCCTCACGGCGGTTTGGTCAGTCTGCCTGCCCTTGAAGATCCGGATCTTCATGTGGCAATGGATCCGTGGACGGATCCCGTCTGGGGTCGAGGTCCTCAAGAGGAATGGACCCAGAACGGGCATCTGCCCGCTTTGCGGTGTCCCCGAAGACTCGAATCACATCTTCTTCTCCTGTGTTTCCGCTCAATTCGTTTGGAGCTGCTTTAGGGAAGTGGTGGGTGGCATCTGGTGTCACACCAACTTCCCCGATCTATTTGCCAAACTCCAGTCCTCCCCTCTGTCTTCTTGCCACATTAGGTGGCTTAAGATCGGAGCCCTCACGTGGACCCTCTAGACGATCCGCAATAGACTCGTGATCTAGTGTATCCCTCTCCGCCGATCTACTGACGCTCTCTTCAAATTATCTGGTTACTTGCAGCTCTGGCGGCCGCTTAGCCGTCCTCAGGACCGGGACGTCATCTCTGCCTTCATCGCCGACCTCCGCTCGATGGTCGTCTGCCTGTCGCCGCTTCCACCGCCTCCGTCGGATCCTGATTAGACTTCAGACGTGTCTCCGGGCCGTCCTGTTTTGTTGTTTTCCTTTGGGCTTGTTGAGTTGTGCCCTCAGCAGAACCTCTGTACTTCTTCCTGTGGGACTTGGGTGTGTGTGTGTGTGTTGAACTAGTCCTTGTATGTGTTGCTCTTAGCGGTTTGCTTTATTTATAAAGCGGGGCGAAAGCCTATTTCGGTATAAATACATGAAGTCCAAAACTTTACTCTAAGTCATCCTTTCTTAAGAGAGATTCCTTTAAATTTTATGATGGACAATCACGAGTTTCTAGGAAGATACCTAGCTGGGTGACTCTTCATTAACTCTACAATACCCGATGTTGTATAGTATTGTGTTCAAAAAAACAGGATTTGGTACTCAGTGACAAATGAACCAACTCAGATGCTAGATTTGTCCCAATGGAGGTTAATCACCAATGATGTCTTTACTATGAAATCTATGTATGCGGATCTTATGTATTTGGAACCTACTTTTCGCAGAAAAGATATTTGAAAACTACCTAGGTGGTATTCATCATAAGTTGAAAGGCTAAGTCCATGTGGGAGTTTGTGCCATTCTCTCGCAATATGGTATTGTCGGAAGTGTTTTTAACATATCCTCTACTCTTAATTTCTTACAGGTTATCTACAGAGATGTGACTTCAATCCACATGTGGTTCTCACTTCAGCATGTGGATGCGTGAGTGCTTATAGCCTCTGGATGCAGCCGGCTAGAAGGTTGCGCATGTAATATTCAACCAATTTGGCTGGCAAGCCACTCGTAGATTATGTGGATTAGCTATGTAATCTCGAGTTGGACCTGTTGTGGTCATGTTCCCTTTTTCATTTGCATTACTATCTAGTACTCGGTGACCGAACTCAATTCATGTTTAGTAAAAATGCCTGTGTGTATCATGTGATGCAGAGGCCCGGGACTCCGCTTTTCGGAAAAGAGAAAAACTAGTTGGTAGTAGGAACTGTTAAGAGTTTAATTATATGTCTTTTAGTTGTACACGCGAAATGCAACTTCTTGTGAAGTTAGGTGGTGTTTGGTTCACTTTTTTAGTCTCAACATAAAAAAGTCTCTGAAACCAAACACCCTCTTAATCCGGCGAAAGTGCCTATTCAATTTAGTTATAATTTCACAAAAATAAATAATGCTCCGTACCATCTATCTGAAGGTTTTCTTGTGAGAATCTGAAATTCTAACTATCCCGTAGAAGAAATGCTGATGTAGAATTAAATATTTTGAGATCTAGTACTCAAACTTAAAGCTATGCAACAAAGGAAAATATACATTGAAGAACGAAGAAAAATATACATTGATGGAGGAGCAAGTAACTACACATTGTCGTCACCCAACAATATTTGTCATTCGGCCCCAGGCCGAGCAATTATTCGGATCCTAACCCTGGGCCACGCTATGAGTGCGTCGTGGGCCACACGGCTTTAGCACTCCAGTACTGCCAACAAACAAATCAAACAGAGCTTTGCCTACATTGTCTTCATCGTTTCAACAGGACACAAATCATGGACCATCTCCTAATCCCATGCTCGGTCTCAAACAAAGGCCGGAGTAGGTTCACTAGTGCCACTTTCTGAGGATCAAACTAAAACATAGTAGCTGGTATCAACTCTTCCATCAATTGAAAATGCTAGCTAGTTTCTTTATTTATTTTTAAGGAACAGATCAGGAAACATATACTCTGGTGATCACAAATGATTCCAAAGGCTCTTCTTTTCATGTAAGAAGGAATATCTGGAACTGGTACTCCTGAGAGGGAATATACACTTTCGCAAAATCTTCCAAACGGACAGCAAAAAAGGTGACACACTAATGAAGCATAAAATACACGTGCCGCAGTGTAGAGAACCAAGACACATTAGTATATATACTCCCTCTGTTCATTTTTACATCGTATATAAAATCTGTCTGAAGTCAAATTTTATAAAAATTTGCTCATATTTATATAATAATATTAAAGTTATAAATATGAAAATTAAATTCATGATGCATCCAGTGATATTCATTTCGTATTGTGAATGTTGATATTTTTCGTCATAAAGTTGGTCAAACTTTATAAAGTTTAACTTCAAACAAACTTTATATGCAGAAAGAAAAGGACTGAAGAAAGTATATGAGCAACTCTAGCAACGGCGTCTTATCGGGCCCATCACCTTAATAGGCGTCATCTTTATTTACCAAAAAGACCATTGTAGCAAAACTTATTATTATGCCCTCGATAGTTATAAATTATGTAGTGCGCTCCCAACCAAGCCGTGAGCCTTCATATTTGAAGGTTAGCGGGACAATATGGCACACCTTCCATTATTGGAAAAGGCTTTCGTCCCACTTTATATATAAAGCACTGATCAACAAGTATCCAGTACAAACACACACCACCGCCACACACGCACATACCCAAGGCAGGATACAAAGGCGCTGAGCGCAACAACACCATCTCTAGCACTACCACCACAAAGAGATGAAGCTACATATGACGATCCATGAGCTCCAAGGCGGCGCCTTCAGGAAGGGTACGACACCGGAGCGCCGCCACCGCCCGATCCAAGGATCAGAGTTTCCCTTGGAGCTGCATGATGGGCAATGAGAGCCGCGACGACGCCTTCAAGAAGGGAATGATCTTCGCCGCCGCCGGTCCATCCGAAGATAGAGCAGGTTTCACCTCGGCCAACACTCACCGCCACCGAACGTCACACCCCGGCTACCACGCCGCCCACACGGCCATGGCGAGCGGGCAGCACACCAAGCCACGGGCTCTGCCCAAGAGCACCGCGCTACCACCACCAAGGCCGCCGCCCCGGCATCCAAGACATTGGCACCACCTCACTCGAGACCCGCCGCTACCCCAACCAAAGAGACGAGCGAAAAGGTCCCACCTTTCGCACCCCTGGGCGACCCCCATCGTCGAGACCCAATAGGCCGGCCAGAACTGGCATCCATCGGCCCATCCTGCAGCCCCGAGCGCGAGACGAACTCGATCCTGCAGCACCGTGAGGGGGACGAGGTCAGTCCTGCTGCACCGTGCGCGAGACGAGCTCGGTCCTGCTACACTGTGCGCGAGACGAGCTCGGTCCTGCCACACCAGGCGCGAGACGAGCGATGGACCGCGGCTGGCAGAGGGCCAGCCCTTCAATGAAAGTAGTGCCCGGACAATGAGGAGATGGGGCGAAGGTCAAGACGGTCCGCACGCGGACGAGCCGACGCCGGAGAAGCCGGCCATCGCCGCAGTCAGAGCCGTCGAGCCACCATGAAGCGAACATGACACCGGGAGGTCACCACCACGTCGGACCTTGCCGCGCCGCCGCCCACGGCCAGAGCAACGACCACGCCCGGCCGCTGCCCACCCGCGTCGCCCGGCGAGCTCCAAGCGTCGGAGCAGCCGGGCACGCACCACCGATGCCACACACCGGAGCGCCAGCCACCACCACAGAGCATGCACATCCACGCCCTGGCCAACACCACCGGAAGCCCCACCACCCCACCGGAGAAGCACAGCCACCAGCGGCACCACCACCACCTTAGCAGGGCCGCCAGCCGCCGCCGCCACCACCAACCACCATCACCAACCAGATCTGGGCAAAGCCACATAGATCCGCCACCAGAGCAACCCGCCTCCTCAGAAAGGGGGGATGGAGGAGAGGGAGGCACTCCTGCGGGCCATCATGACCCCGGGGAGGGGGAGGGAGCCGGAGCAGAGGGAAGCCGCCGCCCGACGCCGACGGGCAGGAGGGGGCGCCCCGCGACGCCGGCCACCTGCGCGTGGGAGGAGACGCCCCGCCGCCGCCTGCGCCACGCGGCCTTTGGCCGGTGATGCTGCCGGCGGCGGCGAGGGAGGAGAGGCCGAGGCGAGGAGTTGGGACGACCACGCTAGGCTAGCCCCCTGAAGTCGCCCGCGGGAGCGACTCGGGAGCGACTTCTTGGTTTCGAGACCCGGTGCTCTTCTTTTCGATTGTGTGGCAGGTGTTGGGGTGCCCTCTGTTGGCTCGCACACCTTCCATTCATCAAAATTTTAGCGCCACTGAGGTTTCAGAATGTGTGCTTCCTTTTGTCGCCGCCCACATCCCTACGCCACATTCGTTTTGATGTGGAGCAGATCATGACCAAGGCATCCAAGAGTGAGGTTAATGCTAGCACAAATGCTGAACCATTAGAGCATCTAAAGGAAGACAAGGGCAAAACCATTATCTTAGTTGGGAAGCTTCCGGTGCCTATTTTGGGAGAAATGACACATCAGATTTCCAGCAGCAACTTCCCACCTAAACCTAATTAATTCTGGAAGTCTCTAGCACTTTATAGAGGCTGGAAAAGATGGTCTTAGAAGTCAGCTTTCATTCAAAAAAATGGTGCATCATTTGAGGTCTTGAGTCAAAAGTTGTGCAAGTTTCCATGCAAGCTGTCCAGGAATTTATTACAGCGCGAGGCTCAACAAGTTTGCTCCTGCTATAGCTTGGGGTTCACGAATTTACCCTTCTTTTTGAGTTGTTTTCACACCTAACTAGTGGGTGCTTCTAGTATAAATACTCCCAAGCTGTTCCATGTGAGGGGGGATGAGATTTCTGAGTTTATGTTTGTAGACAGCCAATGAGGTTGTGTTGTGCTGTGAGCACTAGTATCTTTGAGTGTTAGCTCATGTGTGTGGATTGGAGGGCCTGTCCTCAATTCATATAGGATCCTTGTGGTTCCCTCTTGTGATTTTTCATAGGTTCACAAGCTTCATGGTTTGGGTTGCATCCTTGTAAACCAAGCTAGTTATCCACTGCAATTTATCTGAGAGTGTTTCCTCTTGTTCTTGCCACTTGAGAGAAACAAAGTGTGTTGAAACAAGTATCGAGTGAGTTTGTTGCTGCTCTTTGTGAGTTCTTTGGCACCGTGAAAGATCGTTTCCGAGGCGTCCCGCATCATCTTGGCATCAGAGCTTTAGGTTGTTTGCGGTGCTATTTTCTCTCTTGCTGATTTTGTTCTTGAGAAGCTTCCATGGGTTCGAGGAGATCCAGCAGTGTTGATGGTGTGCATGGAGGTAGGCACCTCGTGGAGGAGGAGCTGCACTTCCCGTGTACGATCCAAGCTTGCAGCCCGCCTATGTGCTGGCATTGAAGGATACACGAGAGTATGTGTTGAACAAGGTGGAGAGGCGCATATCGGCCGTGGAGACCAACCTTGGCCGGAGAATCGACTCCCTCACCGAGGAACTCCGTCGAGATAGGCTTGCTGCACGGGGTCGACATCGACAAATCCCCGAACAGCAGGGCCAACGCCACCTTGAGGAGGAGCATGGAGAGCACAACCACGTCTACTCGGGTGATGCTCATAGCTACTACGCTGCACCACCTCGGCATGCTCGCTACGACCAGCGAGGTGCTACTTGGGCGCCACCGTCGCCACCACGAGATGGGCTTGCTGCACGGGGTCGACATCGACAACTCCCCATACAGCAGGACCACCATGGAGAGCATTGGAGCGACCACTCCGATGATGCTCGAAACTACTACGAGCCTCGACCACGACGTGTTCATCATGATCATCGCGGAGAAGGCCAAGAAGGCTTTGCCGTGGGAGGAAGAGGTCATGGGCGTGCTCATCGTGACCATGAAGATGATGGGATTGGTAAATTCAAACTTACCATACCATCATTCAATGGGAAAACCGAGCCCGATGATTATTTGGAGTGGGAGATGCGCGTGGATCAGATTTTTGACAGCCACCGCTATACGGAGGAGAAGAAGGTACGATATGCATCCATTGAGTTTACTGGATATGCTTTGATTTGGTGGAACCAATTGTGTCGTGCTGGAGGTCGTTCGGAGACATGGGTGCAAATGGAAAATCTGTTGCGGAGACGGTTTGTTCCTGAACATTTCACAAGAACCTTATACAATCGACTCCAACAGTTGTGCCAAGGTAATTCTAGTGTTGATGAGTACTATAAAGAGATGGAGATTTTGATGATTAGGACAGCGGTGAATGAGCCAGAGGAGGCCACAATGTCAAGATTCTTTCATGGACTGAATGAAGATGTGCAAGAAAGGATAGAGATGGTCACATATCAAGATTTGCAAGAATTTGTGCATCAAGCTATTCGTGTAGAGCAGCAGCTGAAGCGTCGCCAAAATCGCAGCCAAACCTATACATCAAGCACTTGGAGAGGTTCAGCTCAGCGAGAAGTAGACGGAAGTGTCGCTGCAGATTTTTGCTCACACAACAAGATGACTACAAAGGAAGCTAATGCATCAAAGGTTGAATCTTCCAATACTCCTGCCACCCGCATTAGTAATATTCAGTGCCATACATGCAAGGGTAGAGGTCACTTCAAGAAGGATTGTCCTAATCTGAAGAAGGTGTTACTCACAAATGATGAATATGTCATCGATGACTCAAGTGACAAATCTGAATCTGAGAAGAAAGATGCGAATTATTGTACTTTTGAGATCGGAGCACCTCTGAGTTCAGATGGAGGAGATGGTGTTAATCTCATGGTTCGCAAAGTGGCTCATGATGATGCTCCTATTATTGAGAAGGGCCAGCGACAAAATGTGTTCCAATCCATTTGCAAGATCAAGGACAAAAACTGCAAGGTGGTCATCGATGGAGGCAGCTACAACAACATCATTAGTAGTGATCTTGTGCATGCTCCTGGGATATCAACATGGAGGCAGCCCCAGCCATATTATGTGAAGTGGCTGAATGGTGTTGGTAAGCTGAAGATTACGCATCGTGCTAGGGCGCAATTTTTAGTGGGAAGTTATGTGGACAAAGTGGTATGTGATGTGGTGCCAATGCAAGCTTGTCATCTTCTTTTGGGAAGACCGTGGCAGTTTGATCATGATGCTACTCACCATGGGAGGTCTAACAAGTATTCTTTCATGCATCAAGGAGTGAACCATGTCTTGGAACCTATGGTGGATCAAGTACTCAAGGTTGAGCAATTCCCACAAGTGAAGAAGCCCAAAAAGAATACCTCAAAACCAAGGACGGTTTTGTTTGAAGGAAGGGAGGATGATGTGGACCAGATCATGACCAAGGCATCCAAGAGTGAGGTTAATGCTAGCACAAATGCTGAACCATTAGAGCATCTAAAGGAAGACAAGGGCAAAACCATTATCTTAGTTGGGAAGCTTCCGGTGCCTATTTTGGGAGAAATGACACATCAGATTTCCAGCAGCAACTTCCCACCTAAACCTAATTAATTCTGGAAGTCTCTAGCACTTTATAGAGGCTGGAAAAGATGGTCTTAGAAGTCAGCTTTCATTCAAAAAAAAACGGTGCATCATTTGAGGTCTTGAGTCAAAAGTTGTGCAAGTTTTCATGCAAGCTGTCCAGGAATTTATTACAGCGCGAGGCTCAACAAATTTGCTCCTGCTACAGCTTGGGGCTCACGAATTTAGCCTTCTTTTTGAGTTGTTTTCACACCTAACTAGTGGGTGCTTCTAGTATAAATACTCCCCAGCTGTTCCATGTGAGGGAGATGAGATTTCTGAGTTTATGTTTGTAGACAGCCGGTGAGGTTGTGTTGTGCTGTGAGCACTAGTATCTTTGGGTGTTAGCTCGTGTGTGTGGATTGGAGGGCCTGTCCTCAATTCATATAGGATCCTTGTGGTTCCCTCTTGTGATTCTTCATAGGTTCACAAGCTTCATGGTTTGGGTTGCATCCTTGTAAACCAAGCTAGTTATCCGCTGCAATTTATCTGAAAGTGTGTCCTCTTGTTCTTGCCACTTGAGAGAAACAAAGTGTGTTGAAACAAGTATCGAGTGAGTTTGTTGCTGCTCTTTGTGAGTTCTTTGGCACCGTGAAAGACCGTTTCCGAGGCATCCCGCATCACGTTTGGTGCCACGTCCACCTTCCGGACCGCCACGATTTAGCCTCAGTTGCCTTCACTGAGTCGTTTCCGGACCTTCTATGTCATCGACGAGCTTTAGAGGCTACCAACATGATGAATCTGTTACAGTTGTTGTATATATTTAGCCGACTATTTAAACCAACACGACTTCCTAATGGAATCGAATTAAGAGTGTATTCTAAATACTACTCCATCTGTAAAGAAATATAGTACTCGCTCCGTTTCCAAATATAATCCTTTTTAAGATTTTAATACAAACTACATACGAAGCAAAATGAATGAATGTATATTCTAGAATACGTGTATATACATCCATATGTAGTCTGTATTGATTTTTTTTGAAAGGTTTATATTTAAAACGGACGAAGTACCTTTTAGCTCACTGAGAGGTAGTACTACAACAGATTTGTTCCACTTCAGTTTTTCTACCCGGAACGAGCGAGCGGTAGTTGGGAGCCGCAAATTAAGCACAAGAAACAAACAACACTGGTCGAAGGACGAGGCAGAGCAGGCAGTGACAAACGATGGGAAGGGCTTTGTTGACGTCGCGTCGCCACCCGCGGACAGATCGCCATTGTTCGCTTGGAACCTTGTACAGTAGACAGGTCGTGTAGTTGTACCGGCGGCAGCATTTGCGTCTCTCTCGACCGATCGAGTGCGGTGAGTGACGCACGGAGGAGAGCGACATCGGTCGGCATGCGTCCTTTGCTACTGGTTTGTTTGTTTCCCGGTATAAAATGATGAGGTATTTCTCACTGAAAAAATTGCCGCTGCTATAGTTGCAGATGTCTGAATTTATGGCTTCGGAAAATTGATTAGTGGGTGAGTTGAGCGTTATATCTGCTCCCCTGTGCGCATGAGCATGACCACCACCATGAAGCGGACGTAAATGGCCGCCATAAACCTTTGCAGGGCGTGGTGGTGAGGTAGAGCATGGTCCACGGTCGGTCTGGCACGGAGGAATATCTAGTTTCTCGTGAAGTGCACCGGCGCCCTGCTCTTGTCAATTTATTTACTTGCCAACCGGGGTGAAAGTGAAACCAGAGTAGTTTCAAAAGTGAAACCAGAGTCATCTTGGGAAGCAGATTTCACACGGAGGAAAGGAAGCGAGCAAGAATGCTGTCAAGGGCAGTTCGAGCTAGCGTGTTAGTTTATGCAAAGATTCTTGGATGATTTCGTTGAGTGATGCTGCCTGCGTGCCTACGTTCGTCGCGTGATCGAGTTGTATATATTACGTAGATCGATGGATGGATGGATTGATCTTTAGGCCACGTGAAAGATCTTTGAGTTTAGCTCTATCCGGATTACCGAAAGATCTTTCATGTGGGCTTGGCTCTGAACCACCTGATGGGAAAAGAATGTAACATGATCGATCTAGCACACTTATCTTACCGCTGTCACCGCAGCAGCACCCAGAAAAAGCGTAATAATGCAGACAAAACAAAAACAAAACAGGCCTTGGCCGTTCCTTCCGTTTCCTCCGCGCCTTTTCATGGACGTTTTTCATTTTTTTGCCATGTCGGTAGAGCATAAAAAATTGTGGCAGTGGCAGCAGCAATCAGGACGTTTTTTTTAGACACTGGCAGCAGTACGTACTAGTACAACGTACATTGCACGCCACGTGCCAGCGCGCGAGATCACGTGCGCGGAGCCCCCTTCTCCTCGGCCATGTCCCGTCGGGCCGTACGATCGCAGGGGTCTTCCTGCTAGGCCGTCAGATGGGCCTCAAGATGTGCACTCGTGCGTGCCCCGTCCGCATGGCGACAGAGGAGCCCTCTTTCTGTCTTGTTGCTCACTCCGATGAGAGAAAATGTACGTCCTCATCCCTGTTTTTGTGCTTTCCAGAATTGATTTGCATAAAATATCTCGAAAGCTGTACTAAAAGCATCTATAGCCGTCGATAGCAAATTCGGCGTCGAACGCCTTGCACGTGTTCGGGCGCGTCCGCAATCGGTCACATTTTAAAAAAAATCACTCTATTTGGATACCTTATACTTAAAATCTTAAATCTTTCCCTAATAATAAAGCGGTTATTGCTTCTGCCCGCTCACCATCGCGGCATCTTAAAAAAAGCACTAAGCTTTTAGAGAATAAACATGCAGTCCTATGGGGCCATAGTTGGTGGGCGTGTGGAGGTGTGTCTCCGGCAGATCTATCTTTGGTGGATTTGCTCGGATCTCGTCGTTGTTTGTCTACGTTCGTGTGCCTTCGGTTTGGATCCTTCCGATCTACGTTATTTTTCATCGGCGGCGGTTGCTGTTCTGGGGTGTTGGTCCTATGGGGCCTTAGCACGACGACTTCCCGACTGTCTACTACAACAAGTTGTGCCCGGCTCCGGCGATGGAGGGGCGATGATGGCGGCGCGCCTTCGGCTCGCTTCGGTGCTTGTAGTCGTCGCTAGGTGGTCTACGAATCTGGATGTAATTTTTATTTTTGGTATTCGTTGTACTGCCATGATTGAAGATGAATAGATTTGAAGTTTTTCCGCAGAAAAAAAAGAATAAACATGCAGTCCAAAAATAAGTGAGAAAAAAGATTCAACGATTCGCTTGTCTTTAGGTCGCCCGGTCGGGCCTTCGCAGGTGCCCCGCAGCCCTGTCACCCCAGCCACTCGGCCCCGATGGCTCAGGACAAGGGGAACCAGGCGAGAGAGGTCGAGCGGGCCCGTGAGGGTGGCACGATGTTCCTCTCTCCCGTGGCGGCGCTACGACATGAGGGAGACGAGGGATATCGAGAGGGTGGGGTGGGGTGGGGTAAAGGCCGCCGGCCTGGCTGCGGTTGGCCTGCGGGCATGGCCGAGGCGAGGCGGATCTTGCAGCAGCACGCCACGGGAGGCTGTCGCGAGGTGCAGAGGTGGACGGCGGTGCAGTGATACGTCCATTTTGCATATCATGTTTTCCTACTATTATTTATGTTGTTTT
Organism: Triticum aestivum; assembly: GCF_018294505.1. NCBI lineage: Eukaryota > Viridiplantae > Streptophyta > Magnoliopsida > Poales > Poaceae > Triticum > Triticum aestivum. The sequence goes on from NC_057801.1 coordinate 131,917,850, forward strand.
ATTGTATAATAATGATTTTTGGAGTAATTCTAATGTCTTTTCTCTCATAATATGCAAGGTATGCACCAAGGAGGAGAATTCTGGCAGCTGGAAATCTGGACCTGAAAAAGCTACGTCAAACTACCTATTCTGCACAACTCCAAATGAGCTGAAACTCCCCGAGGATTTTTTCTGAAATATTTAATAAATATTGAAGCAAATAAGTACCAGAGAAGGGCCGCCAGGTGGGCACAACCCACCTGGGCGCGCCAGGAGGCCCAGGCGCGCCTTGGTGGGTGTTGCCCTCCTCGGACCACCTCCGGTGCCCATCTTCTGGTATATAAGTCATTTCGACCTAGAAAAAAAATAAGGGGAGGACTTTCGGGACGAAGCGCCGCCGCCTCGAGGTGGAACTTCGGCAGGAGCACTTTTGCCCTCCGGCGGAACGATTCCGCCAGAGGAACTTCCCTCCCGGAGGGCGAAATCATTGTCATCATCATCACCAACAACTCTCCCATCTTGGGGAGGGCTATCTTCATCAACATCTTCACAGCACGAACTCCTCTCAAACCCTAGTTTATCTCTTGTGTTTAATCTTTGTATCAAAACTATAGATTGGTGCTTGTGGGTGACTAGTAGTGTACATCTTGTAGTTGATTACTATATGGTTTATTTGGTGGAAGATTATATGTTCAGATCCATTAGGCAATTTAAGACCCCTCTGATCTTGAGCATGTTTATCATTTGCGAGTAATTACTTTCGTTCTTGAGGTCACGGGAGAAATCATGTTGCAAGTAATCATGTGAACTTGATATGTGTTCGATATTTTGATGGTATGTATGTTGCCATTCTCTTAGTGGTGTCATGTGAACGTCGACTACATGACACTTCACCATGTTTGGGCCTAAGGGAATGCATTGTGGAGTAGTTATTAGACAGTGGGTTGCGAGAGTGACAGAAGCTTAAACCCTAGTTTATGCGCTATTCCGTAAGGGACCGATTCGATCCAAAAGTTTAATGCTATGGTTAGAATTTATTCTTAATACTTATCTCATAGTTGAGGATGCTTGCGAGAGGGTTAATAATAAGTAGGAGGTTTGTTCAAGTAAGAACAACACCTAAGCACCGGTCCACCCACATATCAAATTATCAAAGTACCGAACACGAATTAAGCCAACATGATGAAAGTGACTAGATGAAATTTCCGTGTACCCTCAGGAACACTTTGCTTATCATAAGAAACCGTTTGGGCCTATCCTTTGCCTCAATAGGATTGGGCTACCTTGCTGCACTTTTTTACTACTATTGTTACTTGCTCGTTACAAATTATCTTGCTATCAAACTACTCTGCTACTTACAATTTTGGCACTTGCAGACAATACCTTGCTGAAAACCACTTATCATTTCCTTCTGCTCCTCGTTGGGTTCGACACTCTTACTTATCGAAAAGTCTAAAATTGACCCCATATACTTGTGGGTCATCAAGGCTACTTTCTAGCGCCGTTGGCGGGGAGTGAGGCGCTCTTGGTAAGTGGAAATTGGTAAGGAAACATTATTACTATGTGCTGAAATTTATTGTCACTTGCTACTATGGAAAACAATCCTTTGAGGGGTTTGTTCAGGGTATCTTCACCTCCACCGGAACCACAATTAGTTACCCCTCAACCTACTGCACCTACTGAAAATACTGAATATGAAATTCCTTCGGGTATGTTAGAACAACTGCTTGTTAATCCTTATGCAGGAGATGGAACCAAACATCCTGATATGCACTTACTATATGTGGATGCTATTTGTGGATTATTTAAGCTTGCAGGTTTGCCCGGAGATGAAGCTAAGAAGAAGGTTTTCCCTTTATCTTTTAAGGGAAAAGCATTGACATGTTATAGGCTATGCGATGATATTGGATCTTCGAACTAGAACCATTTGAAATTGGAATTCCATCAAAAAAATTATCCTATGCATCTAGTTCATCGTGATCGGAATTATATATGTAATTTTTGGCCTCGTGAAGGAGAAAGTATCACTCTAGCTTGGAGCAGGCTTAAGTCAATGTTATATTCTTGACCCAATCATGAGCTCTTGAGATAAATTATTATTCAGAATTTTTATGCTCGGCTTTCTCGTAATGATCAATCCATGCTCGATACTTCTTGTACTGGTTCTTTTATGAAGAAGACTATTGAATTCCGGTAGGATCTTTTGGAAAGAATTAAACGCAACTCTGAAGATTGAGAACTCGACGAAGGTAAAGAGTCGGGTATTGAACCTAAGTTTGATCGTGTTAAATCTTTTATGAATACCGATGCTTTTTGAAAGTTTAGCACTAAATATGGACTTGATTCTGAGATAGTAGCCTCCTTTTGTGAATCTTTTGATACTCATGTTGATCTCTCCAAGGAGAAGTGGTTTAACTATCATCCACAATTAAAGAAGAAGTTGAAGAACCGGTAAAAGCTAAAGAAGAAACTATCATTTGCAATGTTGATCCGGTTGTTCCCACTGCTTATATTGAAAAACCACATTTTCCTGTTAGGATAAAGGAACATGCTAAAGCTTCAATTGTGGTTAATAAAAGTTATGTTAGAACACCCAAACCATCTGAACAAATCAAAATTGAACCTAGTGTTGCTATGATTAAGGGTCTCTTAGTTGATAATATTGATGGGAATGTTATCTACTTCTCTAGTGAAGCTTATAGAATTGCCAAACCTGAAGGAAAAGACAAACATAGACCTGATGGGGAAACGAGAGGGGAGAGTGTGTCCACGTACCCTCGTAGACCGAAAGCGGAAGCGTTAGAACAACGCGGTTGATGTAGTCGTACGTCTTCATGGCCCGACCGATCAAGCACCGAAACTACGGCACCTCCGAGTTCTAGCACACGTTCAGCTCGATGACGTCCCTCGAACTCCGATCCAGCCGAGTGTCGAGGGAGAGTTCCGTCAGCACGAGGGCGTGGTGACGATCTTGATGTTCTACCATCGCAGGGCTTCGCCTAAGCACCGCTACAATATTATCGAGGAGGACTATGGTGGAGGGGGGCACCGCACACGGCTAAGAGATCAAGAGATCAATTGTTGTGTTTATGGGGTGCCCCCTCCCTCATATATAAAGGAGTGGAGGAGGGGGCCGGCCAAGGGGGGTGGCGCGCCCTAGGGGGGGAGTCCAACTCCCACCGGGAGTAGGACTCCCCCTTTTCCTATTAGGAGAGGGAGAGGGAAGGAAGAGGAAGGAGGGAGGAAGGAAAGGGGGGGCTTCCAATTCGGATTGGGCTTGGGGGGGCGCCCCCACCCTTGCTCCTTTCCCCTCCTTTCCACTAAGGCCGAATAAGGCCCATATACCTTCCGGAGGGTTCCGATAACCTCCCGGAGCTCCGATATTGTCCCAATCTCACCCGGAACCTTTCCGATGTCCAAATATAGTCGTCCAATATATCGATCTTTATGTCTCAACCATTTCGAGACTCCTCGTCATGTCGATCACATCCGGGACTCCGAACATCCTTCGGTACATCAAAACTCATAAACTCATAATAGAACTGCCAACCAAACCTTAAGCATGCGGACCCTGCGGGTTCGAGAACTATGTAGACATGACCGAGACACGTTTCCGGTCAATAACCAATAGCGGAACCTGGATGCTCATATTGGCTCCTACATGTTCTACGAAGATCTTTATCGGTCAAACCGCATAACAACATACGTTGTTCCCTTTGTCAATGGTATGTTACTTGCCCGAGATTCGATCGTTGGTATCTCAATACCTAGTTCAATCTCGTTACTGGCAAGTCTCTTTACTGGTTATGTAATGCATCATTCCGTAACTAACTCATTAGTTACATTGCTTGCAAGGCTTATAGTGATGTGCATTACCGAGAGGGCCTAGAGATACCTCTCCGACAATCGGAGTGACAAAACCTAATATCAAAATATGCGAACTCAACATGTACCTTTGGAGACACCTATAGAGCTCCTTTATAATCACCCAGTTACGTTGTGACGTTTGGTAGCACACAAAGTGTTCCTCCGGTAAACGGGAGTTGCATAATCTCATAGTTGTAGGAACATGTATAAGTCATGAAGAAAGCAATAGCAACATAGTAAATGATCAAGTGCTAAGCTAACGGAATGGGTCAAGTCAATCACATCATTCTCCTAATGATGTGATCCCGTTAATCAAATGACAACTCATGTCTATGCTTAGGAAACATAACCATCTTTGATTAATGAGCTAGTCAAGTAGAGGCATACTAGTGACATTATGTTTGTCTATGTATTCACACATGTATCATGTTTCTGGTTAATACAATTCTAGCATGAATAATAAACATTTATCATGATATAAGGAAATAAATAATAACTTTATTATTGCCTCTAGGGAATATTTCCTTCAGTCTCTCTGAGGGAGTCCTGGATTAGGGGGTGTCCGGATGGCCGGACTAAGACCTTTGGCCGGACTCCCGGACTATGAAGATACAAGATTGAAGACTTCGTCCCGTGTCCGGATGGGACTTTCCTTGGTGTGGAAGGCAAGCTTGGCGATACGATATGAAGATCTCCTCCCATTGTAACCGACTCTGTGTAACCCTATCCCTCTCCGGTGTCTATATAAACCGAAGAGTTTTAGTCCGTAGGACGAACAACAATCATACCATAGGCTAGATTCTAGGGTTTAGCCACTCCGATCTCGTGGTAGATCTACTCTTGTACTACCCATATCATCAATATTAATCCAGCAGGAGTAGGGTTTTACCTCCATCGAGAGGGCCCGAACCTGGGTAAAAACATCGTGTCCCTTGTCTCCTGTTACCATCCGCCTAGACGCACAGTTCGGGACCCCCTACCCGAGATCCGCCGGTTTTGACACCGACATTGGTGCTTTCATTGAGAGTTCCTCTGTGTCGTCGCCTTTTAGGCCCGATGGCTTCTTCGCTCGTCAACCGTGACGCGGTCCGGGATGAGACTTTTCTCCCCGGACAGATCTTCGTATTCGGCGGCTTCGCACTGCGGGCTGACTCGTTCGGCCATCTGGAGCAGATCGAGAGCTACGCCCCTGGCCATCAGGTCAGGTTTGGAAGCTTGAACTACACGGCCGACATCCGCGGGGACTTGATCTTCGACGGATTTGAGCCACAACGGGCGCGCCGCACTGTCATGATGGGCACGATTTAGCTCTGTCATCGGACAACGCCCAGAGCGTCGCTCAGGTGTCCGCTCCGACCATTAGCTCGGAGCCCACTACGCCAGTCGGGGACGGACGGTTAGACGCCACCCCGGAAACTGCAATCTCTACGGCGATAGAGCCGGATACCAGCCTAGTCCCTCGCAAGGCCCGTGACTCCGAGGTGCCGGACTCCGATCCGGACTCCGTAAATCCCGCACCTCTCCCGGTTAAGCCCGATTGGGCTCCGGTCATGGAGTTCACCGCCGCGGATGTCTTTCAGCACTCACCTTTCGGCAACATCCTGAATTCGTTAAAGTCTCTCTCTTTGTCAGGAGAGCCCTGGCCGGACTACGGCCAACACGGTTGGGACGCGGACGACGAAGAAATTTGTAGCCCACCCACCACCCACTTTGTAGCCACTGTCGACGATTTAACCGACATGCTCGACTTCGACTCCGAAGACATCGACGGCATGGACGCCGATGAAGGAGATGATCAAGAACCAGTACCTATAGGGAACTGGAAAGCCACCTCGTCATATGACATATACATGGTGGACACCCCTAAAGCGGGGGATGGCGAGGAGAAAACGGAGGATGACCCCTCCAAGAAGCAACCCAAGCGCCGACGTCAGCGGCGCCGCTCTAAGTCCCGCCAAAGCAAAAACGGCGATTCCGGCACCGGAGATAACAATACGCCGGACAGTGCCGAAGACAACCCCCTCCAGCAGGATTCAGTGCAGGAGAACGAAGGAGCCAACCCTCATGAGAAGGCGGCCGACAAAGAGGATGAGGACGACAATTACATGCCTCCCTCCGAAGACGAGGCAAGCCTCGACGACGATGAATTCGTCGTGCCAGAGGATCCCGTCGAGCAAGAGCGTTTCAAACGCAGACTCGTAGCCACGGCAAGCAGCCTCAAGAAGAAACAACAGCAGCTTAGAGCTGACCAAGACTTGCTAGCCGACAGATGGACCGAAGTCCTGGCGGCCGAAGAGTATAAACTAGAACGCCCATCCAAGAGCTACCCGAAGCGCAGGCTGCTTCCCCAACTTGAGGAGGAAGCAACTAAACCTACATCACCAGCGTACGATGCGCCCGATCGGCCACCCCGTGGCCGCGATAGAGAGGCCTTCAGGCCCTCGACCCAAGCCGCACCCCGACACCGCTCAAAACATACCAGAGTACGGGGAGACGCAACAGACCTGCGAGACATCTTGGAGAATAAGGCAAGGCAAACAAGATCGATCTACGGATCGCATGGGCGCCCCGCTTCACGTGACGCTAGCCGTCACGCCGGACATAATAAGTATGGCCCGGCCGAATACAACAGACCAAGCTCGTCCGAGCTGCGTCGCGATATAGCCCAGTACAGGGGCGCCGCACACCCACTATGCTTCACAGACGAAGTAATGGATCATCAAATCCCCGAGGGCTTCAAACCCGTAAACATCGAATCATACGATGGCACAACAGATCCTGCGGTATGGATCAAGGATTATCTCCTTCACATCCACATGGCCCATGGCGATGATCTACACGCCATCAAATACCTCCCGCTCAAGCTTAAAGGACTAGCTCGACATTGGCTTAATAGCCTGCCAGCAGAGTCAATCAGTTGTTTGGAGGACCTGGAATCCGCATTCCTTGACAACTTCCAGGGCACGTATGTGCGACCACCAGATGCCGATGACCTAAGCCACATAATCCAGCAGCCAGAGGAATCGGCCAGACAATTCTGGACACGGTTCCTGACCAAGAAAAACCAAATAGTCGATTGTCCGGATGCCGAGGCCCTCGCAGCCTTTAGGCACAACATCCGAGACGAATGGCTAGCCCGGCACCTAGGATAGGAAAAACCGAAGTCTATGGCAGCCCTCACAACACTCATGACCCGCTTCTGCGCGGGAGAAGACAGCTGGCTAGCTCGTAGCAATAACATAAGCAAGAGCCCCGGCAATTCGGATACCAAGGATAACAACGGCAGGTCACACCGCAACAAGCACAAGCGCCGCATTAACGGTGACAATACTGAAGATACGCCAGTCAATGCCGGATTCAGAGGCTCTAAACCGGGTCAGCGGAAGAAGCCATTCAAACAAAACCCTCAGGGCCCATCCAGCTTAGACCTGATACTTGATCGCTCGTGCCAGATACACGGCACCCCCGAACAGCCAGCCAATCACACCAACAGGGATTGTTGGGTGTTCAAGCAGGCAGGCAAGATAAGTGCCGAGACCAGAGACAAGGGGCTACATAGCGATGACGAGGAGGGGCCCCGGCCGCCGAACAACAAAGGACAGAAGGGATTTCCCCCGCAAGTTCGGACGGTGAATATGATATACGCAACCCACATCCCCAAAAGGGAGCGGAAGCGTGCTCTCAAGGACGTCTATGCGCTGGAGCCAGTCGCCCCAAAGTTCAACCCATGGTCCTCCTGCCCGATCACTTTCGATCGACGGGACCATCCCACCAGCATCCGTCACGGCGGATTCGCCGCACTGGTCCTAGACCCAATTATCGACGGATTTCACCTTACCAGAGTCCTAATGGACGGCGGCAGTAGCCTGAACCTGCTTTACCAGGACACAGTGCGAAAAATGGGCATCGATCCTTCAAGGATTAAACCCACAAAGACAACCTTCAAAGGTGTCATACCAGGGGTAGAAGCCAGCTGTACAGGCTCGGTCACACTCGAGGTGGTCTTCGGATCACCGGATAACTTCCGGAGCGAGGAGTTAATCTTCGACATAGTCCCATTCCGCAGCGGCTATCACGCCCTGCTCGGACGAACCGCATTTGCAAAATTCAATGCGGTGCCGCACTACGCATATCTCAAGCTCAAGATGCCAGGACCTCGCGGAGTCATCACGGTAAATGGAAACACAGAACGCTCTCTCCGAACGGAGGAGCACACGGCGGCCCTGGCGGCGGAAGTACAGAGTAGCCTCTCAAGGCAGTTCTCCAATCCAGGCGCCAAACGTCCGGACAACGTCAAGCGAGCCCGAAGTAACCTACAACAAATCCGGCTGGCACGTTCCGAGCAAGCATAGCAGTGCGGCCCCGACCCCAGCCCCCGCCAAACGGCAATGCTGGTACCACGCGTACATAATTACGCCTTAGAGATACCATGGGCATAAGGGGAGGGGCACAACAACGGCACGCCCAGAATGCGGCTTAACCGCACTAGGGGGCTCCCTATTTCGCCGTTTTCCTTTTTCACACACTTTCAGGACCCAACTATTCGGAAGGCCTGTCCGGCAATACTATCGCCGAACCAACGATGCAATAGCCAGGGAGGAAGCAAGCTACGTCAAAAGTCAAGGTGGTCTCTATAACGAGTTTAATACCTGTTTCTCTTACAATCCTGCAGCTTGCCCCTGAAGGGGAATATGTCAAATACTCCCATCTCTTGCTTACCGCACTTTTTGTATCGTTCTGCTTTCGCAGCAGCCCTTTTTTAATAAACAATACATAGCTCTTACCTATTATTGTACTTATCTATTTTTATATGCAAACATGTTCAGTCATGACACTATGCAACCGTACACTTTGGCACGGATAATACACCAGGGGCTTACAACACCCCATAACGTGGTGTGAGAAGACCGAACACTCTAACAAGTGCGGCACCCCGAACTTATAGCACTATATGCATCGGCTCCGAATCATGTCTTTGGTCAATAGTTGGGTTTGCCCGGCTCCCATGTTTTGGTACCTTACGTTCCGCATTGTTGGCTAAGGTAGCGCTGGGAGAACTACTGCGATTGTGCCCCAGTTGAGCTGGGTTAACACCTCAGTAGAGAAAGCTAAAACTGACTGTCATGATAGTGCGAGAGACCGGTCGCTGTTCGCGAGGTTTTTTCGAGTCCTTAAAGACTTATGCCGCTTCAAGCGAGGAACCGGACTTATCCGGCCTAGGCGTGGATAGCGCCCCGAACTCGGTCTTCCGAATACTAGGGGCTTCGCCGAAATTTAAAATTATAGAATTCTATGGCTAAGTGAGAGTGATAAAGCATTATAAGTCCGACGGCCTGGTTCGCTGTGCTGAACGCCTCCCTAGATGGACCCAAGAATGGGAACAAGAGCGCTCAGGTTTATCCCGAACACCCCAGCACTCGTGGCATGGGGGTCGAAGCCGACGACTTGCATCTCTCAGATTTGATAAACGGCCGCACAGAAGGTAATATTTTAAATTAACAAGCGTTGCTTAACGCATATGAACAAAGCTTCAGCGTACAGGATAACAAATGCGAGTTTACTCAAAAATTACATCTTTGGAGCACTCATCCGCTATGCGGCGGGCACCCTTCAGAACGCCATTGTAATACATCTCGGGCGTACGATACTCCTTGCCCGGCGGTGGCGCGTCCGTCAACAGCTTCTCCGCGTCTAGCTTGCCCCAGTGCACCTTAGCACGGGCAAGGGCCCGACGGGCACCTTCAATACAAGCGGAGCGCTTGACGACCTCAATCCACGGACACGCGTCCACCAGCCGCCGCACCAGACCGAAGTAGCTCCCAGGCATGGCTTCTCCAGGCCACAGCCGAGCTATGAGGCCCTTCATGGCCTGTTCGGCCACCTTGTGGAGCTCAACCAGCTGCTTCAGTTGGTCGCTCAGGGGCACCGGATGTTCGGCCTCAGCATACTGAGACCAGAACACTTTTTCCGTCGAGCTCCCCTCTTCGGCTCGGTAGTATGCGGCGGCATCAGACACACTACGGGGCAGATCGGTGAACGCTCCTGGAGACCTCCGGATTCGGGTAAGTAGCAGATAATTAACTTTTATATTTTTGCTTTGCATAAAGAATGCCTTACCCGCCGCTATCTTCTTCATCGCCTCGATCTCCTGAAGGGCCTTCTGGGCTTCGGCCTTAGCGGTCTTGGCACTCTCAAGAGGCAAGGCAAGCTCGGACTCTCGAGTCTTTGAGTCACGCTCCAAACTCTCGTGTTTTTCCACGAGAGCCTGGAGCTCTTGCCGCACCTCCGTCACCCGCGCCTCATGCTTCTCTCGCTCGGTGCGCTCCAAGGCCGCACTCTTTTCGGCCTTTGAAACCGCCTCTTTCAGGGTCGCCACCTCGGTCGTGGCTCCTGCAACATTAACGTTGGTCCTGTTATTATTATGCAACCAAGTATTTCTATATACATTTACAGGAGGTACTACGTACCCTCTTTATCCTCGAGCTGCTTCTTGGCACGGCCGAGCTCGCTCTCGGACCGATCGAGGCTTTCCTTCAAGGCATTGACCTCCGCAGTCAGTGCGGCAGAGGTCAGCAGCGCAGCCTGCATTCCCATATTGACATATTTCTATTAGACTCCTGCGTATATCTTTTAAGATCCTCAGTTCGGCTTTTCTTTCCGAACACCGAACTAAGCATCAGGGGCTAGTGTCTATGCGGTAACATTTTTTATATATGTTCTTGAACACATACCTCAAAGCCCGTTAACAGGCTTGTGCAGGCTTCTGTCAGCCCGCTCTTGGCGGACTGAACCTTCTGAATCACCGCACTCATAACAGTGCGGTGTTCTTCATTGATAGAGGCACCGTTGAGCGCCTCCAGCAAATTGTCCGGCGCCTCCGGGTGGACGGAAGTCGTCGGCGTCGCAGACTTGCCCTTCTTGTGAAGGCGCCGCCTGTCGGGCTCTGGAACCACTGATGGCTCCGGAGCAGTGTCCGGCCTAGGGCCGGACTTAGATCCCTCCGGGGTTTTACCCCCTTTGGGTTGGGAGTCCGAAAGGTCACCTTGTGGCGCTTCCAGGACCACATCCTCCTGGTTTTGTCCCCTACGGGACTCCACCTCCACGCCGTCTGTAGGGAGAGGGGAGGAGGCCGTCGGAAGTGAAGCGCTATTCACATCCGACGAATTCAGGGATCCGCTTGACGAATCGCCAAGCTGAGCTCTGGGCGGACTGTATGATTAGCTTCGGTGTTAGAAGCAATCAAATAATAAAGGTGTGTAATAAGTCATTCGGGTAGCCGGACACTTACGATTTTGCCAGGGGCTTGACCCTGGAAGGCCAGTCCTCCTCGCCGTCTTCGGCGTCGGGGGCATAGTCCGGCAGATGGGGCTTCCCCTTCTTGGACCCTCCGGCTTCCCCAGTTGGGGCGACCTTTCTCTTCTTTCCTCCCCCCGCTGGAGGGGGAGAGGCATCTTCTTCTTCCTCCTCCTCATCTTCGGAGGTGGAGGGCGCGTTGGAGCCGCCGGGCAAATCCGACGACACCGGGCGCCGGGAACTCTTTCGGGTCCCCGCGGCCCTCTCCTTGGCCTTCTTCTCCGGCACCACATGGGGTGCCAGAACTAGTAGCTTAGCTAAGTGTGCGTCTACTGGGCCTTCGGGCAAAGGGGCCGGACAGTCAAACTGTCCGGATGTTCTCTTCCAATCCTGTTAAAGGAACGGGAGTTTAGATCCCACATAAGGTCACACTATGAAATGCGGATATCCCATAAGGGACTAAAGGTAAGCTTACTTCGGAGGCTTGACGTTTGGCGCAGAACCCGCGATCCTCGGTGACGGGAGGGGAGACCTCGGAGCTTTTGAAAAGCACCTTCCAGGCGTCCTCGTGCTTCGTTTCGAAGAGCCGGGATAGAGTCTGGTGCCGGGCCGGGTCGAACTCCCACAAATTGAAGTCCCGTCATTGACACGGGAGGATCCGGCGGAAGAGCATGACCTGGACCACGTTGACAAGTTTGACCTTCTTGGTCACCAGGTCTCGGACGCAGGTTTGGAGTCCGGTCACCTCTTCCGGATTGCCCCACGACAGGCCCGTCTCTTTCCAAGATGTGAGCCGGGTGGGGATGCCGGATCGAAATTCAGGGGCCGCTGCCCATTTAGGGTCACGCGGCTCGGTGATATAAAACCACCCAGATTGCCACCCTTTGATGGTTTCCACGAAGGCACCCTCGAGCCAGGTGACGTTGGCTATCTTGCCCACCATGGCACCTCCGCATTCCGCCTGTCGGCCTTGCACGACCTTCGGCTTGACGCTGAAGATCTTCAGCCATAGGCCAAAGTGGGGCTGGATGCGGAAGAAGGCCTCGCACACGACGATAAACGCCGAGATATTGAGGATGAAGTTCGGGGCCAGATCGTGGAAGTCCAGGCCGTAGTAGAACATGAGCCCCCGGACGAACGGGTGAAGAGGAAAACCCAGTCCGCGGAGGAAATGGGGAAGAAAAACAACCCTCTCATGGGGCCTGGGGGTGGGGATGAGTTGCCCCGCATCTGGGAGCCGGTGCGCGATGTCGTTAGACAAGTATCCGGCCTTCCTCAGGTTTTTGATTTGTCCCTCCGTGACGGAGGAGGCCATCCATCTACCTCCCGCTCCTGACATGGTTGGAGAAGGTTGAGGTGGGAAGTGCGGGCTTGGGCGCTGGAGCTCGAGCGCGCAGGGACGGATAAGCAGAGGAGGAAGAGGGCGTGAATGGAAAGGGCGGATTCTTATCCCCTTATATGGGCGGCCAAAACTACGAGCCCCCCACCGGCCTAATAAAACTCGCTTATCCCCCAAGCGCCGCGGTTAATGGCGCGGTTGGGTTACCCACACCCGTATTGATGAGAATCCCGGAATAAGGGGACACGATCTCTGCTTTGACAAGACGTGCCAAGGAAACCGCCTCGCTAAACGCGCTGAGGTGGAACAATAAAATGAATAAAGAGCCTGGCTGTGGCATGATGTCACGCCACGGAATACGTCAGCAGATCCGATTGATACAAATATTATTCTCTCTACGAAGGAATGTGGAACTTATTTTGCAGAGCCGGACACTACCCTGGTGTTCAACATCTTCTATGAAATATTCGGAGGAGGAACCCGCCTTGCAATGCCGAAGACAACTTGCGCGCCGGACTCGTCGTCATTGAAGCCTGGTTCAGGGGCTACTGAGGGAGTCCTGGATTAGGGGGTGTCCGGATGGCCGGACTAAGACCTTTGGCCGGACTCCCGGACTATGAAGATACAAGATTGAAGACTCCGTCCCGTGTCCGGATGGGACTTTCCTTGGCGTGGAAGGCAAGCTTGGCGATACGATATGAAGATCTCCTCCCATTGTAACCGACTCTGTGTAACCCTAGCCCTCTCCGGTGTCTATATAAACCGGAGAGTTTTAGTCCGTAGGACGAACAACAATCATACCATAGGCTAGATTCTAGGGTTTAGCCACTCCGATCTCGTGGTAGATCTACTCTTGTACTACCCATATAATCAATATTAATCAACCAGGAGTAGGGTTTTACCTCCATCGAGAGGGCCCGAACCTGGGTAAAAACATCATGTCCCTTGTCTCCTATTACCATCCGCCTAGACGCACAGTTCGGGACCCCCTACCCGAGATCCGCCGGTTTTGACACCGACACTCCCACTTGCACTAGAGTCAATAATCTAGATTACATAATAATGATTCTAACACCCGTGGAGCCTTGGTGATGATCATGTTTTGCTCGTGGAAGAGGCTTAGTCAACGGGTCAGCAAGATTCAGATCCGTATGTATCTTGCAAATCTCTATGTCTCCCACCTGGACTTGGTCCCGGATGGAATTGAAGCGTCTCTTGATGTGCTTGGTCCTCTTGTGAAATCTGGATTCCTTTGCCAAAGCAATTGCACTAGCATTGTCACAGAAGATCTTCGTTGGTCCCGATGCACTAGGTATGACACCTAGATCGGAAATGAACTCCTTCATCCAGACTCCTTCATTTGCTGCTTCCGAAGCAGCTATGTGCTCCGCTTCACATGTAGATCCCGCCATGACGCTTTATTTAGAACTGCACCAAATGACAGCTCCACCGTTCAATATAAACACGTATCCGGTTTGCGATTTAGAATCGTCCGGATCAGTGTCAAAGCTTGCATCGACGTAACCATTTACGACTAGCTCTTTGTCACCTCCATAAACGAGAAACATATCCTTAGTCCTTTTCAGGTATTTCAGGATATTCTTGAGCGTTGTGCAATGATTCTATATCATTTCCAATCAACAATATGTCATCTACATATAATATCAGAAATGCTATAGAGCTCCCACTCACTTTCTTGTAAATACAGGCTTCTCCAAAAGTCTGTATAAAACCATATGCTTTGATCACACTATCAAAGCGTTTATTCCAACTCCGAGAGGCTTGCACCAGTACATAAATGGATCGCTGGAGCTTGCACACTTTGTTAGCACCTTTTGGACCGACAAAACCTTCTGGTTGCATCATATACAACTCTTCTTCCAGAAATCCATTCAGGAATGCAGTTTTGACATCCATTTGCCATATTTCATAATCATAAAATGCGACAATTGCTAACATGATTCGGACAGACTTAAGCATCGCTACGGGTGAGAAAGTCTCATCATAGTCAACTCCTTGAACTTGTCGAAAACCTTTTGCAACAAGTCGAGCTTTGTAGACAGTTACATTACCATCAGCGTCAGTCTTCTTCTTGAAGATCCATTTATTCTCGATGGCTTGCCGATCATCGGGCAAGTCAACCAAAGTACACACTTTGTTCTCATACATGGATCCCATCTCGGATTTCATGGCCTCAAGCCATTTTGCAGAATCTGGGCTCATCATCACTTCCTCATAGTTCGTAGGTTCACCATGGTCAAGTAACATGACTTCCAGAATAGGATTACCAACTATGGTGCCGATCTTACTCTGGTTGACCTACAAGGTTCGGTAATAACTTGATCTGAAGTTTCATGATCAATATCATTAGCTTCCTCAATGATTGGTGTAGTCGTCACAGGAACCGGTTTCTATGATGAACTATTTTCCAATAAGGGAGCAAGTACAGTTACCTCATCAAGTTCTACTTTCCTCCCACTCACCTCTTTCGAGATAAACTCTTTTTCTAGAAAGGATCTGAATTTAGCAACAAAAGTCTTGCCTTGAAATCTGTGATAGAAGGTGTACCCAATAGTCTCTTTTGGGTATCCTATGAAGACACATTTCTCCGATTTGGGTTCGATCTTATCTGGTTGAAGTTTCTTCACATAAGCATCGCAACCCCAAACTTTAAGAAACGACGACTTTGGTTTCTTGCCAAACCACAGTTCATAAGGCGTCGTCTCAACGGATTTTGATGGTGCCCTATTTAACGTGAATGCGGCCGTCTCTAAAGCATAACCCCAAAACGATAGCGGTAAATCAGTAAGAGACATCATAGATGGCACCATATCTAGTAAAGTACGATTACGACGTTCGACACACCATTACACTGTGGTGTTCCGGGTGGCGTGAGTTGCAAAACTATTCCGCATTGTTTCAAATGTAAACCAAACTCGTAACTCAAATATTCACCTCCACGATCAGATCGTAGAAACTTTATTTTCTTGTTACGATGATTTTCCACTTCACTCTGAAATTCTTTGAACTTTTCAAATGTTTCACACTTGTGTTTCATTAAGTAGATATACCCATATCTTCTCAAATCATCTGTGAAGGTGAGAAAATAACGATACCCGCTGCGAGCCTCAATATTCATTGGATCACATACATCAGTATGTATGATTTCCAACAAATCAGTTGCTCGCTCCATAGTTCCGGAGAACGGCGTTTTAGTCATCTTGCCCATGAGGCATGGTTCGCAAGTACCAAATGATTCATAATCAAGTGATTCCAGAAGTCCATCTATATGGAGTTTCTTCACGCGCTTTACACCAATATGACCCAAACGGCAGTGCCACAAATAAGTTGCACTATCATTATCAACTCTGCATCTTTTGGCTTCAACATTATGAATATGTGTATCACTACTATCGAGATTTAATAAAAATAGACCACTCTTCAAGGGTGCATGACCATAAAATATACTAGATGATACCCCGCGCGTTGCTGCGGGAACTTGTAATACTCCACGTGAGAAAGATTATGGAGTGAAAATAAGTAAACAATGAAAAAAACTATGTTATTTCAAACCTTTGCTGGTATAGAGAGTGACAATAAGTAAGCAATTAAAAATATATGCTTGTTTGATCCTTTATTGGTACTATGTGAAAAGCCAGAAAAACTATGTTATTTCAAACCTTTGCTGGTATAGTTCGTACATTCATATTATTAAAATGCAGTAGACAGCTAGATTTGCCATCATGCAGACCGAATCGTCCGCTCAGCTGTTCCATTACTGAAAACATGCGAAGCCTAGTCTGAACCTACCGAAAGAAAGGCAAGACACAAAACCACTAATACAAATGCCTTTGAGTTACTCTTAATAGGAACGGAAGCACAAAATATAAACAAATCGAATAACAACACATACATACATCTTAGAATTTGTACATGACCAAGAGTCACATACCAATCAGTGTAAAAAATGAAAGAGTAAGGTGCATGTACAGTGCACATCAGGCCCATACAACAAATTATACGGCAGGGACGACCTGAATTGCATTTTCAGTAGGTACGTATCTCTTCTGCTGAAAAAGCGCAGATGCCTTCAGGGAAGCAACACAGGGGTAAAGATGTGGACAAATTTAGGACGGGAACGGCCTCATATCTCTACTCCTACCTAGCAATAAAATAAATTTGCACAAAAGGCTCAACGAAAACTGAGAACAAAATGCATCTGAATGTGATGTAGCAACTAATTATAATTGAAAATGAAACTAAGAAAGAAAAATTAAGTAACCTCAAGTCCAGATCAAAGATCCATGTCAATCAAATTCATACATGGAATTGATCCATATTCAGATACAAAAATGTATGTAGAGTAATTTAGCCGTGTAGTAGTCCATGAAACTGAAGGTGAGTACGGATCTAATTCTCTGAACAAAAGAAGCATGTGCAAGGCCACAGCTGTACTTAGTGGCATGAATTGGCTCCAATCATCGTGAAGCGGATTGGTATATGATGTGCACACATAGTGTTACTGTTTTTCCCTCCTAAGACCGGACAGAGGAAACAACAAAGTATCCACTTCTTCCTGCTCTTACCTTGGCGACTTGAGAAACAACACAGGCATAAAGATCTGGACAAATATACGATGGGAGCAGCCCCATCTTCCTGCTCCTACCATGGCGAGTTGGCTACAGAGGCGCTAGTTTGATCCATCACGCCGTTGAACTACGCTTGGGGGCAGACGCGAGGTGCCGCTGGCCGCTGGCTGCCCTCATATCACGGCGCCCTTCCCGGCGCCAGCTACTTCATCTGGAAATCAGGGCCTCCATGGATCCACCCAAGCTAACTTTAAAGAACGATGTTCATATCTGAGACATAGATATGAAGGTTGAAGGAGGAGGCTGATGGCGACACACATGGTTCGCCGGGAGGTCGGGTCGACGCCATGACGTGTGGCTTGGGCCAACATAGTCCAGGCTCGCGCCGATCATGGGGTTCACGGAGGGTGTCATCGCGGAGGTCTCGTACGGCTAGAGAAGGTTGGGCCGGCGGTGACACAATATGGGAATTGTGGCGCAGATAAAGATGGAAGCAGAAGAATTGGGAAGGGTACGCTGAGATTTATTGGTGGAAGGGAGATGGAAGGAACCATCGCATGAAGAAGCAATTAGTGCGCCGGGAATTAACACAATCAGAGAAAGGGAAGAAATCCGCGCGACGGGAATTAACACAATCGAACGATTCGTTTCACTAAAAAAATAAAATTTAAATTGTTGAGGTGGCAGATTTGCTTAGGTGGGACGCTGCATGTTGATTGTTGATGTGGACATTGTGCATGGCAAGATAATATGGAGTAGTGGGGAGCAACTTCTTAAGAATGGTAGATTACTCATATAAATAGAACAACCATTATTCTCTGATTTAAATGAATAACCATCTCGCATCAAACAAGATCCAGATATAATGTTCATGCTCAACGCTGGCACCAAATAACAATTATTCAGGTCTAAAACTAATCCCGAAGGTAGATGTAGAGGTAGTGTGCCGACTGCGATCACATCGACTTTGGAACCATTTCCCACGTGCATCGTCACCTCGTCCTTAGCCAATCTTCGCTTAATCCGTAGTCCCTATTTCGAGTTGCAAATATTAGCAACAGAACCAGTATCAAATACCCAGGTGCTATTGCGAGCATTAGTAAGGTACACATCAATAACATGTATATCACATATACCTTTGTTCACCTTGCCATCCTTCTTATCCGCCAAATACTTGGGGCAGTTCCGCTTCCAGTGACCAGTCTGGTTGCAGTAGAAGCACTCAGTCTCAGGCTTAGGTCCAGATTTGGGTTTCTTCTCTTGAGCAGCAACTTGTTTGCTGTTCTTCTTGAAGTTTCCCTTCTTCTTCCCTTTACCCTTTTTCTTGAAACTGGTGGTCTTAATTACCATAAACACTTGATGCTCCTTCTTGATTTCTACCTCCGCAGCCTTTAGCATTGCGAAGGGCTCGGGAATAGTCTTGTCCATCCCTTGCATATTATAGTTCATCACGAAGCTCTTGTAGCTTGGTGGCAGTGATTGAAGAATTATGTCAATGACACTATCATCAGGAAGATTAACTCCCAGTTGAATCAAGTGATTATTATACCCAGACATTTTGAGTATATGTTCACTGACAGAACTATTCTCCTCCATCTTACAGCTATAGAACTTATTGGAGACTTCATATCTCTCAATCCGGGCATTTGCTTGAAATAGTAACTTCAACTCCTGGAACATCTCATATGCTCCATGACGTTCAAAACGTCGTTGAAGTCCCGGTTCTAAGCCGTAAAGCATGGCACACTGAACTATTGAGTAGTCATCAGCTTTGCTCTGCCAGACGTTCTTAACATCGTCAGTTGCATCTGCAGCAGGCCTAGCACCCATCGGTGCTTCCAGGACGTAATTCTTCTGTGCAGCAATGAGGATAATCCTCAAGTTACGGACCCAGTCCGTGTAATTGCTACCATCATCTTTCAACTTAGCTTTCTCAAGGAAAGCATTAAAATTCAACGGAACAATAGCACGAGCCATCTATCTACAACAAACATAGACAAGCAAAATACTATCAGGTACTAAGTTCATGATAAATTTAAGTTCAATTAATCATATTACTAAAGAAATCCCACTTAGACAGACATCTCTCCAGTCATCTAAGTGATCACGTGATCCAAATCAACTAAACCATGTCCGATCATCACATGAGATGGAGTAGTTTTCAGTGGTGAACATCACTATGTTGATCATATCTACTATATGATTCATGTTCGACCTTTTGGTCTCCGTGGTCCGAGGCCATATCTGTATATGCTAGGCTCGTCAAGTTTAACCTGAGTATTCCGCGTGTGCAACTGTTTTGCACCCGTTGTATTTGAACGTAGAGCCTATCACACCCGATCATGACGTGGTGTCTCAGCACGAAGAACTTTCGCAATGGTGCATACTCAGGGAGAACACTTCTTGATAATTAGTGAGAGATCATCTTATAATGCTACTGTCAATCAAAGCAAGATAAGATGCATAAAGGATAAACATCACATGCAATCAATATAAGTGATATGATATGGCCATCATCATCTTGTGCTTGTGATCTCCATCTCCGAAGCACCATCGTAATCACCATCGTCACCGGCGCGACACCTTGATCTCCATCGTAGCATCGTTGTCGTTGCGCCATCTATTGCTTCTACGACTATCGCTACCGCTTAGTGATAAAGTAAAGCAATTACAGGGCGCTTGCATTTCATACAATAAAGCGACAACCATATGGCTCCTGCTAGTTGCCGATAACTCGGTTACAAAACATGATCATCTCATACAATAAAATATAGCATCATGTTTTGACCATATCACATCACAACATGCCCTGCAAAAACAAGTTAGACGTCCTCTACTTTGTTGTTGCAAGTTTAACGTGGCTGCTACGGGCTGAGAAAGAACCATTCTTACCTACGCATCAAAACCACAACGATAGTTTGTCAAGTTAGTGTTGTTTTAACCTTCTCAAGGACCGGGCGTAGCCACACTCGGTTCAACTAAAGTTGGAGAAACTGACACCCGCCAGCCACCTGTGTGCAAAGCACGTCGGTAGAACCAGTCTCGCGTAAGCGTACGCGTAATGTCGGTCCGGGCCGCTTCATCCAACAATACCGCTGAACCAAAGTATGACATGCTGGTAAGCAGTATGACTTGTATCGCGCACAACTCACCTGTGTTCTACTCGTGCATATAACATCTATGCATAAAACCTGGCTCGGATGCCACTGTTGGGGAACGTAGTAATTTCAAAAAAATCCTACGCACACGCAAGATCATGGTGATGCATAGCAACGAGAGGGGAGAGTGTGTCCACGTACCCTCGTAGATCGAAAGCAGAAGCGTTAGAACAACGCGGCTGATGTAGTCGTACGTCTTCACGGCCCGATCGATCAAGCACCGAAACTACGGCACCTCCGAGTTCTACCACACGTTCAGCTCGATGACATCCCTCGAACTCCGATCCAGCCGAGTGTGGAGGGAGAGTTCCATCAGCACGACGGCGTGGTGACGATCTTGATGTTCTACCGTCGTAGGGTTTCGCCTAAGCACCGCTACAATATTATCGAGGAGGACTATGGTGGAGGGGGGCACCACACACGGCTAAGAGATCAAAAGATCAATTGTTGTGTTTATGTGGTGCCCCCTACCCCGTATATAAAGGAGTGGAGGAGGGGGCCGGCCAAGGGGGGTGGCGCGCCCTAGGGGGGAGTCCAACTCCCACCGGGAGTAGGACTCCCCCTTTTCCTATTAGGAGAGGGAGAGGGAAGGAAGAGGAAGGAGGGCGGAAGGAAAGGGGGGCCGGGCCCCCTCCCAATTCGGATTGGGCTTGGGGGGGGGCCTCCCTTGCTCCTTTCCCCTCCTTTCCACTAAGGCCCAATAAGGCCCATATACCTCCCGGGGGGTTCCGATAACCTCCCGGAGCTCCGGTATTGTCCCAATCTCACCCGGAACCTTTCCGGTGTCCAAATATAGTCGTCCAATATATCGATCTTTATGTCTCGACCATTTCGAGACTCCTCGTCATGTCCATGATCACATCCGGGACTCCAATCAACCTTTGGTACATCAAAACTCATAAACTCATAATAAAACTCTCAACGAAACCTTAAGCGACAGAGACACGTTTCCGGTCAATAACCAATAGCGGAACCTGGATGCTCATATTGGCTCCTACATATTCTACGAAGATCTTTATCGGTCAAACTTCATAACAACATACGTTGTTCCCTTTGTCATCGGTATGTTACTTGACCGAGATTCGATCGTCGATATCTCAATACCTAGTTCAATCTCGTTACCGGCAAGTCTCTTTACTCGTTATGTAATGCATCATTCCGTAATTAACTCATTATTTACATTGCTTGCAAGGCTTATAGTGATGTGCATTACCAAGAGGGCCCAGAGATACCTCTCCGGCAATTGGAGTGACAAAACCTAATCTCAAAATACGCCAACTCAACATGTACCTTTGGAAACACCTATAGAGCTCCTTTATAATCACCCAGTTATGTTGTGACGTTTGGTAGCACACAAAGTGTTCCTCCGGTAAACGGGAGTTGCATAATCTCATAGTTGTAGGAACATGTACAAGTCATGAAGAAAGCAATAGAAACATACTAAACGATCAAGTGTTAAGCTAACGGAATGGGTCAAGTCAATCACATCATTTTCCTAATGATGTGATCCCGTTAATCAAATGACAACTCATATCTATGGTTAGGAAACATAACCATCTTTGATTAATGAGATAGTGATACGTCCATTTTGCATCATGCTTTTATATCAATATTTATTGCATTATAGGCTGTTATTTCACGTTATGTCACAATACTTATGGCTATTCTCTCTTATTTTACAAGGTTTACATAAAGAGGGAGAATGGCGGCAGCTGGAATTCTGGGTTGGAAAAGGAGCAAATATTGGAGACCTATTCTGCGCAACTCCAAAAGTCCTGAAACTCCACGGAATATCTTAAAATAAATAAAGAAAAATCGTCGCCAAAGATGAAGGCCAGGGGGCCCACACCCTGCTCACGAGGGTGGGGGGCGCCCCCCTGGGGCACGCCCCCCTACCTCATGGGCCCCCTAGCGGCTCTCCGACACCCATCTTCTCCTATATGAAGTCTTTCGACGAGAAAAAAATATTAAGCAACCTTTCGGGACGAGACTTCGCCGCCGCGAGACGGAACCTTGGCGGAACCAATCTAGGGCTCTGGCAGAGCTGTTTTGCCGGGGACACTTCCCTCCGGGAGGGGGAAATCATCATCATCATCATTACCAACGCTCCTCTCATCGGGAGAGGGCAATCTCCATCAACATCTTCACCAGCACCATCTCATCTCCAAACCATAGTTCATCTCTTGTATCCAATTCTTGTCTCCAAGTCCTGGATTGGTGCTAGTAGGTTGCTAGTAGTGTTGATTACTCCTTGTAGTTGATGCTAGTTGGTTTATGTGGTGGAAGATCATATGTTCAGATCCTTTATGCATATTATTACCCCTCTGATTATGAACATGAATATGCTTTGTGAGTAGTTACGTTTTTTCCTGAGGACAAGGGAGAAGTCTTGCTATTAGTAGTCATGTGAATTTGGTATTCGTTCGATATTTTGATAAGATGTATGTTGTCTAGCCTCTAGTGGTGTTATGTGAACGTCGACTACATAACACTTCACCATTATTTGGGCCTAGAGGAAGGCATTGGGAAGTAATAAGTAGATGATGGGTTGCTAGAGTGACAGAAGCTTAAACCCTAGTTTATGCGTTGCTTCGTAAGGGGATGATTTGGATCCATATGTTTCATGCTGTGGTTAGGTTTACCTTAATAATTTTGTTGTAGTTGCGGATGCTTGCAATAGAGGTTAATCATAAGTGGGATGCTTGTTCAAGTAAGAACAGAACCCAAGCACCGGTCCACCTACATATCAAATTATCAAAGTACCGAACGCGAATCATATGAGCGTGATGAAAACTAGCTTGACGATATTCCCATGTGTCCTCGGGAGCGCTTTTCCTATTATAAGAGTTTGTCCAGGCTTGTCCTTTGCTCTAAAAAGGATTGGGCCACCTTGCTGCACTTTATTTACTTTTGTTACTTGTTGCTCGTTACGATTTATCTTATCACAAAACTATCTGTTACCACTTATTTTAGTACTTGCAGAGAATACCTTTCTGAAAACCGCTTATCATTTCCTTCTGCTCCTTGTTGGGTTCGACACTCTTACTTATCGAAAGGACTATGATAGATCCCCTATACTTGTGGGTCATCAAGACTCTTTTCTGGCGCCGTTGCCGGGGAGTGTAGCGCCTTTGGTAGGTGGAATTTGGTAAGAAAAAATTATATAGTGTGCTGAAATTTTCTGTCACTTGTTACTATGGAAAGCAATTCTCTGAGGGGCTTGTTCGGGGTATCTTCACCCCGTCCAGTAGAGCAAAGAGTTGCTCCTCAACCTACTAAACCTATTGAAAATGAAACTCCTTTTGAAATTCTTTCAGGTATGATGGAAAAACTGCTAGCTAACACTTTTACAGGAGATGGAACAAAGCATCCTGATGAACATCTACTCTATGTGGATGAAGTTTGTGGACTATTTAAGCTTGCAGGTATACCCGATGATGTTGTTAAGAAGAAGGTCTTCCCTTTATCTTTGAAGGGAAACGCATTGACATGGTACAGGCTATGTGATGATACGAGATCATGGAACTATAAAAGATTGAAATTGGAATTTCATCAAAAGTATTACCCTATGCATCTTGTTCATCGTGATCGCAATTATATATATAATTTTTGGCCTCGTGAAGGAGAAAGCATCGCTCAAGCTTGGGGGAGGCTTAAATCAATGTTATATTCATGCCCCAATCATGAGCTCCCAAGATAAATAATTATTCAAAGTTTTTATGCTCGGCTTTCTGATAACAATCACACCATGCTCGATACTTCTTGTGCTGGCTCTTTTATGATGAAGACTATTGAATTTAAATGGAATTTATTGGATAGAATTAAACGCAACTCTGAAGATTGGGACCTCAACGAAGGTAAGGAGTCAGGTATGACACCTAAGTTTGATTGTGTTAAATCTTTTATGGATACTGATATTTTCCGTAAGTTTAGCACTAAATATGGACTTGACTCTGAGATAGTAGCCTCTTTCTGTGAATCTTTTGCTACCTATGTTGATCTCCCCAAGGAGAAGTGGTTTAAATAGCATCCTCCCATAGAATTAAAAGTAGCTACACCTATTAAAGTGGAAGAAAAGACTGTCACTTATAATGATCCTATTGTTCCCACTTCTTATATTGAGAAACCACCTTTCCCTGTTAGAATGAAGGATCATGCTAAAGCTTCAACTGTTGTTCGTAAAAGCAATATTAGAACTTATACACCTCCTGAGCAAATCAAAGTAGAATCTAATATTGCTATTGTTAAAGATCTCTTGTCTGATAATATTGATGGGCATGTTATTCAATTCTGTGGTGAAACTGCTAGAATTGCTAAACCTTATGCTAAAGATAAACATAGACCTATGGAAGGCGTGCCTGTTATTTCTTTTAAAATAGGAGATCATTGTTATCATGGCTTATGTGATATGGGTGCTAGTGCTAGTGTTATACCTTATGATTTATATAAAGAAATTAAGCATGGAATTGCACCTGCTGAGTTAGAAGAAATTGATGTCACAATTAAACTTGCCAATAGAGATACTATTTCACCAGTGGGAATTGTTAGAGATGTTGAAGTCTTGTGTGGGAAAACTAAATATCCTGCTGATTTTCTTGTTCTCAGTTCCCCACAAGATAGCTTTTGTCCCATTATATTTGGTAGACCCTTCTTGAATACTGTTAATGCTAAGATAGATTGCGAAAAGAATGTTGTTACTATTGGCTTGGATGATATGATTCATGATTTTAATTTCTCTAAATTTAGTAAACAACATCTTGAGGAAGAATTGCCTAGTAAGGATGAAATTATTGGTCTTGCTTCTATTGCCGTACCTCCTAGTGATCCTTTAGAACAATATTTGCTAGAGCATGAAAATGATATGTTCATGAATGAAAGAAGGGAAATAGATGAAGTATTCTTTAAACAGGAACCTATTCTGCAACACAATTTGGCTGTTGAAATCCTAGGGGATCGTCCTCCACCCAAGGGTGATCCCGTGTTTGAGCTTAAACCGTTGCCTGATAGTCTTAAATATGCTTATCTTAATGAAAAGAAAATATATCCTGTCATTATTAGTGCTAACCTTTCAGAGCATGAAGAAGAAAGATTATTGAAAACTCTGAAGAAGCACCGTGCTGCTATTGGATATACTCTTGATGATCTTAAGGACATTAGTCCCACTCTATGTCAACATAAAATAAATTTGGAAGCGGATGCCAAACCAGTTCGTGATCCTCAACGACGTTTGAATCCTAAAATGAAAGAAGTGGTAAGAAAAGAAATACTCAAGCTTCTGGAGGCAGGTATAATTTATCCCGTTGCTGATAGTCAGTGGGTAAGTCCTGTCCATTGTGTCCCTAAGAAGGGAGGTATTACTGTTGTCCCTAATGATAAAGATGAATTGATCCCACAAAGAATTATCACAGGTTATAGGATGGTAAATGATTTCCGCAAATTAAATAAAGCTACTAAAAAAGATCATTACCCCTTACCTTTTATTGATCAAATGCTAGAAAGATTATGCAAACATACACATTATTGCTTTCTAGATGGTTATTCTGGTTTCTCTCAAATACCTGTGTCGGCTAAAGTTCAATCAAAGACTACTTTTACATGCCCTTTTGGTACTTTTGCTTACAGACGTATGCCTTTTGGTTTATGTAATGCACCTGCTACCTTTCAAAGATGCGTGATGGCTATATTCTCTGACTTTTGTGAAAAAATTTGTGAGGTTTTCATGGACGATTTTTCCGTCTATGGTTCCTCTTTTGATGTTTGCTTGAGCAATCTTGATCGAGTTTTGTAGAGATGTGAAGAAACTAATCTTGTCTTGAATTGGGAAAAGTGCCACTTTATGGTTAATGAAGGTATTGTCTTGGGGCATAAAGTTTCTGAAAGAGGTATTGAAGTTGATAAAGCCAAGGTTGATGCTATTGAAAAGATGCCATGTCCCAAGGACATCAAAGGTATAAGAAGTTTCCTTGGTCACGCTGGATTTTATAGGAGGTTCATTAAGGACTTCTCAAAAATTTCTCGGCCTCTGACTAATTTATTACAAAAAGATGTACCATTTGTCTTTGATGATGATTGTGTAGAAGCATTTGAAATACTTAAGAAAGCATTAGTCTCTGCACCTGTTGTTCAACCACCTGATTGGAATTTACCCTTTGAAATTATGTGATGCTAGTGATTATGCTGTAGGTGCTGTTCTAGGGCAAAGAATTGATAAGAAATTAAATGTTATCCATTATGCTAGTAAGACTCTAGACAATGCTCAAAGAAATTATGCTACTACCGAAAAGGAACTTTTAGCAGTTGTATTTGCTTGTGATAAATTCAGACCCTATATTGTAGATTCTAAAGTAACTATTCACATTGATCATGCTGCTATTAAATATCTTATGGAAAAGAAAGATGCAAAACCTAGACTTATTAGATGGGTTCTCTTGCTGCAAGAATTTGATTTGCATATTGTTGATAGAAAAGGAGCCGAGAACCCCGTTGCAGATAACTTATCTAGGTTAGAGAATGTTCTTGATGACCCACTACCTATTGATGATAGCTTTCCTGATGAGCAATTAAATGTCATAAGCACTTCTCGTAGCACTCCATGGTATGCTGATTATGCTAATTATATTGTCGCTAAATTTATACCACCTAGCTTCACATACCAACAAAAGAAAAAGTTTTTCTATGATTTGCGACATTACTTTTGGGATGGCCCACATCTTTATAAAGAAGGAGTAGATGGTGTTATTAGACGTTTTGTGCCTGAGCATGAATAGGAACAAATCCTACGCAAGTGTCACTCTGAAGCTTATGGAGGACACCACGCTGGAGATAGAACTGCACATAAGGTATTGCAATCTGGTTTTTATTGGCCTACTCTCTTCAAGGATGCCCGTAAGTTTGTTTTGTCTTGCGATGAATGTCAAAGAATCGGTAATATTAGTAGACGTCAAGAAATGCCTATGAATTATTCTCTTGTTATTGAACCATTTGATGTTTGGGGCTTTGATTATATGGGACCTTTTCCTGCCTCTAATGGATATACACATATTTTAGTTGTTGTTGATTACGTTACTAAGTGGGTAGAAGCTATTCCAACTAGTAGTGCTGATCATAACACTTCTATTAAAATGCTTAAGGAAGTTATTTTTCTGAGGTTTGGAGTCCCTAGATATTTAATGACAGATGGTGGTTCACACTTTATTCATGGTGCTTTCCGCAAAATGCTTGCTAAATATGACGTTAATCATAGAATTGCATCTCCATATCACGCACAGTCTAGTGGTCAAGTAGAATTGAGCAATCGAGAGCTCAAATTAATTTTGCAAAAGACTGTTAATAGGTATAGAAAGAATTGGTCCAAGAAACTTGATTATGCATTTTGGGCCTATAGAACTGCATATAAGAATCCTATGGGTATGTTTCCGTATAAAATGGTTTATGGAAAAGCATGTCACTTACCTCTCGAACTAGAACATAAGGCATATTGGGCTATTAAAGAGCTCAACTATGATTTCAAACTTGCCGGTGAGAAGAGGTTATTAGATATTAGCTCACTTGATGAATGGAGAACCCAAGCTTATGAAAATGCCAAGTTGTTTAAAGAAAAAGTTAAAATATGGCATGACAAAATAATACAAAAGCGTGAGTTTAATGTAGGTGATTATGTATTGCTATACAATTCTCGCTTAAGATTTTTTGCAGGAAAACTTCTCTCTAAATGGGAAGGTCCCTACGTTATCGAGGAGGTCTATCGTTCCGGTGCCATAAAAATCAACAACTTTGAAGGCACAAATCTGAAGGTGGTAAACGGTCAAAGAATCAAACATTATATCTCAGGTAATCCCATAAATGTTGAAACCAATACTATTGAAACCGTAACCCCGGAGGAATACATAAGGGACACTTTCCAGACCGTTTCAGACTCCGAAAAGGAATAGGTATGTGGTACGGTAAGTAAACCGACTCCAAAACAATTTTAAGGCAATATTTCTCCGTTTTGGACTATTTAGAAAAATAGAAAAATAAGTGGCAATCCGGGAAGGACACGAGGCCTCCACGAGGGTGGAGGGCGCGCCCTACCCCCCTGGGCGCGCCCCCCTACCTTGTGAGCACCTCGTGTGCCCTCCGGACTCCGTTTTCTTGTATGTTACGTATTTTGGTCGGTAAAAATTCATTATATATTCTCCCGAAGGTTTTGACCACCGTATCACGCAAATATCCTCTGTTTTCGTTTCGAGCTGTTCCTGCTGCAGATGTGAACAAGATGCCGTCCCAAGATTCGGAGGGAGAGAGCTACATAGATGATTATATTGCAAATCCAAAAGTATATGGGGATGTGGATCACTATGGCTGGACCACAGAGGAATAAGAAGACAATGATCCAAAGAGGAAGGAGGAGACAAGCTCTGATGCAGAGGACGACCCACTGCCTCAACCTGGTGATATGCATGTGGAGTTCAAGAAGTGAAGCCTCCCTAAGGTCCAATCTATCCCACCATGTTTTTTGCAGGACAGCAAGGCAACACTATGCGAAAAGATAATGAAACTTGAGCTCGAGAATGAGGATCTGCGGGAGGAAAATTTTAGCCTCGGGCGTAAGCTAGAGAAGAAATGTGCAACAACTCCTACTTCACCACCTCCGAAGACATAATCACATGAGTATGGGCACTCCCCTTGGCAACTGCCAAGCTTGGGGGAGGTGCCCCGGTATTGTATCACAATCACAACTCCTATCTTTACCGTTTTTCTTAGTTCGATCCTATTAGTAGTATCTTGATTTAGTAGAATAAAGTCTTGGCATGATCTAGTTTTGAGTTTTGCTTTATGATCCTTCTTTGTAATCGAGTCCGTGAGCTATATAATAAAGATTAGTGTTGAGTCAAGGGCTTGATTATTTTTCCATGATCTTGGGTGAATAGAAAGAAGAAAAAGAATAAAAAGAAATAAATAGTTCATATTGATCTTATTGAGAGTAATGACTTCACATAGAAAAGAGTATGATGATTAAAAGTTTTTGGGAGTTGGCAAATATAGCTTCGGTCATCGTTGCAATTAATAGGAAGTAATAAGGAAAGAGAGGTTTCACATATGGATATATTATCATTGACATCTCTTATGATTGGGAGCACTCATTAAAATATGACATGCTAAAGAGTTGAGGTTGGACAAGGAAGACAACATAATGAGTTATGTTTTCTTACATATGAGATAAAGTATGTTGTCATGAATCCTCTAACGTGTTGAGCTTGCCTTCCCCCCTCATGCTAGCCAAATTCTCAGCACAAAGTAGAAATACTACTTGTGCTTCCAAATACCCTTAAACCAGTTTTGCCATGAGAGTCCACCATATCTACCTATGGATTGAGTAAGATCCTTCAAGTAAGTTGTCATCGGTGCAAGCAATAAAAATTGCTCTCTAAATATGCATGACTTATTAGTGCAGAGAAAATAAGCTTTGTACGAACTTGTTCTGGAAGTAATAAAAGTGACGGACTGCATAATAAAGGTCCACGTACAAGGGGCAATATAAAGTGACGTTCTTTTGCATTAAGATTTTGTGCATCAACCCTAGACGCGCATGACAACCTCTGCTTCCCTTTGCGAAGGGCCTATCTTTTATTACTATCATCTACTTTATGCAAGAGTCACGGTGATCTTCACCTTTCCTTTTTCATTTTATCCTTTGGCAAGCTCAGCATGTTGGAAAGAACATGATATATATATATATATATATCTAATTGGATGTAGGGGAGCATGAATTATTATTGTTGACATTACCCTTGAGGTAAAAGGTTGTTGGGCAAAACTATAAGCCCCTATCTTTCTCTGCGTCCGATTAAAAGTCCATAACCACAAGTATTGCGTGAGTGTTAGCAATTATGAAGGACTAAGTGATAGTTGAGTATGAGGAATTGCTTTCAAGCTCTGACATAGACTCTTTCCTATGTTATGATAAATTGCAATTGCTTCAATGACTGAGGTTATAATTTGTTGGTGCTCAATAAGGTTTTTGATTCATACTTTTTGCATTGTGAAAAGATCATCACTTGAACTGTCATAGCCCTAGCTTAGTCCTTGCCTGATTCTGCATAAGCATCCATGCATCATGTTTAAATTTAAAGAAACTTGAAATGGGGATTGTTTGAACCCTAGCACCAAATGAATTCAACTAGGGTCAAAATAAAATCTTTTTCATTGAACTCAAAATGCCCTCAAAAAATGTTCAACATTTCTGGTTTAAGGTGGAAGCATCTACCAAAAATGGTTTATATTTTTGCAGGACATATTTGGCTCTGAATTAAATCATACTCTATTTGCATTTGGGCATTTAAATGCTATACAATATTTTAAATGCTCAAATAATCATAAACTAAAATGTTTGCTGTTGGTTATATTCCAAACAGTGGCATTGGGCAGTTTCATGATTTCTGGATCTGTTGAAGTATTTTTAATAAAGCCCTGAAGTTACAGAGAAATAGAAAAGCATTAACAAAAACAGAAGGGCAGAGAGGAGAGAAACCTCACCTGGCCTCACCTGTCGCAGCCCAGCTGGCCAGCCCACCTGGCCGGCCCAGCCCAGCGCCGCTGCCAGTCATCGCCTACCTCTGCCAGTAGGCAGAGGAGGGACACCGCGACGCCGCCGAGCTCGCCACGCCACCACCCTGCCTGCCTGCCACTCCCCCCGACGCCCGGACGCTCTGGACATCGCCATGCACTCCTCCTCGACCCCCTGCACCTCTCCCCTCTCGCCCTGGATCTCTCCCTCGTCCTCCCCCTGCTATGACCGACGCGCTCGTCGCTGCCGTTCGTTGCCGCCGTGGCCACCGGCCACCCCACGCCTTTCCGGCGCGCCCAGAAGCTCCGCCACTTTGTCCTCAACCTCCTCACCGAGCCACGCCCCGCCGGATGCCCTCGAACGCCGGCCACGCCGTCTTCTTCAACCTCGGTCCGCCGAGATCGCCATCGCCGCCCCGACCGCTCCGGTTCTCCCCCGAGCTCGCCGTTCGCTTCCCTGCAGTCGCCGTGAGCCACTGATCCTCTTCCCCCTCACCGTTCTCGCTCTCGTGCACCGTAGCCACCACACCTTGCTCACCCACACGCGCCGCCGCCTGTGCTCGCTGCCGACGTATCTCCAGCCACCTAACGGTCCGGCCGTCGTGCTCAGCTTCCTCTTCGCGCCGCGTAAAGCACGTAGGTGCCCCGCACGAGCTGCCCCGACCGCCGTAGCGTCGACCCCGAGCTCACCCGAGCTCCGGAGACCGCCAAGGTCGACGCCGGTGAAGACTCCGACCATATTAGGCCCAGCCGCTGCCACTACTCGATGCGGACGAGCGACCGCGTCATGTAGACGCCCTCCGCCGGCCATTTGGTCGCCGGAGGAGGAAACCCGCACCCCTCCGCCGTCCCTGGCCTTGCCGGCGATGAGCCATTGACCGGGTCCGGCGGGTTTGACCGTTGACGTTGACTGGGTGGGCCCAAGCTGACTCCCCTGAGTCAATGACAAGTGGGACCCCCCCCCCCCGCTAACTAACCATATTAGTTTAACTAAATTTAGATAGTCTAATTAATTGCTGACACGCGGGACCCCCTGGTCAGTTTGACCTGGACGTCCCCGTTGACCTCTGACGTCACCCTGATGCAGTGCTGACGCAATAAACCCTTTTATGGATTTAAATAAATCTAAACGATTTATTTATTTCAGAAAATAGCTAAAACTTCTAAAAATCATAGTAATTCAACCGTGACTCCAAATCAAACAAATTATATATGAAAAATTATCAGAAAAATTCAAGGAATCCATCCGTACCATTTTCATGCATGTTTGAACAAATGTTGTCCTCTGTTTTGGACAAAACAAATAAAGGGCATTTAAATAATCATATATGGAGTTGGAATTCGAATCATGTATTCAAACCAACTTCATTTAAATCATAGCCAGGTGCATTATCCC
This sequence comes from Triticum aestivum, assembly GCF_018294505.1. Lineage (NCBI taxonomy): Eukaryota > Viridiplantae > Streptophyta > Magnoliopsida > Poales > Poaceae > Triticum > Triticum aestivum. The sequence continues at coordinate 131,950,019 of NC_057801.1, forward strand.
AAAACACATTCATATTGCCATGTCATAGCATGCATCATATTGTGCATTGCATTGATCGTGTTTCTTCTGTGTTTGCCGGTGTTGTTCCCCCTCGGTAGTCGTTGTACCGACGATGTGATCGTTGACACTGATGAAGACTCAATGTTATCTTCAGAAGTGCCAGGCAAGCAAAACCCCCTTGTTCATTCCGATACAATCCCACTCTCTCGGTCCTGCTCTCTTTTACTGCATTAGGACAACAACGATTCATCTGTTACTTGCTGCGGTAGCTGAACCCCTTTATCCTTTGCATGACCTGTCATTCCACAGTAAATAGATGAAACCCACTAGCATGAGTAGGAGTTGTTTGAGCCCTGTTGTGCCTACTCATTCATGCTTGTTTGTCATGCCTGCTATTGCTTAGAGTTGTGTCAGGTCTGATTCATCCGGGATGAATTAGAGGTGTGTGAACATGTCCTACTGTGTGTGAGCTAAGTGTGTGAACACGATTTGGTAAAGGTAGCGGTGAGAGGCCATGTAGGAGTACATGGTGGGTTGTCTCATTGCAGCCGTCCTCAGGAACTGAGTTCTGTGTTTGTGATCCATGATTCAGCTACTACCATGCATTGGGCCCTGAAATATGACCCTGCTCGACTTCTTAATCACCCTTGTCCTCTGTCCAGGAGTTGCAAGTAGTTTCTGGTGTTTGTAGTATGCTGGAGGCCGTGGGCAGCGCTGACCCGAGGGGTGGGCTGTGATGCAGTAGGCATGTGGCACGGTGTACCGGGCACCCGTTTGGTGTCTCGGGAACCCTGCACACATCGTTTGGGGCTGTGAGCGAAACTCTGGCCGGATCTCCTTGCGGATGGAACCCGAATAGGCGATAAACCTGGACTAGAGACTTGAGTGTTTAGGTAGGTCGTGGTCTACACCCACGTCGGCTTTCGCTTGAAGTCTGCCGAGCACATGTCGTGTGCAGACGCTAAGTGGTGGAAACATGTATGAAGAAGTACACCCCTGCAGGGTTAATATGATCTATTCGAATAGCCGTGTCCGCGGAAAAGGACTTCTGGGTTGCCTATAACAGTTCATAGACAAGTGAAAGTGCATACTCTAAAATGCGCAAGATAAGTGTGAGTGCTATGGATGGCGTTCTCGTAGGGAGACGGGAGCGGATCCATAGTGGTGTATTGATATGGTGAATATGTGGACTCATGTGCGCCACCTCAAAAGAGTTACTTGCAGTCGTAGTTCAAGATAGCCACCGAGTCAAAGCTGGCTTGCTGCAGTTAAACTCCACCATCCCCTTTGTTGATAATGATGCATATGTATATAGTTCTGATGTAAGTCTTGCTGGGTACATTTGTACTCACATTTGCCTATTTTATGTTTTGTAGAGAGATTTTAGTCTCACTAGTAGTTCCACGTGGACTTCGACGTTTAGCTTGTTACCTCAGCTACGATCTTGTGCCCTCGGCAGGATCTGGTAGATAGTCAGGCTTCTCAGCCTTTTTCATTTGTAGATGTCTGTACTCAGACATGTTAAGCTTCCGCATGTGTTTGACTTCTATGCTCTGAGTGTTGGGTCATGAGACTCATGTTTGTAATATCTCACTCCTCGGAGCCTATTGAATAAAATACTTGAGTTGTAGAGTCATGTTGTGATGCCATGTTGTATTTGCACATATCGAGCATATTGTGTGTATGTTATTGAAATGCTTGGTATGTGTGGGATCTGACTATCTAGTTATTTATCCTTAGTAGCCTCTCTTACCGGGAAATGTCTCCTAGTGTTTCCACTGAGCCATGGTAGCTTGCTACTGCTTCGGAACACTTAGGCTGGCCGGCATGTGTCCTTCTTCGTTCCTGTGTCTGTCCCTTCGGGGAAATGTCACGCGATGAGTACCGAAGTCCTGTTAGCCTGCTACAGCCCGGTTTACCGGAGTCCTGCTAGCCCAGTTGCTACAGCCCGAATTCACTCGCTAATGACCGACACGTTCGTTGTTGGGTCATGTATGCCTGTCCCTGTAAGTTAGTGCCACTTTGGGTTCACGACTAGCCATGTCAGCCCGGGCTCCTTGTCATATGGATGCTAGCGACACTATCATATACGTGTGCCAAAAGGCGCAAACGGTTCCGGGCAAGGTAAGGCGACACCCGTGAGAATACCGTGCGTGAGGCCGCAAAGTGATATGAGGTGTTACATGCTAGATCGATGTGCCATTGAGTCGGGGTCCTGACATGAACATAAGTAATCATATGACAAAATCTACATATGTTGCTGTTATGGAAATAATCATGATGCCTTCATGTCCGTATTTTATTTTTATCGACGCCTCTACCTCTAAACATGAGGACATATTTATTGTTATCGGCTTTTCGCTTCAGGACAAGCGAGGTCTAAGCTTGGGGGAGTTGATACGTCCATTTTGCATCATGCTTTTATATAAATATTTATTGCATTATGGGTTGTTATTTCACGTTATGTCACAATACTTATGGCTATTCTCTCTTATTTTACAAGGTTTACATAAAGAGGGAGAATGTCGGCAGCTGGAATTCTGGGCTGGAAAAGGAGCAAATATTGGAGACCTATTCTGCGCAACTCCAAAAGTCCTAAAACTCCACGGAATATCTTAAAATAAATAAAGAAAAATCATCGCCAAAGATGAAGGCCAAGGGGCCCACACCCTGCTCACGAGGGTGGGGGGCGCCCCCCTACCTCGTGGCCCCCCTGGTGGCTCTCCAATGGCCATCTTCTCCTATATGAAGTCTTTTGACGAGAAAAAACATTAAGCAACCTTTCGGGACGAGACTCCGCCGCCACGAGGCGGAACCAATCTAGGGCTCCGGCAGAGCTGTTTTGCCGGGGACACTTCCCTCCGGGAGGGGGAAATCATCGTCATCATCATCACCAACGCTCCTCTCATCGGGAGAGGGCAATCTCCATCAACATCTTCACCAGCACCATCTCATCTCCAAACCCTAGTTCATCTCTTGTATCCAATTCTTGTCTCCAAGTCCGGGATTGGTGCTAGTAGGTTGCTAGTAGTGTTGATTACTCCTTGTAGTTGATGCTAGTTGGTTTATTTGGTGGAAGATCATATGTTCAGATCCTTTATGCATATTATTACCCCTCTTATTATGAACATGAATATGCTTTGTGAGTAGTTACGTTTGTTCCTGAGGACAAGGGAGAAGTCTTGCTATTAGTAGTCATGTGAATTTGGTATTCGTTCAATATTTTGATAAGATGTATGTTGTCTAGCCTCTAGTGGTGTTATGTGAACGTCGACTACATAACACTTCACCATTATTTGGGCCTAGAGGAAGGCATTGGGAAGTAATAAGTAGATGATGGGTTGATAGAGTGACAGAAGCTTAAACCCTAGTTTATGCGTTGCTTCGTAAGGGGCTGATTTGGATCCCTATGTTTCATGTTGTGGTTAGGTTTACCTTAATACTTTTGTTGTAGTTGCGGATGCTTGCAATAGTGGTTAATCATAAGTGGGATGCTTGTTCAAGTAAGAACAGAACCCAAGCACCGGTCCACCCACATATCAAATTATCAAAGTACCGAACGCGAATCATATGAGTGTGATGAAAACTAGCTTGACGATATTCCCATGTGTCCTCGGGAGCGCTTTACCTATTATAAGAGTTTTTCCAGGCTTGTCCTTTGCTATAAAAAGGATTGGGCCACCTTGCTGCACTTTATTTACTTTTGTTACTTGTTGCTCGTTACGACTTATCTTATCACAAAACTATCTGTTACCACTTATTTCAGTACTTACAGAGAATACTTTGCTGAAAACCGCTTATCATTTCCTTCTGCTCCTCGTTGGGTTCGACACTCTTACTTATCGAAAGGACTACGATAGATCCCCTATACTTGTGGGTTATCACCTAGTCAAATAGAGGCATACTAGTGAAATTATGTTTGTCTATGTATTCACACATGTATCATGTTTCTGGTTAATACAATTCTAGCATGAATAATAAACATTTATCATGATATAAGGAAATAAATAATAACTTTATTATTGCCTCTAGGGCATATTTCCTTCAAGACCAGTTGTTGGCATTCCTATTGTCTCAGTTAAGATAGGAGATCACTGTTATCATGGGTTATGTGACCTAGGTGCTAGTGTAAGTGCTATTCCTTTCTCCTTATACCAAGAAATTAAAGATGAAATAGCGCCTGCTGAGATAGAAGACATAGATGTTACTATTAAACTTGCTAATAGAGATACTATATCACCAATTGGGATCCTTAGAGATGTTGAAATCTTGTGTGAGAAAATAAAATACCCTACTGATTTTCTTGTTCTTAGCACCCCACAAGATGACTTTTGTCCCATTATTTTTGGTAGACCTTTCTTGAACACCGTCAATGCTAAAATAGATTGTGAGAAACAAACTATCGGTGTTAGCTTTGGTAATGAATCTCATGAGTTTAATTTTTCCAAGTTTAGTAAACAACCTCATAAGAAAGATTTACCTAGTAAGGATGAAATTATTGGTCTTGCTTCTATTGTTGTGCCTCCTACTAATCCTTTGGAACAATATTTGCTAGACCATGAAAATGATTTGCATATGCGTGAAAGAAATGAAATAGATAGAATCTTTTTTGAACAACAACCTCTGCTTAAACACAATTTGCCTATTGAAACTCTAGGAGGTCCTCCTCCACCTAAAGGTGATCCTGTGTTTGAACTAAAACAATTGCCAGACACTCTGAAATATGCTTATGTTGATGAAAAGAAGATATATCATGTTATTATTAGTGCTAATCTTTAAGAACATGAAGAAGAAAGATTATTGAAAGTTCTAAGGAAGCACAGGGCTGCTATTGGATATACTGTTGATGATCTTAAGGCATTAGTCCCACTCTATGTCAACACAAGATTAATATGGGACCTGATGCTAAACCCGTTGTAGATCACCAACGTCGGTTAAACCCGAAAATGAAAGAAGTAGTAAGAACGGAAATATTGAAACTTCTGGAAGTAGGTATAATCTATCCTATAGCTGGTAGTAGATGGGTAAGTCCTGTTCATTGTATCCCTAAGAAGGGAGGTATTACTGTTGTTCCTAATGATAAGAATGAACTTATTCCACAAAGAATTGTCACGGGCTATAGAATGGTAATTGATTATAGAAAATTAAATGAATCTACTAGAAAAGATCATTACCCTCTGCCTTTTATCGATCAAATGTTAGAAAGATTATCTAAGAACACACATTTTTGCTTCCTTGATGGATACTCTGGCTTTTCACAAATACCTGTTTTACAATCTGATCAAGAAAAGACTACTTTTACTTGTCCTTTTGGAACATTTGCTTATAGACGTATGCCATTGGTGCTGTTCTAGGACAAAGAGTTGATAGTGCTACTGGTGTTGTTCTAGGACAAAGAGTTGATAAGAAACTAAATGTTATTCATTATGCTAGTAAAACTCTAGACAGTGCTCAACGAAACTATGCTACTACTGAAAAAGAATTCTTAGTAGTGGTGTTTGCTTGTGATAAATACAGATCTTACATTGTTGATTCTAAAGTAATTGTTCACGCCGATCATGCTGCTATAAAATACCTTATGGAAAAGAAAGATGCTAAACCCAGACTCATTAGGTGGGTTCTTCTCCTACAAGAATTTGATTTGCATATTACTGATAGGAAAGGAGCAGATCTGTTGCTATAACTTGTCTAGACTTGAAAATATTCTTGATAATCCACAACCAATTAATAATAGCTTCCCTGATGAACAACTAGCTGCAATAAATGTTTCTCATAGTACTCCTTGGTATGATGACTATGCTAATTATATTGTTGCTAAATACATATCACCTAGCTTCACATACAACGAAAGAAAACATTCGTCTATGATTTAAGACATTACTTTTGGGATGACCCACATCTTTATATAGAAGGGGCAGAAGGTATTATTAGGCGTTGTGTACCTGAGCTTGAACAGGAACTAATCCTACGGAAATGTCACTCCAAAGCATATGGAGGACATCACGCGGGAGACAGAACCGCTCATAAGGTATTGCAATCTAGTTTTTATTGGCCTACTCTCTTCAAGGATGCCCGTAAGTTTGTCCCATCATCTGATGAATGCCAAAGAATAGATAATATCAATAAGCATCAAGAAATGCCTATGAATTATTCACTTGCTGTTGAACCATTTGATGTTTGGGGATTTGATTTTATGGTACCTTTTCCTTCCTCTAATGGGTATACACATATTTTGTTTGTTGTTGATTATGTTACTAAGTGGGTAGAAGCTATTCCAACTAGTAGTGCCGATCACAACACCTCTATTAATATGCTTAAGGAAGTTATTTTCCCAAGGTTTAGAGTCCCTAGATATTTAATGACTGATGGTGGTTCACACTTTATTCATGGTGCTTTTTGTAAAATGCTTACTAAATATGATGTTAATCATAGAATTGCATCAACTTATCATCCTCAGTCTAGTGGTCAAGTTGAACTTAGCAATAGAGAAATAAAACTAATTTTACAAAAGACTGTTAATAGGTCCCGATTGGTCTAAGAAATTAGATGATGCACTTTGGGCTTATAGAACAGCTTACAAAAATCATATGGGTATGTCTCAATATAAAATGGTTTATGGAAAAACTTGTCATTTACCTATTGGGTTAGAACACAAAGCATTTTGGGCAATAAAAGAACTCAATTATGATTTCAAACTTGCTGGAGAAAATAGGTTATTTGATATTAGCTCATTAGACGAATGGAGAACCCAGGCTTATGAAAATGCAAAGTTATTCAAAGAAAATGTTAAAAGATGGCATGACAAAAGAATCCAAAAGTGTGAGTTCAAAGTAGGAGAATATATTCTTTTGTACAACTCTCGTTTCAGATTATTTGCAGGAAAACTCCTCTCCAAATGGGAAGGACCCTATGTCATCGAGGGGGTCTATCGATCCGGAGCTACCAAAATAAATAATGCCGAAGGGACTAACCCAAAGGTTGTCAATGGGAAACGAATAAAACAATATATCTCAGGTACGCCCATTAATGTTGAACGCAATGTTATCCAAACTTTGACACCTGAAGAACACATAAAAGAATCCTTCCGGAACACTCCAGAATCGTGAAAATAAGGAGGTATGTGATACGGTAAGTAAACGGACTCCAAAAAATCCGCAAAAATATTTTTTGTCAGTTTTGGAATATTTAGAAAATTAGGAAAATAATAAACTTCCAGGAAAGTGACCCTGGTGGGCACGATACACCAGGGCGCGCCAGGCATGCCTGTCGCGCCCAGGTGGGTTGTGCCCACCTTGGGTACTTTCCGGTCTCTGTTTTTCTTCCGTTCTGCTTGTTCCCCAAGATAAAAAAATCTATATATACCTCCAGAACCAGTTTACCTCCGTATCACGGAGAAATCTCCTATTTTCTTTTCTTGTTATTTTCTATCAGATCTGTTGAGCCAGGCATCATGTCTTCTTCCCCCTCTGATCGTATGGAAGAGGATGCTTGGTTGATGAAGATCGAGTTGAAGAGAGAAGACCCCGTTGGAGCAGCTAAGGACGATAAGAGCAAGGAGGCCACGGAAATCAACTGCCGATGGACGAGCAAGCCTTGCCCGCCGATGAGGAAGAGGAAGATATCCTTGAACCCTACTATGCTCATCTTACCCCCATTGAGATTGCAACCTTCAGGATCATTAATATGGTTCGTCAAAATAAGTATCTCAATCGTGAAAATATTTTGCATATGGAGCACGTTGCTTCCCTGCGGAGGGTCATCCGAAGATTGGAGAGCCTCTTGATCCTCAAAGACCGGATTGCTTCCACTTCATCACCACCATCTTCTTCATCACCACCCAAAGAAAACTAAGTATTGGGTATGGGCACTCCCCTTGGCTTTCGCCAAGCTTGGGGGAGGTGCCCCAGTATCGTATCATCCCCACTATCTTTTTCCTTTACTTTTCTTAGTTCGATCAATGGTTATCTTTTGCTATTAGATGAATAAAAGTTTAGTTTGATCCTTTCTTTTTATGAGTTTGCTTAGTGATCAATCCTTGTAATTGTGTGCGGGATATAATAAAGTTTAGGTTGAGTTTTGCCTTCTTTACTTTCTTGCTGCAATCAAAAGAAAGGAAATAAAAGAAAAAGATCATATGCTAATCTTATGGTAAGTGATGACATTACACAAGGAAAGTATAAGTAGCAAATTTTATTGTAGATTGACAAACATAGCATTGGTCAATGATGCAACACATGAAAGAATTAATAAGGGAAGAGAAGATTCACATATAAATATACTATCATGTAAATCTTTTGTGATTGTGAGCACCCATCAAAATATTATATGCCAAAATTGTTGACGTTGGACAAGGAAGACAACTTAATGATTTATGTTTGTTCATATTCACATAGAAGTCATATTGTCATAGATCCTTCAACATGTAGTGCTTGCCCCTATCTTTGCTAGCCAAAAATTCCGCAGTAAGTAGAGATACTACTTGTGCATCCAAAACCCTTAAACCCTATCTTGTTTGAGAGTCCACCATACCTACCTATGGATTGAGTAAGATCCTTCAAGTAAGTTGTCATCGGTGCAAAACGGGCAATAAAAATTGCTTATAAAAATGTGAGATCATTTAGTGTAAGGGAAAAATGAGCATTGTACGAACTTGTGATGGTGGAGAATAAAAGCGAGAGACTGCATAATAAAGGTTGCCATCACAAGGGGCAATATAACGTGACATTCTATTGCACTAAGGGGTTGAGCATACAAACAAAAAGCGCATGGCAACCTCTGCTTCCCTCTGCGAAGGGCCCATCTTTTACTTTCAAGTATTTACTTTTATGCAAGAGTCAAAGTTTTTCCCTCTATTCCTTTTATTTTTCTCCTTTGGCAAGCATCATGTGGTGAGGAAAGATCTAGGCACATATGTCCAGTTGAATATGGGCGTCATAAGTTATTATTGTTGACATCACCCTTGAGGTGAGTGTGTTGGGAGGCGAAACTGTAAGCCCCTATCTTTCTGTGTGTCCGGTTGAAACGTTTTGCTCATGTGTACGCGGTGAGTGTTAGCAATCATAGAAGACTAAGTGATGGTTGAGTATGTGGACTTTCCAAAAGCTCCGATACGTGACCCTTCCTGAAAAGATGATGAATTGTAGTTGCAAAGATGACTGAGAACATAGTTTGTTGGTTTCCAATAGAGTTTGTGCTTTATACTTCATTGTTGTGATGAATTGTCACTTGTTCATGAGAAGTCTATGATAAAAGTTCTATGATAAATTTTTATATTAAAGTCTGTTCCTGTTATAATAAGTCACATGATGCTACTACGTTCATATTTTTTTATCAACACCTTTCTCTCTAAGCATGTGGGCATGTTTTTCGATTTTGGTTTTCGCTTGAGGACAAGCAAGGTCTTGGGGGAGTTTATACGTCCATTTTGCATCATGTTTTCCTACTGTTATTTATGTTGTTTTATTGTATAATAATGCTTTTTGGAGTAATTCTAATGCCTTTTCTCTCATAATATGCAAGGTATGCACTAAGGGGGAGAATTCTGGCAGCTGGAAATCTGGACCTGAAAAATCTACGGAAAGCTACCTATTCTACACAACTCCAAATGAGCTGAAACGCCCCGAGGATTTTTTATGGAATATTTAATAAATATTGAAGCAAATAAGTACCAGAGGAGGGCCACCAGGTGGGAACAACCCACCTGGGTGCACTAGGAGGCCCAGGCGTGCCCTGGTGGGTGTTGCCCTCCTCGGCTCACCTCCGGTGCCCATCTTCTGATATATAAGTCATTTTGACCTAGAAAAAAAATAAGAGGAGGACTTTCGGGACGAAGCGTCGCCGCCTCGAGGCAGAACTTGGGCAAGAGCACTTTTGCCCTCCGGTGGAGCGATTCCGTCGGAGGAACTTCCCTCCCGGAGGGGGAAATCATCGTCATCATCATCACCAACAACTCTCCCATATTGGGGAGGGCTATCTTCATCAACATCTTCACATCACCAACTCCTCCCAAACCCTAGTTCATCTCTTGTGTTCAATCTTTGTATCAAAACTATAGATTGGTGCTTGTGGGTGACTAGTAGTGTTGATTACATCTTGTAGTTGATTACTATATGGTTTATTTGGTGGAAGATTATATGTTCAGATCCATTATGCTATTTAATACCCCTCTGATCTTGAGCATGTTTATCATTTGTGAGTAGTTACTTTCGTTCTTGAGGTCACGGGAGAAATCATGTTGCAAGTAATCATGTGAACTTGATATGTGTTCGACATTTTGATGGTATGTATGTTGCCATTCTCTTAGTGGTGTCATGTGAACATCGACTACATGACACTTCACCATATTTAGGCATAAGGGAATGCATTGTGGAGTAGTTATTAGACAGTGGGTTGCAAGAGTGACAGAAGCTTAAACCCTAGTTTATGCGCTATTCCGTAAGGGATCGATTCAATCCAAAAGTTTAATGCTATGGTTAGAATTTATTCTTCATACTTATCTCGTAGTTGAGGATGCTTGCGAGAGCGTTAATCATAAGTAGGAGGTTTGTTCAAGTAAGAACATCACCTAAGCACCGGTCCACCCACATATCAAATTATCAAAGTACCGAACACAAATTAAGCCAACATGATGAAAGTAACTAGATGAAATACCCGTGTACCCTCAAGAACACTTTGCTTATCAGAAGATACCGTTTTGGCATGTCCTTTGCCTCAAAAGGATTGGGCTACCTTGCTGCACTTTTTTACTACTATTCTTACTTGCTCGTTATAAATTATCTTGCTATCAACTACTCTGCTACTTACAATTTTGGCACTTGCAGACAATACCTTGCTGAAAACCACTTGTCATTTCCTTATGCTCCTCGTAGGGTTCGACACTCTTACTTATCGAAAAGGCTACAATTGACCCCATATACTTGTGTGTCATCATGGAGCAAGGGGGTCCCGGAGCTCGCGGACGAAGCTGGAGCCGGCAAGAGCACGTTGGCGCGGGAGGTCGACGCGACGGAGAAGGTCGCACAACGGCTACCCGACGGCTGGCCATGGTGGTTGCGGCCATGAGACGCAGCTCACATCGCGATGCACGAGGTGCGAGCAAGTAGAGGCAGGGGTTCCAGCCAGCAAGGTCCGACAGCGCGGCAGATGCGGGCGCCATGGAAGGAGGGAGTCATTGGGAGATGGGGATCGAGCAGGGCTCTCCCCTGGTGGCGTGAGGTGGAGGAGACAAGGGGGAGTGGGGAATCGAGAGAGAGTGGAGGGGATCAGGCTAGGTCAGGGGATTAGGAGTGGATGCGGCTTGGCCTTTTGGCAGGCCAATGGGTTGTGCACCACTTCTCTCTCTCTCACTCTCTCACTCTCTAAATTCCTTTAGAAATTAGAAAGAAGAAGAGGAAAAAGAGAAGGATGGAAAAGAAATGGCTAGGGTGCATGGAAAATAACGAAAATTTTAATGTAGAGCCTAAGATTTATACTTAGCTCAACAAAAAAAGTTACACCCATTATGGAAGAGTTGAATTCAAACTCACAAGTTAGGGCACACAATGGACTAAAAAATGTGTTTCACGTCCCACCCTATAAATTATCCTTTTGATTACACATTTTCAGGTGTGTAAATCATTGTGACGTCAGTTATTTAATTTAATGGGTTAGAACGGGTGGTTTTTTTCTCCTGTTGCAACACATGGCGCTTTTGCTAGTCCATACAAAACATGCAAAAGAGAGAACTTATATACTACGTAGATCAAATAATCTACACTACCCTCCATAAAAAAATCTACACTACCCTAATCCTTGTCAGAGATGTCCACGATCTCCGTTCCGGCTCTGGGTACATGGGTAACAGCTGCAACTCCTGCTGGTCCTTCGGCACCTCCGCATTGGCCTCTCCCTTTGCCTCTAATTCAACAAGAAGCGCGCTGGTCATTGCCCGTTCCTGTCGGATGAACCGCCATTTGGCCAAGACATAGCCCTCATCCTAGATGGACTCCAGGATGGTCTGCTGCTCCGCCATCTCCGCCGCTTGGGCGACCGGGAACTCCGCCATGGCATCCTTCATGTTGAAGCCCGCACCGGTGTCAACTCCTCCTCCAACTGCTCTGCATCGTCGTCCTCTGGATCCCTCACGTCCTCCTTCTCTGGATCTGCCACCTCCATAGGAACCGACTCTTGCTGTGTCTCCGGCTGCTTCTCCTCCTTCTTCAGCTCCAGCGAGTCCGGAGGCAGGCCGACTGTGATGCGGGTGGCGCGCCTTGCTCGGATCTTCTCCTAAATATGGAACCGACACTCCGATTCTTAGCATGTCATATGTCATATTCTTTTGTTGAGCCATGGCGAAGCCGGATGCTGAGGGAAGAGTGAGAAGGAGAGGGAGAGAGGTGGATGGGCTCAGGCTGGAGGCGCAGAGATGGACGAAGTGGATGTGGCTATGGCTAGGGACGCCATCCGGCTTAAATAGTCGAATTTCAGCCCTCGGGCAGCAAGCCGGAGCGATGCCACATGGCATTCACACCCCATTGGTGTCCGCACAGAAAAAAAACACTGCCCAACGCATAGACCCATTCCTACTTTCTGTCTGTTTTCTGTCCGCTTTGACCCATATCCATCCCAAATTTGCGCCACATTTGCGTCGGAGGTTGATACGTCTCCAACGTATCTATAATTTTTTATTGTTCCATGATATTTTATTACCTGTTTTGGATGTTTATGGGCTTTACTTTACACTTTTATATCATTTTTGGTACTAACCTACTAACCGGAGGCCCAGCCTGAATTGCTGTTTTTTTGCCTATTTCAGTGTTTCGAAAAAAAGGAATATCAAACGGACTCCAAACGGAATGACACCTTCGGGAGCGATCTTTTTGGAACAAACGCAATCCAAGAGACTTGGAATGGACGTCAAGAAGAAGCCGAGGCGGCCATGAGGGTGCAAGGCACGCCCTAGGGGGAGTGGGCGCGCCCCCCGCCCTTGTGGGCCCCTCATGGCTCGCTTGACTGACTTCCTTCGCCTATATATATCTACGTACCCCGAAAACATCCAGGAGCACCACGAAACCCTATTTCCACTGCCGCAACCCATCTGTATCCGCGAGATCCCATCTTGGAGCCTTTTCCGGCGCTTCGCCAGAGGGGGGGATCGATCACGGAGGGCTTCTACATCATTGCCAAGGCCTCTCCGATGAGTTGTGAGTAGTTTACCACAGACCTTCGGGTCCATAGTTATTAGCAAGATGGCTTCTTCTCTCTCTTTGAATCTCAATACAATATTCTCCTCGGTCTGCTTGGAGATCTATTTGATGTAACTATTTTTGCGGTGTGTTTGTCGAGATCCGATGAATTGTGGGTTTATGATCAAGTTTATCTATGAGAAATATTTGAATCTCCTCTGAATTCTTTTATGTATGATTGGTTATCTTTGCAAGTCTCTTCGAATTATCAGTTTGCTTTGGCCTACTAGATTGTTCTTTCTTGCAATGGGAGATGTGCTTAGCTTTGGGTTCAATCTTGCGGTGTCCTTTCCCAGTGACAGCAGGGGTAGCAAGGCACGTATTGTATTGTTGCCATCGAGGATAAAAAGACGGGGGTTATATCATATTGCTTGAGTTTATCCCTCTACATCATGCCATCTTGCCTAATGTGTTACTCTGTTCTTATGAACTTAATACTCTAGATGCATGCTGGATAGCGGTCGATGTGTGGAGTAATAGTAGTAGTTGCAGAATCGTTTCGATCTACTTGTCACGGACGTGATGCCTATATACATGATCATGCCTAGATATTCTCATAACTATGCACTTTTCTATCAATTGCTCGACAGTAATTTGTTCACCCACCGTAATACTTATGCTATCTTGAGAGAAGCCACTAGTGAAACCTATGGCCCCCGGGTCTATCTTCCATCATATAATTTTCCGATCTACTTTATTTTTCTATCTTTACTTTCCAATCTATATCATAAAAATACCAAAAAATATTTATCTTATCTTATTATCTCTATCAGATCTCACTTTTGCAAGTGGTCGTGAAGGGATTGACAACCCCTTTATCGCGTTGGTTGCGAGGTTCTTATTTTTTTGTGTATGTACGAGGGACTTGCGTGGAGCCTCCTACTGGATTGATACCTTGGTTCTCAAAAACTGAGGGAAATACTTACGCTACTTTGCTGCATCACCCTTTCCTCTTCAAGGGAGAACCAATGCAGTGCTTAAGAGGTAGTACAGGCGAACACAAAGAAGACGTTGTCCTCTTTGTCCGTCTCTGTCCGCTGCATGTCCCGCGCGGCCCACCAGCCATCCACTCACGTAACCTTTTTTATTTCTCCTCTCTCTCTTCTCTCTGCCATGCTCGCCACGCTCGCCGTGTCGCCCCTGCCATGTTGCGCCGCGCTCGTCGTGCCTCGTCTTGCCAGCGTGCGGTTCGAGCTCGACTGCCAGTGTGCTCCTCCGTGCTCGTGCCTCCCCTCCCCGCTCTCCCTAGTCGCGCCCGTCCTATGCCCCCATCCCCGTGTTGCGTCGCGCTCATTGTGCCTCCTCTCGTCGGTGTGTAGTTCGAGCTCGACCGTCAGCGTGCTCCTCTGTGCTTGTTCTGTTCGCGGACCTCAGGGAGCAGCTCACTTGCTGTCGACCTGCCCGCTCGCAGCCAAAATGCAGCACGTGATGGCCTTCCAGTGTCGCGCCGAGTCTGGTATGCCGCCGCACCCTAACATTGCAGCGCCGCCTCCTTCTCGATGACGATTACACCGTCCCTTCGTTATTGTCCCGACCATGGTTAACGTGCACCGACGCCATTCCTCACCGCAAGTTTCAACTATTTGGCATTCGACAAAATGTCGGGGCAGACATGTCACAAAATGGGGCAGCACCGTTGGGTACAAGAACCGTGTCCGGCCATGTCCACATGTCTGTTGTCCGTTTTCGCAACCCAAATGAACAAAACGTAGACAAAAGCGGACAAGATTTGGGTCATTGGGTTGGAGTTGCCCTAACACTGTCAAATGCGCTACAATCTGACTATTGAACACTTAAAGTGCTTATTGAAGTTCATTTCAACACTCATCTAATGTATTGCCCTAACACTGTCAAATCGCGTGATCTGTACCGCGGAAGCCATGCAACGATGTCCTGTATTGGGCTGTTCGGCGGTTTAGATGCATTTTTTCTAGTAAACCGGAGACAAAATGAGGGACTTTGCGCCTGTCCGGACCGCTGCCACACCCGCGTCTGACAACCATAACTAACCCGAACACCCACTTGCCTCTCCCGCGCTTTACATCCAACACCCGCGATGCTTGTCGTTTCGCATTCATGCCGGCCCAGAGCTTGCAGCATCCGACATTGATGTCAAGTGACGCGACCGGACGTGAAAGCGATGCTGACGGACGTGACCTCTCGGGCATTACTGCTTCAATGCAGATGTCGTGTCCAGAGAAACCAGCTCCGTTCGCTACGCCGCATTGAAGCGGGCTGACCACTCATTCGCCTGGCCTGGTCGCGGCTATATAAACGTGCTCCGACGATGCACATCCGCACCTCCTCTGCTTGGGCCCCCTCCTCATCTCCGAGCCCGTCCTCTACCTTTATGAGCTCCTCCTGCTACAGCGGCGATGCCAAAGTCGTGGTGGTCCACGCCGGCAGGCGGTGGCAGAATTCATCAAAGTTGGGGCATGAATTATAGAAAATAGGCCGCAACAGTCAAAGTAATTATTAAAATAGCATAATTCATCCATGCAAATATCTCTAGTAAAACAATACTTCAAATTCAACGAGATACCGAATATTAAACAAGTTTTTTAGAATCATCCCAAATTCAATGATACTAGAGCCAGAACCGGCACATGTCATCCCACACAAACTGCCCCTTGAGCTTCATCCAACAATGTATATGCGTGAATTGCCTGCCGTTGGTCCAGTAGTACATCATGACAACGCGTGCAGACTACACAACATGTATAGCAACATTGACTGGATTAATAAATTAACCAACATGTAGAATAAACACAAAGCAACAATTACAATCACCATGGTTGACAAGCCCAATGGCTACTTTTAGATCCACTTGGTGAATCGTACCACAAAACATCACGACGGAGTTGCAGATGGTGTACCACCGACACGTTAGCGGCTACACATTGTGTGCATGGATGATGTGCATGTTGCATGACGTGTAGTTCTTTTGTTCATGGAACAATGCGTGCAAGCTTTGCCAAAAGGTAAGGCCCTTGTTCATGCCTACAAAGCACTTAGAAACGGCCAATCACTCATCGCGAACAACTCATTCTCAAAACTGAGTACCCCTGACACCGTATGTCTCTATAAAATAATAAGTTCGAAAAAGGTCAATGGCATTTGACCAAACACCTATCGGGCGTGGTGTCTGCAATGGATGCGTCGGCATGGGTGCAGACAGTATTTGGTTGTGGTGTAGTCCATGGTGGGCAGTCGTGTGGGTGAAGAGGTACAACGACAACGGTGAACGACGAGGGTACAGATGAAAGAAAGGGTAGCAAGAGTGGAGTGAAAGAAAAAGGGACCAGGAGGGGGATTTTGGTGGGGCGTGCGTGTCAGAGTCCGACATGGCTGTTGTCCGGACCCCCCCTCCCGAGTTTGCCTCCAGACTGCAGGAAAAAGGACATCCAAACGGGCCTACGGATGGATACAGGACCATGTTAGATGACAAAACACGTCATGTGATCCAATCAAATGCGGGTGGTTTGAGGGCCATTACTTGCAACATAAACCTATCTTCAAGCGAAGCACGTCCGGCTCTGCCGTGCCCATGTCCGATGGGTGGCTGCGCTCCCCAGAGTGTTGGTCTGGACGTCGACGAGGTATAGTGGGGCATGGGACACGAACCGGCTCACGGTACTCAAGGTGCTGTCGTTTCCCATGCCCTACTCTTCCTCGTCAGAGCCCGAAACCCTGACGGTGCCGGTGGACGTCAAATCGATGGTGGATCCATCCTGGGAGGATCCGACTATATCCACCACAACACGGTTGTGGCTCCCAGACTAGTGCACCATACGGGGCGCCGGAGAATGCGACTCCGCCTCGCCAACATCCACTGCCGGAAGGGCTGGCACCACCTCCCACGCCCACTGCCTCGCACGGCGGGCACACTGCGCCATGTTTGCGTCGGAGGACGCTCATGGTCTGTCCTTTGCCTCGGCGCGCCAACGGAGGGGTTGATCGTCAGCCATCCCGCTCGGACGCAAGACGGACCGCACCACCTCCGATGAGGCAGCGATGGCACACCTAGCGGCGGATCCATGCGACATTGGGCTAGCGCAATGAATTTCAGAGGGAAGGAGTTTGAGCACTGCCGTTGGGCGGCCATCTCTCGGGAGAGGCAGAGCGCAAGCCGAACGGTCATCTCCTCCTCAGGACCGCTTGGGATCAGCTCGGGGTCGATGAATCTGGAGGTGTAGGACTTGGATCCGCTGCCTGCCATGCCGGTGAAGGTCGGAGATCGCCGGACGAGAGCTTGGGGGCGAAGTGGAGCGGAAGGGAGTGGCTAGAGTTTGGTGCAGAGAGCGGACGGGGAGGAATATATGTGGCCTCAGGTGGGTCAGTGTGGGCCGGGTCCGACGCGCCCGGTCGAGCTCAGACCTCTCCAAACCCACACCATAGTTCGGCTGGATATGAGGGGTGTCGGTCAGTCCGGGCGTTTAAGGGGGTCTGAGGCGCCCAACTCAGTCGGTTTTTTATCTATCACTCGTCGGACCGTCCACCCGGGCCTATGAGGATGGAGACCTCCTCACTCGCGCCTTATGCGCCAGTAGATAAAAACAGCGCCCACGCGCCTGGGTACGTGGGCCGGCCCAAGACCAAGTCAAAGTTATCGCTCACGACGCGTGCGCTTCCCTCGGCTTCCCTGATCGATCGGTTTCTCGTTGACCGACATTAAATTTTCAAGAATAAAAATCAATAATTTAGAAAAAAATCAAAATAAATAGTCACAGATTATAAAAAGTTCATTTAAAAAAATCATTGAGCTTGAACAAAGGTTCATCAATTTTTAAAAAGATGAAAAAAAATTAAAAAAAGGTTCACTCATTTTGAAAAAATTCATCAAATTTTAAAAAAAGTTCATTAAACTCAAAAATAGTTCCCAAATTTGAAAAAAAATCATCGATTTTGAAAAAAACTCATCAATTTTGAAAAAAGTTCATTGAACTTGAAAAAAACTTCATCCAATTTTGGCAAAAAGTTCATCTATTTAAAAAAATCATCAAATTCAAAAAAGTTCACACATTGAAAAAAGTGTTAATCGATCTTCAAAAATTTCATTAAATTTTAAAAAGTTCATCCATTTTGAAAATAGTTCACCAAATTTGACAAAAGTCCACCGTTTTACAAAAAAAGTTCATTGAAACCTTAAATAGTTCACATATTAGAAAACAAATATCATCAAATTTGAAATGGGAAAAATAATAACAAAAAGAATGGAAAATAAAAACAAAAAATGAAAAGGAACTAGGAAAAACAGAAGGAGAAAAGATAAAAAGAAAAAGAAAAAGGAAAAATGGAAAGAAATAGAAACAAAAAAGAGAAACAATTTGGGGCACGAGTGAAGAAGACGAATAGATACAACATTTCACGAAGAGGTACCCTGGCGTGTTGGTTACTACACCTCGTATCTAACCACTTAGACGCGGGTTTGATTCTCATAGCCGCACCTTTTTTGCAAATTTTGAACAGGAAAACAAGTAAGCTGGGCCAGCCCCGCGCGTTGGGGTATGCGCCCGATTGTAGAATCAAACTGTATCAGATGCCGAATAAGAATATAATTTGCCATGAGGATAGTTTGAAGCGTTTGGCTGTAGATGCTCTTAAAATTTGTTCCCTTCGTCTGGTAATATAAGAACGGTTATATAATTGATGGAAGGAGTATATTAGAAAAATTGATACCCACGGAGAAAAAACTGAACCCGGGTAGGCCCGGTTGGGCCCGCAACTGAGGCCAGTCGCAGTCAGCTTTGTCAATGTCGGGCCATCGCTGTCCCCGTAAAGCGGTGAGACCAATGGCTACTTGTCCGTGCCCTCTGCCTCCCTGACGGGTGGGGCCGACGTATACCGGGATCGTCTGCGCTTTAGAACACCACTGCATACGGTGGCTCGCCCCTTACTGGTAGCAAGTCCAAGAATATACCCCGTGCAAAATCTTAGACGGACAGCAAAAAGGTGCCACACCGGATGAAGCATACTCCCTCCGTTCTTAAATATTTATCTTTCTAAACATTCAAATGAACTACAATATAGGAATGTATGTAGACATATTTTAAAATGTAGATTATTCATTTTACTTCGTATGTAGTCACTTGTTAAAATCTCTAGAAAGACAAATATTTAGGAACGGAGGGAATAGAATATACACATGCAGCGTAGACAAGCCGGAACGCGAGACTGCTAATTAAATCCACACGACTTTCTAATGAAATCGAACCAAAGTACTGTCAATCGTCAATCGTGGTAGTAGTGCCTGCGCTCGCCAGTGGGAGGATCAGAGAGCGGAGTAGGGCACAGAGGATCCGGCGTGCCTAGGACTGCCAGTACAACGGAGTTAACCGTCCAGGCGTGGGTTACCGAGCGGCCAGGCGTGCATGCGTCCGTGCGTGCGCAGGCGCAGGGTTCTGCACCGCCCTGGGATTCCGTGGAGAATCCAAAATTTTGCGTGACGCGTCGGGCCTCCCATCCTTTGTCACCTGGTGCAGGCAGGGTATAATCATTTCCAGTTCGACGATCGATGTCGCCCGGTCATCCCTGTCCAAAGAACGATTGCCACACGAAAGCAAACTTCTTTGCGGGTCTTTTGTTTGAAAAGATTTTTTTGGGAATATTAGGGAAGTATAATTCTTTTACGGAAAAAATGGATATTTGTTTTCTTCTTGTAATTCGTTTTCTTACAGTACTTGTACTAAGAAAATTTTGACTACTCCCAACATCTTGAAAAGAATTCTACTTTTTTCAGTGCAGAATTGATTAGTTCTAAAAATATTTAAGATTACATGGCATTCTTTTTTTTTGCGAAAAGGTCCCTGGATTTATATAGAAGATACACCTACAGTACAAAACACCTTAGCAGTAAAACAAATTACGGAGAGGTCCTTTGACCAGCAAACGATGGAATCCATTACCGATACGAGACGCAGTCGCGCCGCCGCCGCCGCCGCTTCGCACCCGAAGCTGCCTTGACCTTGAGGCAGTGGCGGAGCTTGGGCTAAAATCATGGGGGGGGGGGGGCATTGGCTAGGAGGGGCAAGCAAAATCACAATATGCTGATTTTTA
This sequence comes from Triticum aestivum, assembly GCF_018294505.1. Taxonomy (NCBI): domain Eukaryota; kingdom Viridiplantae; phylum Streptophyta; class Magnoliopsida; order Poales; family Poaceae; genus Triticum; species Triticum aestivum. The sequence goes on from NC_057801.1 coordinate 131,970,298, forward strand.
GCGGAAAAATGGGTCAAATACATAGGTATATATGCAATTTTTTCTTTGAGCTGGGGGGGGGGGGGGCACCGCCCAGGTTGGCCCCCATGAAGCTCCGCCACTGAAGGATAGCCTTTACCATGCTTATTTTGCAAGTATACCGGTTGCTGTTTCAAAACAGAAAGTTTACCACTCTTGCAAAAATTCCCTAGAAAAGTCAGAGAATGATATAATATTGAAACTTTTTGCATATTGAGACCTGATAAATCTTCTACAGTGTAGTATTTTTTTCTCATAATTTTAGGAGTTAGGGAAGTATGATGAATCTTGCATTCTTTACAGACTATACTGTTTTGGCAGATTGCTGTTATGTTTGCTTTGTTTGCATATGTTTGCTTGTTTAATGATTCTATTTGAGGATAGGAGTATTAAATATGCAGAGACATTTAGTATGCAATGTTGAATAATAATCTTAGTAATTTGTTACAATAGAAAATTATAAGTTTTTTGCATTGGTTTATACTAACTTATCTCACGAGTTCTTGTTGAGTTTGGTGTGGATGAAGCTTTCGAGATTTAGGAAACCGAGATATAAAAGGAATTAAGGAGACACAAAAGCTCAAGCTTGGGTGTCGGTGTCAAAACCGGCGGATCTCGGGTAGGGGGTCCCAAACTGTGCGTCTAGGCGGATGGTAACAGGAGACAAGGGACACGATGTTTTACCCAGGTTCGGGCCCTCTTGATGGAGGTAAAACCCTACGTCCTGCTTGATTGATATTGATATTGTGGATGTTTACAAGAGTGGATCTACCACGAGATCAAGGAGGCTAAACCCTAGAAGCTAGCCTATGGTATGATTGTAATGGTTGTTGTTGTGTCCTACGGACTAGAGCCATCCGGTTTATATAGACACCGGAGAGGGCTAGGGTTACATAGAGTCGGTTACAATAGTAGGAGATCTACGTATCCGTATCGCCAAGCTTGCCTTCCATGCCAAGGAAAGTCCCATCCGGACACGGGGCGAAGTCTTCAATCTTGTATCTTCATAGTCTTGGAGTCCGGTCGATGATGATGATAGTCCGGCCGATGATAGTTCGGCCGATGATGGTAGTCCGGCTATCCGGACACCCCCTAATCCGGGACTCCCTCAGTAGCCCCTGAACCAGGCTTCAATGACGATAAGTCCGGCGCGTATATTGCTTGGCATTGCAAGGCGGGTTCCTCCTCCGAATGATAGAAGATTGTGAACACCAGGATAGTGTCCGGCTCTGCAAAATAAATTCCACATTCCACCCTAGAGAGAATAATATATACACAAGTTCAATCTGCTGACATTTTTTGCGGCATGACGTCACGCCACTACCAAGCCATTACTTGAATCGTTTTTTACTCTACCACCTCAGCGCATTTAGCGAAGCGGTTTCCTTGGCACGTCTTGTCGAAGCAGAGATCGTGTTCCCCCTTAATCCGGGATTCTCATCAATACGGACGTGGGTAACGCAACCGCGCCATTGATGGTGACGCTTGGGGGATAAGCGAGTATTACCAGGCCGGTGGGGGACGCGTAGACTTCGCCCGCCCATATAAGGGATAAGGATTCACCTTTTCACCTACGCCTTCTTCCTCCTTTGCTTATCCATCTCCGCGCACTCGAGCTCCAGCGCCCAAGCCCGCACATCTCGTCTCAACCTTCCCCAGTCATGTCTGGAGCGGGAGGCAAGTGGATGACCTCCTCCGTTAAGGAGGATCACATCGAAAGACTGCGCAGCGCCGGCTACCTGTCCGGCGACATTGCGCACCGGCTGCCCGACGAGGGGCTGCTCATCCCCACCCCCAGGCCCCTTGAGAGGGTCGTTTTTCTTCCCCACTTCCTCCGCGGACTGGGCTTTCCACTTCACCCCTTTGTCCGGGGGCTCATGTTCTACTACGGCCTGGATTTCCATGATCTGGCGCCAAACTTCATCCTCAACATCTTGGCGTTTATCGTCGTGTGCGAGGCCTTCCTCTGCATCCAGCCCCACTTCGGCTTGTGGCTAAAGACCTTCAATGTCAAGCCGAAAGTAGTGAAGGGCACTCAAGCGGAGTGCGGAGGCGCCATGTTGGGCAAGATGCCCAACGTCCTTTGGTTCGAAGGGGCCTTCGTGGAATTCGTCAAGGGGTGGCAATCGGGGTGGTTCTATATCACCGAGCCGCGCGACCCTACATGGGTGGCAGCCCCCGAGTTCAGATCTGGTATCCCCACGCAGCTCACCTCCTGGAAAGAGAAGGGCTTGCTGTGGGGTAGTTCGGAGGAGCTGACGGGACTCCAAGCCTGTATCCATAAGCTGGTGAAGAAGCTCAGGCTGGTTAACGTGGTCCAAGTCATGCTCGTTCGCCGGATTCTCCCATGCCAGGAGCGGGCATTCAATCTGTGGGAGTTCAATCTGTGGGAGTTCAATCCCCTACACGACGTACGAAGGCGCCTGGAGGGTGCTGTTTAAGGGCACCGAAGCCCCCGCATCTGCGACTGAAGATCGCGGATTTCGCTCGCAGCGTCAAGCCGATGAGGTAACTGATTCTACCCCTTTACGGGACACTTGCTTTTCATAGTTTGACTCTATGCGGGTTTTAATTTCCCCTTTTCCTTTGACAGGACTGGATGAGGAAGGCGGAGCAGATTATCTGCCCGGCTCCTATGCCAGAAAACCCAGTAGACGCCCATCTAGCGAGGCTGCTGGTTCCGGCACCGCACGTGGTGCCGGAGAAGAAGGCCACGGGTGCTCAAAAGAGTTCCCGTTTTCAGGTGTCCGACGACTCCGGGGCGGACTCCTCCCCCGAAAACGAGGAGGAGAAAGAGGACTCTCTCCCATAGGAGGGAGAGAGGAAGAGGAAGGCTTCCCCAACAGGGGAGGCCGAAGGGTCCAAGAGGGGAAGGACTATTCCCCCGGACAGCTCCGCCAACATCAACGTTGGCAAGGAAGAATGGCCTTCAAGGGCCAGGCCTCCGGCGAGATCGTAAGTATCCGGATTCCTGAATGATTTATAATTTCTTTTTCTGCGTCACATAGTGTCATTCTGATGCCGCATGCTGCTTGTAGTCCGGCCAATGATGATCTCCCCGCTTCATCGAGCGGGTCGTTGGCTCTGTCGGATGTAGACTCCATCCCGACCGCCTCCACCCCTCACGACACCGAGGACGCCGAGGTGGGATCCCAAGAAGGGACCCATCAGGGGGAGGCTCCGGAGGCGCCACAAGGCGGCCTCCCGGACTTTGCGCCGGACTCCACATCAGAACCCGCAGTGGTTCCGGAGTCCGGCCGGCGGCCCCTTCGCACGAAGGGCAAGACCGTGACGCCGGCAGCTTCCGTCCAACCGGAGGCGCCGGACAATTTGTTGGAGGCGCTGCAGAGCGCTTCCATCGAGGAAGAACACCGCACTATTATGAGTGCGGTGATTCGGAAGGTACAGCTTGCCAAGAGCGGGCTAACCGAAGCCTGCAATAGCCTTCTATCAGGCTTTGAGGTAAGAGGTTAAAAATATGCAATGTAATACCGCATAGACAGTAACCCCTGATGCTCGGTTCGGTGTTCGAAAAGAAAAGCCGGACTGAGGATCTGAAAAAAAGAAGATATACGCAGGGTTGCTAAAAAATTATGTCAATATGGGTTGCAGGCTGCGCTGCTGACCTCTGCCGCACTGACTCCGGAGGTCGGGGCTTTGAAGCAGGAGCTCGAGCGGTCTGAGCAAGAGCTCGGCCACGCCAAGAAGCAGCTGCAGGACAAAGAAGGTGAGTAACACCACTTTGAACTTGTACCTTACAGAAAAGGATTTAGGTTGCAACAAAAAATAACAAGGATAACATGGGTACTGCAGGGGCCACGAACGAGGTGGCGACCCTGAAGGAGGCCGTGTCCGCGGCCGAATGCAATGCGGCTGCGGAACGGGCAGAGCGAGAAAAGCAGAAGGCGCGGGTGGCGGTGGTTCGGCAAGAGCTCCAGGCTCTCATGGAAAAGCATGAGATTTTGGAGTGTGACTCAAAGACTCGAGAGTCCGAGCTTGCCTCGGCTCTCGAAAGTGCCAAAACTGCCAAGGTCGATGCCCATAAGTCCCTTCAGGAGATTGGGTTGGTGAGGAAGATAGCGGTGGGTAAGGCATTTTTCATGCAAAGCAAGCATGTGAATGTAAATTACGTGTTACTTACCCGAATTTGGAGCTCTCCAGGGGCGTTTGCAGATCTGCCTCGCAGCATGTCTGATGCCGCCGCATTCTACCGAGCTGAGGAGGGGAGCTCAACGGAGAAGGTCTTCTGGTCTCAGTATGCTGAGGCCGGCCATCCGGTGCCCCCTAGCGACCAGCTGAAGCAGCTGGTCGAGCTCCACAAGGTGGCCGAGCAGGCCATGAAGGGCCTCATAGTCCGGCTGTGGCCTGGAGAGGCCATGCCTGGGAGCTACTTCGGCCTCGTGCGACGGTTGGTGGATGCGTGCCCCTGGGTGGAGGTTATCAAGCGCTCCGCCTGTATTGAAGGTGCTCGTCGGGCCCTTGCCCGCGCAAAGGTGCATTGGGGCAAGCTGGATGCGGAGAAGCTAATCACTGACGCGCCACCAGCAGGCAAGGAATATCGTACGCCCGAGATGTACTATAAGACTGTCCTGAAGGGTGCCCGCAAGATTGCGGATGAGTGCCCCAGGGATGTAATTATTGAGTAAATTCACAATGTGTTATCCTGTGCGCTGAAAACTTTGTTCATATGCGCTAAGCAACGCTTGTTAATTTAAAATATTACCTTCTGTGCGGCCGTTTATTAAATATGAGAGATGGCAAGTCGTCAGCTTCAGCCCCCATGCCATGAGTGCTGGGGTGTTCGGGATAAACTTGAGCACTCTTGTTCCCATTTTTGGGTCCATCTAGGGAGGCGCTCAACACAACGAACAAGGCAACCGGACTTATAGTGCTTGAACACTCTCACTTAGCCATAGAATTCTATAATTTTAAATTTCAGCGAAGCCCCTAGTATTCGGAAGACCGAATTCGGGGCGCTATCCACGCCTTCGTCGGACATTATCCGGTACTTCGCTCGAAGCGGCGTAGGTCTTTAAGGACCCGAAAAGACCTCTCGAACAGCGACCAGTCTCTCGCCTTATCATGACAGTCAGTTTTAGCTTTCTCCACTGAGGCGTTAACCCGGCTCAACCGGGGCGCAATCGCAGTGGTTCTCCCAGTGCTACCTTAGCCGATAGAATGGAACGTAAGGTGCCAAACATGGGAGCCGGGCAAACCCAACTATTGACCCAAGACATGATTCGGAGCCGATTCATATAATGCTATAAGTTCGGGGTGCCGCACTTTCGACTTTATCACACCATAATGCGGGGAACATAAGCCCCTGGTGTATTTGGCCGTACCAAAATGTACGGATGCAACATATCGTAAATGAACATATATATACAAGGTAATGCAATTATGGGCAAAAAGTGCTGCATTTTATTCGAGAAGATTTGCTATGAGTGCGGAATGATACAAATAGTGCGGAAAGCAAGGGATTGGACGAATTAAAGGCGTCTCCCTCCAGGGGTAGGCCGCGGAATGGTGTATTTAACAAATTTAATGCTCGTAATGGAGACCACCTGAGTGTTCGTCGCAGCCTTTGTCCCTCCCTGGCTGTTGCATCATGAGTTCGGCAGGTTCGCCGCCGGACAGAGTTCTGTATAAAAAAGAGAGAAATAAAAGATAAAAAGAGCGACACACTTGGGAGCCCCTGGTGTGGTCGAACCACACTCTGGGTCTATTGTGGTTGTGCCTCTCCCCCTATGCCCATGGTATCTCCAGGGCGTAATTATGTACGCGGAGAGTTTGTCTTACAATTGTGCGAGGGCTGGGGTTGAGGCCGCATTGCTACGCGTGCTCGGAACGTGCCAGGTGGTCTTGGTTGATGTTGCTCCGGGCATGTTTGGCCGTGTCTGGTCGTTTAACGGCCGGACTCGAAAATTGCCTTAAAAGGCTGCTCTGTACTTCTGCCGCGAGAGCCGCTGTATGTTCCTCCGTTCGGAGGGAGCGTTCCATGTTTCCATTGACCGTGATGACTCCATGAGGGCCTGGCATCTTGAGCTTAAGGTATGCATAATGCGGCACCGCGTTGAATTTTGCGAACGCGGTTCGTCCGAGCAGAGCGTGATAGCCACTGCGGAATGGGACTATGTCGAAGATTAACTCCTCGCTTCGGAAATTATCCGGGGATCCGAAGACCACTTCCAGTGTAACTGAGCCTGTACAACTGGCCTCCACACCTGGTATGACGCCTTTGAAGGTTGTCTTTGTAGGTTTAAATCCTTGAAGGGTCTATGCCCATCTTTCGCATGGTATCCTGATAAAGCAGGTTCAGGCTACTGCCGCCGTCCATCAGGACTCTCGTGAGGTGAAATCCATCGACGATTGGGTCTAAAACTAATGCGGCGAATCCGCCATGGCGGATACTGGTCGGATGGTCTCTTCGATCGAAAGTGATCGGACAAGAGGACCATGGGTTGAATTTTGGGGCGACTGGCTCCATCGCATATACGTCCCTTAGTGCACGCTTCCGCTCCCTCTTGGGTATATGCGTTGCGTATATCATGTTTACCGTCCGAACTTGAGGGAGGAATCCCTTTTGTCCTCTGTTGTTCGGCGGCCGGGTCTCTTCCTCGTCATCGCTGTGTAGCCCCTTGTCATTGTTTTCGGCGATTAATTTGCCTGCCTGCTTGAATACCCAACAATCTCTGTTGGTGTGGTTAGCTGGCTTTTCGGGGGTTCCATGTATTTGACAGGAGCGGTCGAGTATTCGGTCCAAATTGGACGGGCCTGGAGTGGTTCTTTTGAATGGCTTCTTCCGTTGACCGGGCTTGGAGCCTCGGAATCCGGCGTTGACTGCCGTATCCTCATTGCTGTCACCGTTAATGCGGCATTTGTTTTTGTTTCGACGCGACCTGCCATTGCGGTCCTTGGTATCTGGACTGCCAGCGTTTTTGCTGAGGTTGTTGCTGCGAGCTAGCCAGCTATCCTCTCCCGCACAGAAGCGGGTCATGTGTGATGTGAGGGCTGCCATGGATTTCGGCTTTTCCTGTCCTAGGTGCCGGGCCAGCCACTCATCGCGGATGTTATGTTTGAAGGCAGCGAGGGCCTCTGCATCCAGACAGTCGACGATTTGATTTTTCTTTGTTAAGAACCATGTCCAGAATTGCCTGGCCGATTCGTCTGGCTGCTGGATTATGTGGCTTAGGTCATCTGCGTCCGGTGGTCGCACATACGTGCCCTGGAAGTTGTCGAGAAATGCGGCTTCCAGGTCTTCCCAGCATCCAATTGACTCTGCGGGCAGGCTGTTAAGCCAATGCCGAGCTGGTCCTTTAAGCTTGAGCGGGAGATATTTGATGGCGTGAAGATCGTCGCCGCGAGCCATATGTATATGGAGGAGATAATCCTCGATCCAAACCGCGGGGTCTGTTGTGCCATTGTAGGATTCGATATTAACGGGTTTAAACCCTTCAGGGATTTGATGATCCATTACTTCATCAGTGAAGCATAGTGGGTGCGCGGCGCCTCTGTATTGAGCAATATCGCGACGTAGCTCGAGAGAGCGTTGTCTGCTGTGTTCGGCCCGGCCGGAGTAGTTGTATCCGGCGCGACGGTATTCGTCGTGGGTCTTGGGGCACCCACGTGATCCATAGATAGATCTGGATTGTCTTGCCTTGTCCCCCAATATATCCCGCAAGTCCAACGCGTTCCCCCGTGGCTTCATGCTTTTTGAGCGGTGCCGGGGTACGGTTTTGGTGGAGGGCTTGCACGCCTCTCTGTCGTGGCCACGAGGTGGTCGGTCGGCCGTATTGTGCGCTGGTGATGCAGGTTTGTACGCTTCCTCCTCTAGTCGGGGGAGCAACTTGCGTTTTGGGTAACTTTTGGAGGGGCGTTCGAGTTCATACTCTTCGGCCACGAGGACCTTGGTCCATCTGTCGGCCAATAGGTCTTGATCAGCTTGAAGCTGTTGCTGCTTTTTCTTTAGGCTGTTTGCCGTGGCCATTAGCCTGCGTCTGAAACGCTCTTGTTCGACGGGATCCTCAGGCACGACGAATTCGTCGTCGTCGAGGCTTGCCTCGTCTCCGGAGGGAGGTAAGTAATTATCATCCTCGACCTCTTCGTATGCCGCCCTCTCGTGAGGGCTTGCTTCTGCCTCCTCCTGCGCTGGATCGTGCTGGAGGGGGTTGTCTTCGGCACTTTCTGGGGTGTTATTATCTCCTATGCCGGAATCTCTATTCTTGCTGTGGCGGGATTTAGAGCGGCGCCGCTGATGTCGGCGCTTGGGCTGTTTCTTTAAGGAATCGGCCTCCATTGCTTCTTCGCCGTCCCCATCTTTTGGGGTGTCCACCATATATATGTCGTATGACGAGGTGGTCTTCCAGTGTCCTGTAGGCACTGGTTCTTGATAGTCTCCGGCATAGTTGTCCATACCGTCGATGTCTTCGGAGTCGTAGTCGAGTACGTCGGTTAGATCGTCGACGGTGGCTACGAAGTGGGTGGTGGGTGGGCTCTGAATTTCTTTGTCGTCCGCGTCCCAACCATCCTGGCCGTAGTTCGGCCAGGGCTCTTCGGATAGCGAGAGATGCTTCAGCGAATTTAAGATATCGCCGAAGGGTGAGTGCTGAAAGATGTCCGCAGCGGTGAATTCCATGATCGGCGCCTAGTCGGATTCGACTGGCAGGGGCGCAGGAGGTTCGGAGTCCGGCACCTCGGAGTCATGAGCTTTATGCGGGACATGGTAAGTGTTCGGCTCCATCGCTGTAGAAGTTGCAGCTCCCGAGGCGGTGTCCAGCCATCCGTCCTCGATCTGAGCGATCGGCTCCGGACTATGGGTCGGAGCGGATTCGTGTGCGGCCTCCAAGGTGCTGTCCGGCGGCAGAGTTAGGTCGTGCCCATCGTGACAGCGCGGCATGCTCGGCTGTGGCTCAGATCCATCGAAGATCAAGTCCCCGCGGATATCGGCCGTGAAGTTTTAGGCTTCCAAACCCGACCTGACGGCCAGGGGCGTAGCTTTCGATCTGCTCCAGATGGCCAAGTGAGTTGGCCTGCAATGCGAAGCCGCCGAATACGAAGATCTGTCCGGGGAGAAAAGTCTCACCCAGGACTGCGTCGTTGTCGATTGCAGAGGCCATCAAGCCTATCGGTGACGACACAAGGGAACTCTCAATGAAAGCACCAATGTCGGTGTCAAAACCGGCGGATCTCGGGTAGGGGGTCCCGAACTGTGCGTCTAGGCGGATGGTAACAGGAGACAAGGGACACGATGTTTTACCCAGGTTCGGGCCCTCTTGATGGAGGTAAATCCCTACGTCCTGCTTGATTGATATTGATATTGTGGATGTTTACAAGAGTGGATCTACCACGAGATCAAGGAGGCTAAACCCTAGAAGCTAGCCTATGGTATGATTGTAATGGTTGTTGTTGTGTCCTACGGACTAGAGCCATCCGGTTTATATAGACACCGGAGAGGGCTAGGGTTACATAGAGTCGGTTACAATAGTAGGAGACCTACGTATCCGTATCACCAAGCTTGCCTTCCACGCCAAGGAAAGTCCCATCCGTACACGGGACGAAGTCTTCAATCTTGTATCTTCATAGTCTTGGAGTCCGGTCGATGATGATGATAGTCCGGCCGATGATAGTTCGGCCGACGATGGTAGTCCGGCTATCCGGACACCCCCTAATCCGGGACTCCCTCATTGGGGATGCCCAAGGCACCCCAAGATAATATTTCAAGAAGTCTCAAGCATCCAAGCTTGGGGGCATCCCACCTTTCTTCTTCAACAATTATCGGTTAGTATTGGTTGAACCTAAGTTTTTGCTTCTTCACATGATGTGTGCTATCCTTGAAATGTCATTTTATTTTCTTTTGGTTTGCTTGCTGTTTGAATAAAATACCAAGATCTGAAGTTCTTAAATGTTAGAGAGTCTTCACATAGTTGCACAATTATTAGAATACTCTATGTGCTTCACTCATATCTTTTGGAGTAGATTGTCATTTGCTATAGTGCTTCACTTATACCTTTTTAGAGCACGGTGGTGGTTTTATTTTGTAGAAATTATTGATCTCTCATGATTCACTTACATTATTTTGAGAGTCTTTTAGAATAGCATGGTAATTTGTTTTGGTTATAAAATTGGTCCTAATATGATGGGCATCCAAGTTGGCTATAATAAAAACTACCATATCAAGTGCATTGAATACTATGATAACATTGATACTTGATAATTGTTTGGAGATATAAAGGTGGTAATGTTAGAGTCATGATAGTTGGGAAATTATGAAATTGAGAAATACTTGTGTTAAAGTTGGCAAGTCCCGTAGCATGCACGTATGGTGAACGTTGTGTGGCAAAATTGTAGCATGGGGTGCTCTTTGATTCCCTTCCTTATGAGTGGAGGTCGGGATCGCGCGATGGTTAACTCCTACCAACCCTTCCCCTAGGAGCATGCGTAGTAGTACTTTGCTTCAAGGGCTAATAAACTTTTGCAATAAGTATATGAGTTCTTTATGACTAATGTGAGTCCATGGATTATACGCACTCTTACCCTTCCATCATTGCTAGCCTCTATGGTACTGTGCATTGCCCTTTCTCACCTTGAGAGTTGGTGCAAACTTTGCCGGTGCATCCAAACCCCGTGATAAGATACGCTCTATCACACATAAACCTCCTTATATCTTCCTCAAAACAGCCACCATACCTACCTATTATGGCATTTCCATAGCCATTCCGAGATACATTGCCATGCAAATTTCCACCGTTCTGTTTATTATGACACGCTCCATCATTGTCATATTGCTTTTGCATGATCATGTAGTTGACATTGTATTTGTGGCAAGACCACCTTTATAATTCTTTCATACATGTCACTCTTGATTCATTGCATATCCCGGTACACCGCAGAGGCATTCACATAGAGTCATATTTTGTTCTAAGTATTGAGTTGTAATTGATGAGTTGTAAATCAATAAAAGTGTGATGATCTTCATTAGTAGAACATTGTCCCAAGTGAGGAAAGGATGATGGAGACTATGATTCCCCCACAAGTCGGGATGAGACTCTGGACTTTATGAAAAATAAAAGAGGCCAAAGAATCCCAAATGAAAAAAGAGGCCAAAGAAGCCCACCAAAAACAAAAAGGAAAAAAAGAAAATAAAAAATGAGAGAAAAAGAGAGAGAAAGAGAGAAGGGACAATGTTACTATCCTTTTTCCACACTTGTGCTTCAAAGTAGCACCATGATCTTCATGATAGAGAGTCTCCTATGTTGTCACTTTCATATAATAGTGGGAATTTTTCATTATAGAACTTGGCTTGTATATTACAATGATGGGCTTCCTCAAAATGCCCTAGGTCTTCATGAGCAAGCAAGTTGGATGCACACCCACTTAGTTTCTTTTGTTGAGCTTTCATACATTCATAGCTCTAGTGCATCCGTTGCATGGCAATCCCTACTCCTCATGTTGACATCAATTGATGGGCATCTCCATAGCCCGTTGATTAGCCTCGTCAATGTGAGACTTTCTCTTTTTTTGTCTTCTCCACACAACCTCCATCATCATATTCTATTCCACCCATAGTGTTATATCCATGGCTTACGCTCATGTATTGCGTTAGAGTTAAAAAAGCTGAAGCGCGTTAAAAAGTATGAACCAATTGCTTGGACGAAACCGAGGTTGTGCATGATGGGAGTATTTTGTGTGACAAAAATGAAGCATAGCCTAACTATATGATTTTGTAGGGATAAGCTTTCTGTGGCTATGTTATTTTGATAAGACATGATTACTTTGTTAGTATGCTTGAAGTATTACTATTTTTATGTCAATATTAAACTTTTATCTTGAATCTTTTGGATTTGAACATTCATGCCACAATAAAGAAAATTACATTGAGAAATATGCTAGGTAGCATTCCACATCAAAAATTCTGTTTTTATCATTAACTACTTGAGGACGAGCATGAATTAAGCTTGGGGATGCTTGATACGTCTCCAATGTATCTATAATTTTTTATTGTTCCATGCTATTATATTATCCCTCTAGGATGTTTTATATGCATTTATATGCTATTTTATATGATTTTTGGGACTAACCTATTAACCTAGAGCCCAGTGCCAGTTTTTGTTTTCTCCTTGTTTTTGACTTTTACAGAAAAGGAATACCAAACGGAGTCCAATTGACGTGCCAAATTTTGATGATTTTTTATGGACCAAAAGAAGCCCCTGGAGTGAAAGAGTTGGGCCACAAGAGTCCCGGGCTGCCCATGAGGGTGGAGGGCACGCCCACCCCCCTGGGCGCGCCCCTGCCTCATGGATAGCCCGGAGACCCCCCTGACGTGAAACCTATGCCAAAAATTCCTATAAATACTGAAACCTCCAGAAAATAACCTAGATCGGGAGTTCCACCGCCGCAAGCCTCTGTAGCCACCAAAAACCTCTCGGGAGCCCATTCCGGCACCCTGCCGGAGGGGGAATCCATCACCGGTGGCCATCTTCATCATCTCGGTGCTCTCTATCGGGTGGTAGGTGCGACATATGCCAAAGGATGGCTAATCATAGTGGGAACTAGTAAGACATCGCCGGTGCCTGGAAGCGGGATAAGGCGAAGACATGCACGCCGACGGATCTTACCCAGGTTTGGGGCTCTCCTAGGAGATAATACCCTTAGTCCTTCTCTGCGGGGTCTCCGCATGATCACTAAATCAGTAAGTAGCTACAAGAGGCTCCTTGAGCTATTTGCTAGAGGAAGAAGAAGGGCAAGGCTAGCTATCCTCTTCTCTCTATATGTGTATGTGAAACCCTAAGAGCTCAACGCTTTGCATGGGTGCCCTGGGGGGTTTATATAGGCCTACCCCCAGGGGTACAATGGTAATCCGGCTGGACGTGGGTTCAAGCCATCAGTGTCTATTGGCGCCGGCTTCTCCGCCGGCAGCTGGGGCCCGGCAACTGGTGGGTCCCGTCGGCTGCCGGCTTCTTGGTCGACATACTGGGCCCACCACTTGGGGGTCTTGTCGGCGGCTCATCACTGTTGCATCGTCCTTGATGACGATGGTTTTGTCGGGGCAAGCATGGCTATAGTACCGCCACATGGTGGGCGCTTACTGTAGCCTTACCCCGTCTCATCCACCTGATGGTGCACAAATTTCTAAGGTAAGGGTCGGCCGGCTGCGGGGAGCCGGCTTCCCCTTGGGCTGACTGGACTGGCTTGGCCGCCTTGGGGGGGGGGGAGGGCTCACTAGCATGGGAGGGCCACCGCCTGCGGGCCGTACTGACAGTCTGTCATGGGTGATGTCACGATCAACATGGCAACAGTGTCGCATCGGGCGGGGGATGGCCAACCGGTACGATGCACTGTGGCCATGCCCGCTCCGGGATTCGGGGGTGGCAGGCTTCACTGTAGCCACGTCCCGTCTTAACGCCGCTGTGTGGGTGCAAACTTTGAGGGCGTATGGGGTGGGCCGCCTACTAGAGGTCAGCTGCTTTAGTGGCCGCCTGCTAGGAGTCGGCCTGCTTTAGGTTGGTATACTGATCTCTGCCACCTTCCTACAGTCGGCTGTGTCACAGCCGGCCACGGGAAGGCGGCCCTTCGTCTTGAATGCTTGAGGGGCGCAGTCGGCCAATGTTTCGAAGAGCCAGGAGGAGCCGGCAAGGCTACCCGTGGTCATTTACTCTGACAATAGTCCCCAAAGCTGGCTGGCCTTCATGGTCGGATGGAGAATGAGAATCCCAAACAACTTCCTACTCTGCGGGACTGGTAGCCGGACTCGGCCTTCACCGAACGCGCCGAACAGTTGAAAATTGAAGCTTGAAGGCAGCAACCAGGTGGCACGCACGTCGGGCGTCCGGCCGGCCGCCCACCATCCGCGCGCCACACGGCACCATCTGCCTGGGCCTGCCTGCCAGCCCACGCGCGCGACGAGACATCACCGCGGGCTGGGGCCCGCCACTACAGTGCCTCGGCCCGCGCGCAGATCCGCTGTGGCGGAAGCGGTCGGTTGGCATTCTGGGGCTATTGATACACGCCTTAATTGGCGTGGTAAACGCGGGGTCATGCGGGAGTGGGTGCGGTTAATCCCACGTCCCCCACGCCCCGCCTCCTCGGCTCCGTCGCTCTGAGGCTATAAATAGGGGGGAGGAGGGGCGATGAATGCACGCGCACCCATTCTCTCCTCCATTGTTCCCTTCTTCAACTTGCTGTTGCCGCTGCCTTCGCCCGCCGCTGCACCAAGCTCTCAGCCTGCTTGTCGTGTGCCTGCCTCCGCGCAATCCCTTCGCTCGAGCCCTTCAACCCCATGGCGCACGTTGGATCGTGGGATGGCTCCAACATTCACGAGGACCACATCGACTTTCTCCGCCGGACGCAGCGGCTGCCCGGCAGGGACTTCGTGAGGGTTCTCCTGGCGCTGGAGGGGGGATTTCACCGGCGCCGGAGGAAGGCGAACGCGTCGTCTTCAGGTCGCATTTCCTGCGCGGCTTTGGCCTGCCGGCAAGCGGCTTCCTCTGCGCCTTTCTTGACTTCTACAGCCCCCAGTCGCACCACCTTACACCAAACACGGTGGTGCTGCTGTCTGCCTTCGTCTCCCTTTGCGAGGGCTTCCTTGGTGTCCTCCCCACCATCGAGCTCTGGGGAGAGTTCTTCCAGTCGAAGCTCGGCACCGTTGCCAAGGGGGTGCCGACATAGTGTGGCGGCTTCATCGCAGTGCGAAGGCCGGCCACCGAGAACCCATTCCCCTCCATCTCGTTGATACAGTCGGTGAAGCTGTGGTAGTTGTCATACTCTCTTGTGATGGACTGAGTTTTCCCTTTGAAGTTATCTTGTCGGATTGAGTCTTTAAGGATTTGAGAACACTTGATGTATGTCTTGTCGTGCTTATCTGTGGTGACAATGGGATATTCACATGATCTACTTGATGTATGTTTTGGTGATCAGCTTGCGGGTTCAATGAACTTATGCATAGGGGTTGGCACACGTTTTCGTCTTGACTCTTCAGTAGAAACTTTGGGGCACTCTTTGAAGTACTTTGTGTTGGCTGAATAGATGAATCTGAGATTGTGTGATGCATATCGTATAATCATACCCACGGATACTTGAGGTGACATTGGAGTATCTAGGTGACATTAGGGTTTTGGTTGATTTGTGTCTTATGGTGTTATTCTAGCACGAACTCTATGATAGATCGAATGGAAAGAATAGCTTTGTGTTATTTTACTACGGACTCTTGAATAGATCGACCAGAAAAAATAACCTTGAGGTGGTTTCATACCCTACAATAATCTCTTCGTTTGTTCTCCGCTATTAGTGACTTTGGAGTGACTCTTTCTTGCATGTTGAGGGATAGTTATATGATCCAGTTATATTATTATTGTTGAGAGAACTTGCACTAGTGAAAGTATGAACCCTAGGCCTTGTTTCCTAGCATTGCAATACCGTTTGTGCTCACTTTTATCATTAATTACCTTACTGTTTTTATATTTTCAGATTACAAAAATCTATATCTACCATCCATATTGCACTTGTATCACCATCTCTTCGCCGAACTAGTGCACCTATACAATTTAACATTGTATTGGGTGTGTTGGGGACACAAGAGACTCTTTGTTATTTGGTTGCAGGGTTGTTTGAGAGAGACCATCTTCATCCTACGTCTCCCACGGATTGATAAACCTTAGGTCATCCACTTGGGGGAAATTTGCTACTGTCCTACAAACCTATGCACTTGGAGGCCCAACAACGTCTACAAGAAGAAGGTTGTGTAGTAGACATCAAGCTCTTTTCTGGCGTCGTTGCCGGGGAGGTGAGTGCTTGAAGGTATATCTTTAGATCTTGCAATATAATCTTTTAGTTTCTTGTTTTATCACTAGTTTTATAAAATAAAACTACAAAAAAATGGAATTGAGTTTGCCTCATACGCTTCATCTTTTTAATATCTTTTGTGAGAATGATGGAAAGGAAAATTGTGCTCAATTTCTAGAACAAGAAGTCTATAAAATGTTTGGCACTAAATCTTTGAATGAGGAGCATGATTGCAATGTTGTTAGTATGAACTCTTTGAATATCCATGGTACTAATGATGATTGCACTAGTCATGATGAAAATGTCTCTTATAAGCATGTCAATTTTTTTGGAGTGCATAGAGTTTGCAATGACACACCAAATAGGGAAGATAGATTTTGCAAGAGGCATAAGTATTTAGAAACTAAATGGTTGCAAGAAAGGCTAGATGTTTGTGCTGAAGATTTAAAATATCTTTGCCATCCTTGTGAACTTTGTAATAAACGTGATCATTTAAATCCCCAATGCAAATTGTTTCATGATCGTATCATGTCCAAAAATTGTGATGACTTGATTTCCCTTGCACATCATAATGAACTTAGTTTGCTTATGGGTTATGAAGAAATGAAACGTTTAACTAAGGATCTTCCAGAATTTGTCCTTGATAAAGTTCTTGATTTTGTTCTAGAGGAAGTTTATATGTATTGTTCGGTGAATTGCATTGAAAATCCTTATATTGCCAATTACATAAAGAAAAGAAGGCAAATAGAAGATGAAGAGAATACTAATGAAAGGGAAGAGACTTCCCAATATCCTCCTATTATTTCTTATGATGAATCAGGTAACGAGGAGGAGCTTTCTATTCAACCAATCTCATCGATAAGGAGTTCAAAAAGGAGGGTTAAACCCACACATGATGTGAAGAAGAAAAATAAAAGACGGAGAAGCAAGGGTAGAAAGGTATCCCTCCCAAATGATGTTGCTCCTATTACTCATTGTGATGATGATAATTGCTATACTATTGATGCTATCCATACTATTAATGATGATAGTGATTATGCTTATGATATGAAAAGGCCCAAGCTTGGGGATGCTATGTTTGATGAGGATGACATGTTTGATAATATATTTGCTACAATTAATATTTGTGCCAAGCTTGGGGATGCTATGTTAAATGAAGATGATATTTTTATCCTCCCAAGTTTTGATGAACAAATTTATTATGATAATAGCTTGCCTCCTATTTATGATGATTATTGTCATGACACTTATGCTATAAAAAGTAGTGTGATTATAGTTATAAAACTTATCATGATTATGATTACCCTTTTTCTGAACATTACTCTTTTAATGTGGAAACAATTTATAGTATTAGAGTCTCTTATGATACTCCCACTATTCCGAATGAGAAGAATTTTGCTTATGTGGAGAATAGTAAAATTTCTATGCAAGTAGATCATGAAAAGAATGACTTATGTGCTGGTTATATTGTTGAATTCATTCATGATGCTACTGAAAATTATTATGAGGGAGGAACATATGCTTGTAGGAATTGCAATAATATCAAGTTTCCCCTCTATGTGTTGAAAATTTTAAAGTTATGCTTGTTTTGCCTTCCTATGCTAGTTGATTATTGTTCCCATAAGTTGTTTGCTCACAAAATCCCTATGCATAGGAAGTGGGTTATACTTAAATGTGTTAGTTGATGAAGTCATGTACCTAGGGTAGGGTCATGAACCTGTCTAAGGTACCCTCCCCGAGGACATCTTTAAATGAAGTCATCTTCCAGTCGACCTAGAGAGACTCCACTCGACTGATTGGAAGACACTCGACGAACATGAAGACACTCGACCATGAAGACTCACTCGACCACCAGGAGTTCAAGATCTACTCTGTATCCAAATGGTCTGTAATTAAGTAGTCTTTATGGTCATGATGACACTTTATGTAAGGCGTTACCAGTAACGCCAGACCTTAATGTACTTTAACCCTCCGCTACGTGGGCTGGCTGGGGTCTTGGCATCCTCTATATAAGCCACCCCCTCCACTGGCAGAAGGGTTCGCACCCCTGTAACTCTCACACATATAATCCAGTCGACCGCCTCCGGGCTCCGAGACGTAGGGCTGTTACTTCTTTCGAGAAGGGCCTGAACTCGTAAAACACTTGTGTGCATAACTACTCCATAGCTAGGATCTTGCCTCTCCTTAGTACCCCCCTACATTACTGTCAGACTTAGAACCACGACAGTTGGCGCCCACCGTGGGGCAGGTGTCTTAGCGACTTATTGGAGAAGTTGCAATTTTTCCGATTCCCATCATCATGGTTTCAGGTGGAGTTTTGGTTGAGGGCCGCGAGATCCATCTCGGCGCGCTCACATTCGTCGCCGACGACTCTGCCTGGCTGCAGGAGGCTCCGCTCGACGTCGACGCGCTCCCAGTCTGCAGAGCTACGCACTTTCGAGCGTGCGTCCGTGGCGTCCTTCTGCGGCAACCGTCAACCCAGTATCGGCCGGTTTTCGTGTCATCCTCCCTCCCCGCTTCTCGCCAGCGTAAGCGCTCTGGTCGGTCGAGGCTTCAGCGGTGGGTTAGGCACGCGGTGGCTCGCCAGTCGACCACCGCCCAAGTCGTGGCACTCGAGCCCGACGAATCTCTCTACGTCCTGTTCGACCTGTCGACTGGCTCCGCAGAGACTGCATACGAGTGCGACAACAGTGATCCAGCGACGGAGGTCCTGATGGTCAATGGACCGCACTTTCCCCCCGGCTTTCCCGGTGCTGAGGGGGCAACGGCGGAGGCGATCTGTCGCATGCCCATGAGGAATATCTCCCCGAGCCCCTCAATTCGCAGCAGAGGGAAGAGCTTCACCGCTGGAACATGGATGCGCTTCACACTCCGATCGTTGGAGAAACCCCGGAGGCTCGCGCCTTGGAGGACGCGCGCTTGGCCAACCTAGCCGAGCGCACTCGACTAGAGAACCTTCAGCGGGCACTCGACGAGCGCGCGCGGCAACGGATTCCAGACTCCAGTCGACGCCATCTCTTTCCACCTCCAACTCAGGTATATCGAACTCCGATTCAGAATTTGGCAGCCGCAGCCCATATAGCAGAATCGATTCGGCCTTCCCAGTCAGAGGCTGGCAGAGGTTTGATGCAGATCATGGATTTGCTCCGGGCAGCAGGGGATCAGAATTCCACTGTATCGTAGTCGCGCAACAGGATCCATAGGAGATCCGTGGCAGCGAATACAGTCCAGTCGGCTCATAGCCCCAGATCACCCCCGAGGCGTGAAGGGCGTGGTGACCGACACGATCAGTACAGGAACCATGAACAGTATGATCACCGATTCGATCACAACGATCGACGTCGAGTGCCTACTCCCCCCCAAGGGGTGGGTCCTATATGCCTTGACAGCAGGATGATAGACGCCAGCACAGTGGCGGGCAAAGGATTCTGGTCCACCCCAGGGAACCAGGCTTTGATGCGAGATCCATCATCGTTCAAGGTCTGGTCGACCGAAACAGAGCCCACAGAGAGGGTAACGACAGAGATATACCCACCAGCAGCCGAGTGCATGTCTCCGGACCAGAGTGCTTCAGCAGAGCCATCAGAGCCGCGGTGATTCCTCCCAACTTCAGGTTGGCGACTGGAGTCAGCAAGTTCAACGGTGAGTCTAAGCCCGATACTTGGCTTGAGGACTACCGAGTGGCTGTTCAGATCGGCGGCGGGAATGACGAGGTGGCCATGAAGCATCTGCCTCTTATGTTGGAAGGGTCAGCCAGAGCATGGTTGAATCAGTTGAGACCCAGCAGCATTTACACTTGGGAGGACCTCTCCCGAGTGTTTGTCAGGAATGTTCGAAGGAACATGCAAGCGACCAGCAGGACTGACAGAGCTGCAATCTTGTGTGCAGAAGTCGAATGAGACTTTGAGGGATTACATCCAGAGATGGATCACACTGCATCACACAGTAGAGAATGTATCTGATCACCAGGCGGTCTGCGCCTTCAAGGAGGGCGTAAAGTACAGAGAGCTAAGCCTGAAATTCGGTCGAACCGGAGACATGTCTCTGAGTCGAATGATGGAAATAGCCACCAAATATGCCAATGGTGAGGAAGAGGATCGGCTCCGGAGCGGCAAGCATAAGTCAGTTGCCCAGGAAACCGGAGGAGGGAACTCCAGTCGGAAGCAGAAGCGGAAAGCCGAGCCAGCTGCTACTGGAGAAGCCTTGGCTGTGACTCAAGGGAAGTTCAAAGGAAAACCCAAAGGGCCCTGGAACCCCCAAAAAGTAAAAGATAAAGAAGGAAACGACGTGATGGATTTACCGTGTCACATCCACATGAAGAAAGATGAAGAGGGTAACTTCATTTACCCGAAGCATACCACTCGACAATGTCGACTCCTGATACAGTAGTTCCAAGGAAAGCAGCACAAGGATAAGGAAAAAGAGTCGGACAAAGTTGAGGACAAGGAGGACAGTGACGAGGAATATCCACAGGTCAATTCCACCCTGATGATTTTTGCTGACGTTGAGAGCAAAAACCGACTGAAAGTTATAAACCGAGAGGTGAATATGGCTGCTCCGTCAACACCCAATTATCTGAAGTGGTCTCAAACTGCCATTACATTTGACCAATCTGATCACCCGACGCACATAGCCACCCCTGGGAGGCAAGCGCTGGTGGTCGACCCAGTCATTGAGGGCACTCAACTGACTAAAGTGTTGATGGATGGCGGCAGTAGTTTGAATATACTGTATGCTGAGACGCTGAAAGGGATGGGCATTCCGATGTCCAGACTGAGCACAAGCAACATGAGTTTCTATGGAGTCATTCCTGGCAAGAAGGCCGCGTCACTCGGCCAGATTGCTCTTGATGTGGTTTTTGGTGATTCAAAGAATTTCCGCAAAGAGAAGCTGACATTTGAGGTTGTGGATTTCCAGAGTGCCTACCATGCTATTTTGGGCAAGCCAGCTTATGCACGTTTTATGGCCCGACCATGTTACGTGTACCTCAAACTAAAGACGCCTGGCCCTAAAGGCGTGATCACTGTCACTGGTAACCACAAGAAGGCAGAAGAGTGCTTCCAGAAAGGCTCAAAGATCGCCAATGCTCAGATGGTGGCAGAAGAGTGGCAGGAACACCAGAGGAATGCGGACCCGAGTGATTTGTTGCGAGCCAAAAAGCTGCTACGGAATCAGCGTTCTAGTCGTCCGGTGAGACAAAACCAGTTCACATCCACCCGACCGACCCCAACGCTGCTCCGACTCATATCTCCACAACACTCGACCCCAAATAGGAAGAAGCGCTCATCCAGTTCCTCCATGAGAACTGGGACATCTTTGCATGGAAACCTTCTGACATGCCGGGTGTACCCAGGGGACTGGCTGAGCATCGTCTGCGAGTCGATTCAAAGGCAAAACCTATGAAGGAAAATCCGCGACGGTCCGCCGTCGAGAAAAGGAAGGCTATTGGCGAAGAAGTGGCTTGGCTCCTAGCAGCAGAGTTTATCCGAGAGATTTACCACTCCGAGTGGCTCGCCAATGTCGTCATGGTCCCCAAAAAGGACAATTCACTTCGCATGTGCATTGATTTTAAGCATATCAATCGGGCATGCCTGAAAGATCATTTTCCTCTTCCCCGCATCGACCAAATAGTCGACTCGACTGTGGGATGCAGCGACTGTCTTTTTTGGACGCCTATTTCGGATACCATCAGATCCATCTGTTTGGACCCGATGAGATCAAAACAACTTTCATCACCCCATTTGGGTGCTTTTGTTATGTCACCATGCCATTCGGCCTCAAGAATGCCGGAGCCACGTTCATGAGGATGATTCACAAGTGTTTGCTCAGTCAAATCAGTCGGAATGTGGAAGCATACATGGATGACATTGTGGTCAAGTCACGGAAAGGTTCCGACCTGCTGACTGACCTCGCTGAAACATTTGCCAACCTCAGGAGGTACGATATCAAGCTTAACCCATCCAAGTGCACATTCGGAGTTCTTGGTGGAAAGTTACTCGGTTTTCTCATTTCCGAACGAGGAATCGATGCAAACCCAGAGAAAGTGGGCACTATACTCCGAATGAAACGACCTGTGCGTGTGCACGATGTTCAGAAGCTTACTAGTTTCTTGGCCGCTTTAAGTCGATTCATCTCTTGCCTCGGTGAGAAGGCATTGCCTCTTTACCGATTGATGAAGAAGTCCGACAAGTTTGAGTGGACTCCTGAAGCTGATGCAGCGTTTGCAGAGTTTAAAATGCTGCTTTCCACCCAGCCGGTGCTTGCTGCCCCGATCAGCAAAGAGCCTTTGCTGCTTTACATTGCAGCCACAGGACAAGTCGTCAGTACTGTACTTACGGTCGAGCGGGAAGAAGAAGGGAAAGCCTTCAAAGTTCAGCGCCCAATATATTACATTTTCGAAGTCCTGACCCCATCCAAGCAACGATACCCTCATTATCAGAAGCTTGTATATGGGATTTATATGACCATGAAGAAAGTTGCCCACTACTTCTCTGACCATATCATCACAGTCGTCAGTGACGCCCCCTTATCAGAGATTCTGCACAACAGAGATGCAACTGGTCGAGTGGCAAAATGGGCGATTGAACTTCTTCCCTTGGATATCAGATTTGAGGCAAAGAAAGCTATCAAGTCCCAAGCAATAGCAGATTTCCTCGCCGAGTGGACTGAACAGCAGTTACCGACTCAAGTTCACTCGGAGCACTGGACTATGTTCTTCGATGGCTCCAAAATGCTGAATGGTTCCGGTGCCGGGGTAGTGTTGGTTTCCCCCCGAGGAGATAAGCTCAGATATGTACTCCAGATTCACTTGGATTCCTCCAACAATGACGCAGAATACGAAGCACTCTTGTACGGGTTGCGTATGGCCATTTCACTCGGCGTCCATCGCCTCATGGTCTACGGTGACTCGGATTTAGTGGTCAATAAAGTGATGAAGGAGTGGGACGTCAGAAGCCCAGCCATGACTGGTTACTGCAATGCAGTCAGAAAGCTGGAGAAGAAATTTGAGGGATTAGAGCTCCATCACGTCCCCGACTGAAAAATCAAGCAGCCGATGACTTGGCGAAGATAGGTTCCAAAAGAGAAGCCATCCTGAGTGGCGTGTTTCTGGAGCATGTTCACACACCGTCGGTTCAAGAAGATCCGTTCACTGAAGAAGCCCCACAGCCAAAAAGTGCCACGGATCCGACCGAAGTCGAGATCCCAGCTGTGGTCGACTTAATCATGGAAGTTCTGGTTATCCCTCCCGACTGGATAGTGCCCTATATCGCGTATATTCTAAGGAAAGAGCTCCCAGAGAATGAAGAGGAGGCTCGAGAGGTCGTTCGTCGATCCAAAGCCTTTACTGTCATGAGGGGACAGTTGTACAGAGAAAGTACGACTGGAGTAAGCCAGAAATGCATAACACAGGAAGAGGGTCGAGTGATTCTCAATGACATCCACTCAGGGACCTGTGGCCATCATGCGTCCTCTCGGACCATCGTGGCTAAAGCATACCGAGCGGGTTTTTACTGGCCCAGAGCAAACGAAATGGCGAAAGAAATAGTCGACAAATGTGAAGGATGTCAGTTTTACTCCAACATGTCACACAAACCCTCCTCAGCCTTGAAGACCATCCCGATCGTCTGGCCTTTCGCTGTTTGGGGTTTAGATATGGTTGGGCCACTAAGAACTGGCAGGAGCGGCTTCACCCATGTACTGGTGGCAGTCGACAAGTTCACCAAGTGGATCGAAGCGAAGCCCATTAAAAATCTTGATGTTGGCACTGCCATCAGCTTCATCAGAGAATTAATATTCAGATATGGAGTTCCGCATAGCATCATCACTGACAATGGGTCAAATTTCGACTCCGATCAATTCAAAGCTTTCTGCGCTTCCCAAGGCACGAGAGTCGACTACGCTTCAGTCGCCCACCCCCAGTCGAATGGGCAAGAAGAAAGAGCAAACATCCTAATTCTCAAAGGACTGAAACCCCGGTTGATGCGGGACCTCAAGCACGCAGCAGGCGCGTGGGTCGACGAACTTCCATCAGTTCTTTGGGGATTGAGGACTACTCCAAATCGGTCGACTGGGAGGACTCCGTTCTTTCTGGTCTACGGAGCTGAGGCGGTTCTGCCAAGCGATCTGCTCCACAATGCACCGCGAGTCGAGCTCTACTCTAAAGCTGAAGCAGAACAAGCTCGGCAGGACGTAGTCGACCTTTTAGAAGAAGAAAGAGAGATGGCCATGATCCGGTCGACCATCTATCAGCAAGACTTGCGTCGATTCTACGCCAGAAATGTGAAGAGCCGAGCCTTCCAAGAAGGAGACTTGGTCCTCCGAGTGGACCAACAGAAGCCACACAAACTCGCCCCTACTTGGGAAGGCCCCTTCATTGTTACCAAAGTTCTCCACAACGGAGCATACCGTCTTTACAACATCGACCGCCAGATCAATGAGCCACGAGCCTAGAATGCGGATCTGCTTCGCCCCTTTTATACTTAAGTATTCACTCGGATGGGTTGTAATAAAATTACTTCTGTAGTTTATTTATCAAAGACAAGAGTTTCATAATTTTCCCAGTGATTGCTATTGCTTTTGTTCTCATAAATCAGTCCCTCAGTGGGTGGCTTAGCTGCGAATCCGTTTCGCCTAAGTTTGTAAAAGAAAATCCTACCGAGTGGTAAGCCAGCCTTCCACTCGGAGGCTTAGCTGCGAATCCATTTCGCCTAAGTTTAAACAAAATCCTACCGAGTGGTAAGCCAGCCTTCCACTCGGAGGCTTAGCTGCAGTCCAAGTACTCGCCTAAGTTAAAACAAAATCATACCAAGTGGTAAGCCAGCCTTCCACTCGGAGGCTTAGCTACAGTCCAAGTACTCGCCTAAGTTAAAACAAAATCCTACTGAGTGGTAAGCCAGCCTTCCACTCGGGGGCTTAGCTGCAGCCCAATGCTCGCCTAAGTTTTTGAAATCCTACCGAGTGGTAAGCCAGCTTTCCATTCGGGGGCTTAGCTGCAACCTAGTGTTCGCCTAAGTATAAAATACAACATGCGCTCCGCAAGGAGGACGAAGTGCAGGTCGACTCCTGCCTTCTCCTTCCGAGCTACGCCACAAATACAACGTGCGCTCCGCAAGCAGGACAAAGCGCAGGTCGACTGCTACCTTCTCCTCCAAAACTATGCCATGAAAACCCAACCGAGTGGAGAGCAAAGCTCCCACTCAGGGGCTTAGCTGCAACCTAGTGTTCGCCTAAGTATAAAATACAACGTGCGCTCCGCAAGGAGGACGAGGCGCAGGTCGACTCCTGCCTTCCCCTTCCGAGCTACGCCACAAATACAATGTGCGCTCCGCAAGGAGGACGAAGCGCAGGTCGAGTCCTGCCTTCTCCTTCCGAGCTACGCCACAAATACAACATGCGCTCCGCAAGGAGGACGAAGCGCAGGTCAACTGCTACCTTCTCCTCCAAAACTATGCCACGAAAACCCCACCGAGTGGAGAGCAAAGCTCCCACTCGGAGGCTTAGCTGCAGCCCAGCGCTCGCCTAAGTTTATGAAATCCTACCAAGTGGAGAGCAAACCTCCCACTCGGGGGCTTAGCTGCAGCCCAGTGCTCGCCTAAGTTTATAAAATCCTACCGAGTGGAGAGCAAACCTCCCACTCGGGGGCTTAGCTGCAGCCCAGTGCTCGCCTAAGTTTATGAAATCCTACCGAGTGGAGAGCAAACCTCCCACTCGGGGGCTTAGCTGCAGCCCAGTGCTTGCCTATGTTTATAAAATCCTACCGAGTGGAGAGCAAACCTCCCACTCGGGGGCTTAGCAGCAGCCCAGTGCTCGCCTAAGTTTATAAAATCCTACCGAGTGGAGAGCAAACCTCCCACTCGGAGGCTTAGCTGCAGCCCAGTGCTCGCCTAAGTTTCGAAAATCCTGTCGAGTGGAGAACTAACCCCCCACTCGGAGGCTTAGTTTCAGCCTAGCACTTCCCTAAAACATGACGAGTACAAGTCGACTGCAATTTGTGCTTCGCCCTGCCTGCAAAAGAGCATCACAGACACTGGTATATATTCCAACCCAAGGATGATGATTGTTCGAAAGCAGAAGTAAACATATTCAACGACAAACCAAGTTCGGGTAGCGTCCTACGGATCCAGAAGCGCTCAGGCATCAAGCCTGTTAAGGTTTATCGGTTACAAAAATCACTCGGCATTCCGAGGCAAATTCAAAGCATCAAGCATAGAAGTTTTTTACCCTCCTGCGGAGGGCTGGAAGGCGCAACAAACTCGTCCAGGTCGATTCCGTCTGCGATCCGAGTGGCGGCGGCGATGAAGGTCTCCATGAAGGATCGGAAGTCATGCTTCTTGGTTTTGGCCACCTTGAGAGCTACCAGCTTGTCTTCTCGCACATCCTTGCAGTGGACACAGACAAGAGATAGAGCAACGTCGGCACCGCACCTGGCAGAAGACTTCTTCCATTCTTGCACTCGACTTGGAACTTCGTTCAGTCGAGTCATCAGGGACTCAAGGTCATTCTGAAGTGCTTCTCCTGGCCAGAGTGCCGTGTCGATGCGTGGCATCGCAACCTTCAGCCTTGCAAGATAGTCAACAACGGCAGCAACGCGAGACTCGAGTCTGAGCACGCTCATGGCAGTTTCATCCTTCACAGGAGAATTGATGGGATCCAGGCTCGTCTCCAGTCGACCAGTCTCCTCCTCAAAGTTCTGGCAGAACTCTATAGACACAACCCCAAAGTTAAGGCAGCAGTTTGGTGGCGAGGTCAAGATTAAAAAGCCTGTCAGATACAAAGGGTTACCTTCAAGCATGAGGAATAGCTTCTTGGCGAGTCCTCCCAGATAAGCCTCCAAGTCATTCTTCTTTCCCACCAGTTCGCTAGCTTTGTCACTCAGGACCATCTTGTCATTCTTCAGTCGAGTAACCTCCTGGTTGGCCACGTCGAGAGCAGCTTTCAGATTAGTGTTTTCCTCTTCAAGTTTGCTGATGGAAGCCAGCTTCTCTTCTGCAAGTTTTGTCTTGTCCGAAGCTGCTTTCCGCGCCACGGCGAGGTCAAGGTCCTTCTTCTTCAGAGCATCCTTCAGTTTATCTGCAAAATCATAATAAGATCAGACTCGGGGACAGGCAAGAAGCAAAGACAGTCATCAAGATTCTCACCAAACATACCTTTTGCCTCCTCCTTCTCCTTCGTTAAGTTCTCCTTGACAAGCTTCAGATCAAGTTCGAGTTGGATATGCTTGTTCTCCAATTCAGTATAACGAGCTGCAAGCTCGCAAGATTTCTGCAAAAAATCAGTCGACAGATGGCAAAGATAGGTCACTTCCGAGTGAACTAAGAGAAAAATTGTAGTATTTCTAAGACTACAGCTGAATCTAAACATTCAACTGTAGTCTCGGGGACTACACCTAGTGGGTGCACTCAGCGTGCCCCCACTAGTTCTATCAGCTAGACTCAGAGTCGATCAGTCGACCAAAAAAAGAGTGCGTGTGTTCTTCTAGTTGACTGCCAGCAGTCGACCACAGTCTCGGGGACTACACCCAGTGGGTGCACTCAGTGTGCCCCCATCGGTTTATGATTCCATTCGACCAGAAAAACTCAAGACATAAAGACTATAGTCCACTGCCAGCAGTCGACCATAGTCTTGGGGACTACACCCAGTGGGTGCACTCAGCGTGCCCCCACCAATCCAGATTCTCAATCGACACACCCGGTGGGTGTACAACAGACACTAAGATTCTCAGAAAGAAAAGCTTTCAGATACCATATCCTAACAGAACAGGCAGTGATCGACCAACCTGAACATTGCTCTGAAGGGCTGAACTGGCGTCATAAGCTGCTTGACTGGCGTCTCGGATCGCCTTCACTTGCTCCATTATAACCCCCGCCCGGCGTATGGCTTCTTTAGCAGCGCTTGCTTGGTCTTCAGGGACGTGGTGGGTAGAGAAAAGTGAAGGCTGGCCGGTACTCGACGTCGAAGGGCGAGCACTCATCAGCGGCACCACAAAGGATACGGTAGGCCGAGTGACGCTGTCTCCATCCGTGACTAACGTCTCAGGTGCTGATACGGCCTGAGTTGCCTTGCCGGCAGATGCTCTCCTATTCCTCCTCTGCCTCAGTGGTACCTCATCTTCATCATCATCAGGAAGATCAATAATGATGTTAGACGGAGCTACAGAAAAGAGTCAAATCAAAACCGAAGATCCCACTGACTGAAAACGAAACTTCAAAGGTCATACCAGGGTTGGAAGTGACGGCATCCACCATTTCTTGGTCATCAGGTCTGGCCGAGGTGTCAGAAGTAGCAGCACTGCAGTTTCAGAAATCAGTCGACCAGCTAACGAACCGACCAAGAATAAATCCATGAGAAACAAGAGGACACGAGCTATGTCATTACCCAGAAATAGTGGGAATCACCATCTTCATTTTCGGCAAAGTCTTCGTCGGCCTCGACGGCACCACTCGAGATTGCTTCAGCGCTTTCTCAGTCGGCGCCGGAGAGGTCGTCCGAGGACGCTTGGTCGATTGCACAGCTGGTGCGGCCCCCTTGCCGCGCTCGACCGCAGGGTCATGAGCAAGCTTAGACCTTCTTTCAAAATGGGGAGGCACAACTTCCTCCTCCTCTTCCTCCTCCTCTTCCTCCTCATCGGAGCCTGCATCTTCATCACCCTCATCGCCATCCGATTCCCACTCCTCCTAACTTTCACCTCCACTTCCTTCCTCCTCCTTGGTCAGTGCTTGTGCCCCGTTGGGCATCGAATACAACTCAGTGGTAGCCTGAAAGACAACAAACAAGACAAAAGTCGATCGACTGATCTGCAACGAAACAGAACGGACGGAACGTGATTACAATCGGAGATAAGTGGTCATACCTTGTCTACCTCATAAGATTGGTCGAGTGGCGGGATCCTCCTGGCTCCACGAGGGTTGTCCTTGTTCCCCGTGATGGCAGTCATCCACCTCTCTAGTGTGACATCGTCGACCTCTTCTGGGTGGACCCGAGTGGTGTCTTAAGTACCAGAGTACAACCACATCGGGTGACCCTGGTACTGGAGTGGCTGGATACGCCGTCGAAGGAAAACCTCCAGAAGATCCATGCCAGTCACACCATCGCGAATGAGTTGTTCTACCCGCTCCATCAACATTTTAACCTGCGCCTTCTCCTCCGTAATTACTTTCAGAGAAGATGGCTTGTTCACTCGACTCATGGTGAAGGGAGGGAGCCCAGTCGACTGCCCTGGCGTCGACCGGTCTTGGCAGTAGAACCAGGTCGACTGCCACCCTCTAACTGACTCGGGAAGGGTCATAGCTGGAAAAGCACTCTTACACCTCATCTGGACCCCAAGACCCCCACACATCTGGATTACTTGGGTTCTCTCGTCATTCGGATTGCCCTTTTTGACCGTCTGAGAGTGGCAAGTGAATATGTGTTTGAAAAGGCCCGAATGCGGCCGACAACCCAAGAAGTTTTCGCACAGAGACACGAAAGCGGTGAGATAGGCAATGGAATTGGATGTGAAGTGGTGGAGCTGAGCCCCGAAGAAGTTCAGAAACCCTCGAAATAAGAGATGCGGCGGCAAAGAAAACCCACGATCGACATGAGTCGCTAGAAGGACACACTCACCCTCCTGAGGCTGCGGCTGCCACTCTGTCCCCGGAAGCCTCACTGCTCCGTGCTCGATCAGCCCCTTGTTGGCCAGGTCGTCGAGATCCTTCTGGGTGATGGTCGAGCGGATCCAATCCCCTTGGATCCAACCTTGTGGTAGGCGGGATGTTGGGGAACGTTGCAGAAAATTAAAATTTTTCCTACGGTTTCACCAACATCCATCTATGAGTTCTTCTAAGCAACGAGTCAAGGGAGAGAGTTTGCATCTACATACCACTTGTAGATCGTGTGCGGAAGCTTGCAAGGTGAAGATGTAGTCGTACTCGACGTGATTCGAATCACCGATGACCAAGTGCTGAACGGACAGCACCTCCGCGTTCAACACACGTACGGGACGGGAGACGTCTCCTCCTTCTTGATCCAGCAAGGGGAAAGGAGAGGTTGAGGAAGACAGCTCCACCGGCAGCACGACGGCGTGGTGATGGTGGAGAGGCAGTACTCCGACAGGGCTTCGCCAAGCGTACAACGGAGGAGGAGAGGTGTTGGGGAGGGGAGGGCTGCGCCTTGGAGGTGGTGCGGCTGCCCTCCCCTCACCCCTCTATTTATAGGGGGAAGGGAGAAGGGGGCCGGCCCCCTAGAACCCATCTAGGGGGGGGGTGCGGCGGCCTAGGGGAGAGGGGAGAGGGTGGCTTGCCCCCCAAGCCAAGGGGGGCGCCCCCTCTAGGGTTCCCCCTCAACCCTAGGCGCATGGGCCCAAGGGAGGGGGGTGTGGCCAGCCCACCAGGGGCTGGATCCCTGCCCCATGCAGCCCATATGGCCCCCCGGGAGGGGTGGCCCCTCCCGGTGGACCCCCGGAACCCTTCCGGTGGCCCTGGTACAATACCGGTATGACCCCGAAACTTCCCGGTGTCCGTTTGACAACTTCCCATATATAAATCTTTACCTCCGGACCCTTCCGGATCTCCTCGTGACATCCAGGATCCCATCCGGGACTCCGAACAACATTCGGTAGTCACATACTAGTCTTCCTAATAACCCTAGCGTCACCGAACCTTAAGTGTGTAGACCCTACGGGTTCGGGAGACATGCAGACATGACCGAGACGCTCTCAGTCAATAACCAACAGCGGGATCTGGATACCCATGATGGCTCCCACATGCTCCTCGATGTTGTCATCGGATGAACCACTATGTCGAGGATTCGATCAAACCCTGTATGCAATTCCCTTTGTCAATCGGTACGTTACTTGCCCGAGACTCGATCGTCGGTATCCCAATACCTTGTTCAGTCTCGTTACCGGCAAGTCACTTTACTCGTACCGTAATGCATGATCCCGTGTCCAACACCTTGGTCACATTGAGCTCATAATGATGATGCATTACCGAGTGGGCCCAGAGATACCTCTCCGTCATACGGAGTGACAAATCCCAGTCTCGATCCGTGTCAACCCAACAGCTACTTTCGGAGATACCTGTAATGCACCTTTATAGTCACCCAGTTACGTTGTGACGTTTGATACACCCAAGGCACTCTTACGGTATCCGGGAGTTACACGATCTCATGGTCGAAGGAAGAGATACTTGACACTGGCAAAGCTCTAGCAAAAAGAACTACACGATCTTTTATGCTATGCTTAGGATTGGGTCTTGTCCATCACATCATTCTCCTAATGATGTGATCCCGTTATAAATGACATCCAATGTCCATAGTCAGGAAACCATGACTATCTGTTGATCACAACGAGCTGGTCAACTAGAGGCTCACCAGGGACATATTGTGGTCTAAGTATTCACACGTGTATTACGATTTCCGGATAATACAATTATAGCATGAATAAAAGACATTTGTCATGAACATTGAAATATAATAATACTTTTATTATTGCCTCTAGGGCATATTTCCAACAGTCTCCCACTTGCACTAGAGTCACTAATCTAGTTACATTGTGATGAATCGAACACCCATAGAGTTCTGGTGTTGATCATGTTTTGCACGCGAGAGAGGTTTAGTCAGCGGATCTGCGACATTCAGATCCGTGTGCACTTTGCAAATCTCTATGTCTCCATCTTGAACATTTTCACGGATGGAGTTGAAACGACGCTTGATGTGCCTGGTCTTCTTGTGAAACCTGGGCTCCTTGGCGAGGGCAATAGCTCCAGTGTTGTCACAGAAGAGTTTGATCGGCCCCGACGCATTGGGTATGACTCCTAGGTCGGTGATGAACTCCTTCACCCAAATCGCTTCATGCGCTGCCTCCGAGGCTGCCATGTACTCTGCTTCACACGTAGATCCCGCCACGACGCTCTGCTTGCAGCTGCACCAGCTTACTGCTCCACCATTCAACATATACACGTATCCGGTTTGTGACTTAGAGTCATCCAGATCTGAGTCGAAGCTAGCGTCGACGTAACCCTTTGCGACGAGCTCTTCGTCTCTTCCATAAACGAGAAACATGTCCTTCGTCCTTTTCAGGTACTTTAGGATATTCTTGACCGCTGTCCAGTGTTCCTTGCCGGGATTACTTTGGTATCTTGCTACCAAACTTACGGCAAGGTTTACATCGGGTCTGGTACACAGCATGGCATACATAATAGATCCTATGGCTGAAGCATAGGGGATGACACTCATCTCTTCTTTATCTTTTGCCGTGGTCGGTGATTGGGCCGAGCTCAATCTCACACCTTGTAACATAGGCAAGAACCCCTTCTTGGACTGATCCATTTTGAACCTCTTCAAAATCTTATCAAGGTATGTGCTTTGTGAAAGACCTATGAGGCGTCTCGATCTATCTGTATAGATCTTGATGCCTAATATATAAGCAGCTTCTCCAAGGTCCTTCATTGAAAAACACTTATTCAAGTAGGCCTTAATGCTGTCCAGAAATTCTATATTATTTCCCATCAAGAGTATGTCATCTACATATAATATGAGAAATGCTACAGAGCTCCCACTCACTTTCTTGTAAACGCAGGCTTCTCCATAAGTCTGCATAAACCCAAACGCTTTGATCATCTCATCAAAGCGAATGTTCCAACTCCGAGATGCTTGCACCAGTCCATAAATGGATCGCTGGAGCTTGCATACTTTGTTAGCGTTCCGAGGATCGACAAAACCTTCCGGCTGCATCATATACAGTTCTTCCTTAAGATGCCCGTTAAGGAATGCCGTTTTGACGTCCATCTGCCATATCTCATAATCATAGTATGCGGCAATTGCTAACATGATTCGGACGGACTTCAGCTTCGCTACGGGAGAGAAAGTCTCGTCTTAGTCAATCCCTTGAACTTGTCGATAACCCTTAGCGACAAGTCGAGCCTTATAGATGGTAACATTACCATCCGCGTCCGTCTTCTTCTTAAAGATCCATTTGTTTTCTATCGCTCGCCGATCATCGGGCAAGTCTGTCAAAGTCCATACTTTGTTTTCATACATGGATTCTATCTCGGATTTCATGGCCTCAAGCCATTTGTTGGAATCCGGGCCCGCCATCGCTTCTTCATAGTTCGAAGGTTCATTGTTGTCTAACAACATGATTTCCAGGACAGGGTTGCCGTACCACTCTGGTGCGGAACGTGTCCTTGTGGACCTACGAAGTTCAGCAGTAACTTGATCCGAAGTACCTTGATCATCATCATTGTTTTCCTCTTCAGTTGGTGTGGGCATCATAGGAACGGTTTCCTGCGCTGCGCCACTTTCCCGCTCAAGAGGTAGTACTTCATCGAGTTCTACTTTCCTCCCACTTACTTCTTTCGAGAGAAACTCTTTTTCCAGAAAGCATCCGTTCTTGGCAACAAAGATCTTGCCTTCGGATCTTAAGTAGAAGGTATACCCTGCAGTTTCCTTAGGGTATCCTATGAATACACATTTTTCCGACTTGGGTTCGAGCTTTTCAGGTTGAAGTTTCTTGACATAAGCATCGCATCCCCAAACTTTTAGAAACGACAGCTTAGGTTTCTTTCCAAACCATAATTCATACGGTGTCGTCTCAACAGATTTAGACGGTGCCCT
Organism: Triticum aestivum; assembly: GCF_018294505.1. Taxonomy (NCBI): domain Eukaryota; kingdom Viridiplantae; phylum Streptophyta; class Magnoliopsida; order Poales; family Poaceae; genus Triticum; species Triticum aestivum. The sequence continues at coordinate 132,003,685 of NC_057801.1, forward strand.
ATTTAAAGTGAATGTAGCTGTCTCTAGAGCGTATCCCCAAAATGATAGCGGTAAATCGGTAAGAGACATCATAGACCGCACCATATCCAATAGGGTGCGATTACGACGTTCGGACACACCATTTCGCTGAGGTGTTCCAGGCGGCGTGAGTTGTGAAACGATTCCACATTTCCTTAAGTGTGTACCAAATTCGTGACTTAAGTATTCTCCTCCACGATCTGATCGTAAGAATTTTATCTTTCGGTCACGTTGATTCTCTACCTCATTCTGAAATTCCTTGAACTTTTCAAAGGTCTCAGACTTGTGTTTCATTAAGTGGACATACCCATATCTACTCAAGTCATCAGTGAGAGTGAGAACATAACGATATCCTCCGCGAGCCTCAACGCTCATTGGACCGCACACATCGGTATGTATGATTTCCAACAAGTTGGTTGCTCGCTCCATTGTTCCGGAGAACGGAGTCTTGGTCATTTTGCCCAAAAGGCATGGTTCGCACGTGTCAAACGATTCATAATCAAGAGACTCTAAAAGTCCATCGGCATGGAGCTTCTTCATGCGCTTGACACCAATGTGACCAAGGCGGCAGTGCCACAAGTATGCGGGACTATCGTTATCAACTTTAAATCTTTTGGCATCTACACTATGAACATGTGTAATATTACGCTCGAGATTGATTAAGAATAAACCATTGACCATCGGAGCATGACCATAAAACATATCTCTCATATAAATCGAACAACCATTATTCTCAGACTTAAATGAGTAGCCATCTCGTATCAAACGAGATCCAGATACAATGTTCATGCTCAAACTTGGCACTAAATAACAATTATTAAGGTTCAAAACTAATCCCGTAGGTAAATGTAGAGGCAGCGTGCCGACGGCGATCACATCGACTCTGGAACCATTCCCGACGCGCATCGTCACCTCGTCCTTCGCCAGTCTCCGTTTATTCCGCAGCTCCTGCTGTGAGTTACAAATATGAGCAACGACACCGGTATCAAATACCCAGGAGTTACTACGAGTACTGGTAAGGTACACATCAATCACATGTATATAAAATATACCTTTGGTGTTGCCGGCCTTCTTATCCGCTAAGTATTTGGGGCAGTTCCGCTTCCAGTGACCCTTCCCCTTGCAATAAAAGCACTCAGTCTCAGGCTTGGGTCCATTCTTTGATTTCTTCCCGGTAACTGGCTTACCAGGTGCGGCAACATCCTTGCCGTCCTTCTTGAAGTTCTTCTTACCCTTGCCCTTCTTGAACTTAGTGGTCTTATTGACCATCAACACTTGATGTTCTTTCTTGATTTCAGCCTCTGCTGACTTCAGCATCGAGAACACTTCAGGAATGGTCTTTTCCATCCCCTGCATGTTGTAGTTCATCACAAAGCTCTTGTAGCTTGGTGGGAGCGACTGGAGGATTCTGTCAATGACCGCCTCATCTGGGAGGTTAATGTTTAGCTGGGTCATACGGTTGTGCAACCCAGACATCTTCAGGATGTGCTCACTGACAGAACTGTTTTCCTCCATCTTACAACTGTAGAACTTGTCGGAGACATCATATCTCTCGACCCGGGCATGAGCTTGAAAAACTAGTTTCAGCTCTTCGAACATCTCATATGCTCCGTGGTGCTCAAAACGCTTTTGGAGCCCCGGTTCTAAGCTGTAAAGCATGCCGCACTGAACGAGGGAGTAATCATCAGCACGAGACTGCCAAGCATTCATAATGTCTTGGTTCTCTGGGACGGGAGCGTCACCTAGCGGTCCTTCTAGGACATATTGTTTCCTGGCAGCTATGAGGATGATCCTCAGGTTCCGGACCCAGTCCGTATAGTTGCTGCCATCATCTTTCAGCTTGGTTTTCTCTAGGAACGCGTTGAAGTTCATGTTGACATTAGCGTTGGCCATTGATCTACAAGACATATTTGCAAAGGTTTTAGACTAAGTTCATGATAATAAAGTTCTAATCAAATTATGAACTCCCACTTAGATTAGACATCCCTCTAGTGTTCTAAAGTGTTACACGATCCGAGTCGACTAGCCCGTGTCCGATCATCACGTGAGACGGACTAGTCATCGCCGGTGAACATTCTCATGTTGATCGTATCTTCCATACGATTCGTGTTCGACCTTTCGGTCTCCGTGTTCCGAGGCCATGTCTGCACATGCTAGGCTCGTCAAGTTAACCCTAAGTGTTTTCGCTGTGTAAAACTGTCTTACACCCGTTGTATGTGAACGTAAGAATCCATCACACCCGATCATCACATGGTGCTTAGAAGCGACGAACTGTAGCAACGGTGCACAGTTAGGGGAGAACACTTCTTGAAATTTTATAAGGGATCATCTTATTTACTACCGTCGTCCTAAGTAAACAAGATGCATAATACATAATAAACATCACATGCAATTATATAGTTGTGACATGATATGGCCAATATCATATAGCTCCATTGATCTTCATCTTCGGGGCTCCATGATCATCTTGTCACCGGCTTGACACCATGATCTCCATCATCATGATCTCCATCATCGTGTCTTCATGAAGTTGTCACGCCAACGACTACTTCTACTTCTATGGCTAACGCGTTTAGCAATAAAGTAAAGTGAGTTACATGGCGTTCTTCAATGACACGCAGGTCATACAAAAAAATAAAGACAACTCCTATGGCTCCTGCCGGTTGTCATACTCATCGACATGCAAGTCGTGAATCCTATTACAAAGAACATGATCTCATACATCACAATTCATCATTCATCACAACTTCTGGCCATATCACATCACATGATCAATCGCTGCAAAAACAAGTTAGACGTCCTCTAATTGTTGTTGCATCTTTTACGTGGCTGCAATTGGGTTCTAGCAAGAACGTTTTCTTACCTACGAATCACCACAACGTGATTTTGTCAACTTCTATTTACCCTTCATAAGGGCCCTGTTCATCGATTCCGCTCCAACTAAAGTGGGAGAGACAGACACCCGCCAGCCACCTTATGCAACTAGTGCATGTCAGTCGGTGGAACCGGTCTCACGTAAGCGTACGTGTAAGGTGATGGGGTCATGTACCTAGGGTAGGGTCATGGACCTGATCTAAGTACCTTACCCAAGGACACCCTTAGAAGAGGTCGCCTTCCAGTCGACCAACGAGGGACACACTCGACTGACTTGAAGGACTCGACCACGAAGACTCACTCGACCACCAGGAGGTCAGGAGGCACTCTGCACTGCAACGGCCTGTAATAAAGTAGGCTTTATGATAGTAAAGACACTTTATGTGGGGCGTTACCAGTAACGCCCCAGACTTAACTCCCCTTAAACCCTCTCCTACGTGGGCTGGCTGGGGTCCTGGCGCACTCTATATAAGCCACCCCCCTCCACAGGTAGAAGGGTTCGGCACCTTGTAACTCATATACTCATAATCCACTCGACCGCCTCCGGGCTCCGAGACGTAGGGCTATTACTTCTTCCGAGAAGGGCCCGAACTCGTACATCCCTTGTGTTTACAACCTCTCCATAGCTAGGACCTTGCCTCTCCATACCTACCCCCACTTACTGTCAGGCTTAGAACCACGACAGTTGGCGCCCACCGTGGGGCAGGTGTTTTAGCAATTTTGTGGAGAAGTTGCGATTCTTCCGAGTACTTTCATCATGGTGTCTGCTGGAGTTTTGGTCGAGGGTCGAGAGATCCGTCTCGGCACTCTCACCTTCATCGCCGACGACTCCGCGTGCCTCCAGGAGGCTCCACTCGACGTTGATGCGCTCCCCGTTCGTGGTGCGACGCATTTTCGCGCATGTGTCCGCGGCGTTCTGCTGCGGCAACCGTCAACCCCGTATCGGTCGGCTCCTCCATCGTCCACCCTCCCGGTCTCCCGCCAGCGCAAGCGCTCGGGCCGGTCGAGGCTTCAGCGATGGGTGAGGCACGCGGTGGCTCGCCAATCGGCCACCACCCAAGTTGCGGCAATCGAGCCCGACGAATCTCTCTACGGCTTGTTCGATCTGTCGACTGGCTCCGTAGAGACTGCATCCGCGTGCGGTAGCAGTGATCCAGCGGCGGAAATCTTGATGGTCGACGGGCCCTGCAGTCCCCCTGGCTTCGCCCGTGATGGTGGAGCAGGTGACGGAGGCGACCCCGCACGAGGCCACGAAGAGTACCAGCCCGAGCCACTCGACTCTCTGCAAAGAGAGGAACTTCGCCGCAGGAACGTGGATGCCCTGCGTACTCCCATCGCAGGAGAAACCCCCGAGGCTCGTGCCTTAGAGGAGGCACGTTTGGCCAATTTGGCCGAACGCACTCGACTGGAGAATCTTCAGCGAGCACTTGACGAGCGCGCGCAGCAACGAGTTCCCGACACCAGTCGACGTCAACTCTTCCCGCCGACTCAGGTATATCGAACCCCAATCGAGAATTTAGCAGCTGCGACCCGTATAGCAGAGTCCATCCAGCCTTCGCAGTCGGAAGCTGGCAGAGGTTTGCTGCAGATCAGGGATCTGCTCCGGGCAGCAGGAGATCAGAATTCAGCCGTGTCTCAGTCGCGCAACAGAATTCACAGTCGATCCGTCACTGCGAATACGGTTCAGTCGGCTCACAGCCCCAGATCGCCTCCGCGGCATGAAGGGCGCGAGAATCGGCGAGATCAATATGGCGACCGACTCGACCGAGATGATAGGCGTCGAGTGCCCAATTCCCCTCCGAGGGGTGGGTCTTACGCTCCTCGGTGGCAAGATGACAGGCGTCAGTGCAGTACCGGGCGAAGGGTTCCAGTCGACCCCAGAGAACCAGGCTTCGACGCGCGATCCATTATCGTGCAAGGTTTGGTCGACCGGAACAGAGCCCATCGGGGCGGACTCGACAGAGATGCGCCCACAAGCAGTCGAGTGCATGTTTCCGGTCCTGAATGTTTCAGCAGAGCTATCAGGGCCGCAGTTATCCCTCCCAATTTCAGGTTGGCAACAGGAGTCAGCAAGTTCACTGGTGAGTCTAAGCCTGAAACTTGGCTTGAAGACTACCGAGTGGCAGTTCAGATTGGTGGTGGGAACGACGAGGTGGCCATGAAGCATTTGCCCCTCATGCTGGAAGGTTCTGCCAGGGCATGGTTGACTCAATTACCTCCTAGCAGCATTTACGCTTGGGAAGATCTGTCTCGAGTGTTCATCAGAACGTTTGAAGGAACTTGCAAGCGACCAGCTGGATTGACAGAGTTGCAAGTCTGCGTGCAGAAGGCTAATGAGACTCTCAGAGAGTATATTCAGAGGTGGATCACTTTGCACCACACTGTGGAGAACGTGTCTGATCATCAGGCAGTCTGCGCCTTCAAAGATGGCGTCAAGAACAGAGAACTGAGTTTGAAGTTTGGTCGAACCGGTGACATGACTTTGAGTCGGATGATGGAGATTGCTACCAAGTACGCCAACGGCGAAGAAGAAGACCGACTCTGAAGCGGCAAGCATAAGCCGAGTCAGTCGGAAAAAGGAAACACCAGTCGGAAACAGAAGCGGAAGGCTGAACCGGCAGCTCCTGGAGAGGCTCTGGCCGTGACTCAGGGAAAGTTTAAGGGGAAACCAAAAGGATCCTGGAACCCCAAGAAGGTAAAGGATAAAGAAGGGAACGATGTAATGGATATGCCATGTCACATCCACACGAAGAAAGACGAAGAGGGGAATATCATCTACCCGAAGCACACCACTCGCCAATGTCGACTCCTGATCCAGCAGTTTCAGGGAAAACAGTCTAAGGACAAGGAGAAGGAGTCGGACAAGGCTGAAGACAAGGAGGACAGTGAGGAAGGATATCCGCATATCAACTCCACTCTGATGATCTTTGCAGATGTGGAAAGCAGGAGTCGACTGAAAGTCATTAACCGAGAGGTGAACATGGTTGCCCCAGCAAAAGCAAATTATCTGAAATGGTCTCAAATACCCATCACATTCGACCAATCTGATCACCCGACTCATATTGCCACCCCTGGGAGGCAAGCTTTGGTGGTCGATCCAGTTGTCGAAGGCACTCGACTGACAAAGGTGCTGATGGATGGTGGAAGCGGGCTGAATTTGTTGTATGCAGACACACTGAAAGGAATGGGCATTCCGATGTCCCGACTGAGCACTAGTAACATGAGCTTTCATGGAGTTATACCAGGGAAGAAAGCCGAGTCACTCGGCCAAATAGCTTTGGACGTGGTGTTTGGTGATTCGAAACATTTTCACAAAGAAAAGTTGACGTTTGAGGTCGTGGATTTTCAGAGTGCATATCATGCCATTTTGGGGAGACCAGCTTACGCACGGTTCATGGCTCGACCATGCTACGTGTACCTCAAATTGAAGATGCCCGGCCCCAAAGGAGTGATCACTGTCACCGGTGATCGGAAAAAGGCAGAAGAGTGCTTTCAGAAGGGCTCAAAGATTGCCGATTCCCAGGTGACAGCGGTCGAGTTCGAGGAATACAAGCAAAACGCAGATCCGAGTGACTTGCTGCGATCAAAGAAACCCGCCACAGAGTCTGCATTTCAGTCGTCCGGTGAGACGAAGCCTATTCACATTCACCCGACCGACCCCGATGCAGCTCCGACCCGCATCTCCACAACACTCGACCCAAAATAGGAAGAAGCGCTCATCCAGTTCCTCCGTGAGAACTGGGACATTTTTGCATGGAAGCCCGCTGACATGCCAGGTGTTCCCAGGGGACTGGCTGAGCATCGCCTAAGAGTCGACTCGTCTGCAAAACCAGTCAAAGAGCATCTTCGGCGGTCCGCCGTCCAGAAGAGAAAAGCCATTGGTGAAGAAGTGGCTCGACTGTTGGCGGCAGGTTTTATCCGAGAGATATACCACTCCGAGTGGCTCGCTAATGTCGTCATGGTTCCTAAGAAGGACAAGTCGCTCCGAATGTGCATTGATTTCAAGCACATCAACCGGGCCTGCCCGAAAGATCATTTTCCTCTCCCTCGCATAGATCAAATTGTTGACTCGACCGCGGGATGCGAGAGGCTATCTTTTTTAGATGCCTACTCCGAGTACCACCAGATCCGTCTGTACGGACCCGACGAGGTAAAAACAGCTTTCATCACTCCATTCGGGTGCTTCTGCTATATCACCATGCCATTCGGCCTCAAGAATGCCGGAGCCACATTTATGCGAATGATTCAGAAGTGTCTACTCACTCAAATCAGTCGGAATGTGGAAGCATATATGGATGATATCGTTGTCAAGTCACGAAAAGGTTCCGACCTGCTCGCTGATCTCGCCGAAACATTTGCCAACCTCAGAAGATATGATATCAAGCTCAATCCATCAAAGTGCACATTTGGAGTTCCTGGTGGCAAGTTACTCGGTTTTCTCGTTTCCGAACGGGGAATCGACACTAACCCAGAGAAGATTGGCACTATTCTCCGAATGAAACGCCCTGTGCGAGTGCACGATGTCCAGAAGCTTACTGGATGCTTGGCCGCATTAAGTCGATTCATCTCACGACTCGGTGAAAAGGCATTGCCTCTTTACCGACTGATGAAGAAGACAGACAAGTTCGAGTGGACTCCAGAAGCTGATGCAGCGTTTGCCGAGCTAAAAGCTCTGCTCTCCACCCAGCCGGTGCTTGCTGCTCCAATCAGCAAAGAGCCTCTGTTGCTCTATATCGCAGCCACATGACAAGTCGTCAGTACTGTGCTTACGGTCGAGCGGGAAGAAGAAGGAAAAGCTCTCAAAGTTCAGCGCCCAGTGTATTATTTGTCTGAAGTCTTGACTCCATCCAAGCAGAGATATCCTCATTATCAGAAGCTTGTGTATGGAATATACATGACCACAAAGAAGGTTGCTCATTATTTTTCTGATCATTCCATCACAGTCGTCAGCGACGCTCCACTATCAGAGATTTTGCACAACAGAGATGCAACTGGTCGAGTGGCCAAATGGGCGATTGAACTTCTTCCCCTTGATATCAAGTTTGAGGCAAAGAAAGCCATTAAGTCCCAGGCAATAGTAGATTTCCTCGCCGAGTGGATTGAACAACAGCAGCCGACTGAAGTTCACTCGGAGCATTGGACCATGTTCTTTGATGGCTCTAAGATGTTGAATGGTTCCGGTGCTGGGGTTGTCCTGGTTTCCCCCAGAGGAGATAAGCTCAGATATGTGCTCCAGATTCACTTTGATTCCTCCAACAATGAGGCAGAATATGAGGCCCTCTTATATGGGTTGCGCATGGCCATTTCACTCGGCGTCCGTCGCCTGATGGTCTATGGCGACTCGGATTTAGTGGTCAACCAGGTGATGAAAGAGTGGGACGTGAGAAGCCCAGCCATGACTGGATACTGCAGTGCAGTGAGGAAGCTGGAAAAGAAGTTCGAGGGGTTGGAGCTCCATCATATACCCCGACTGAAAAATCAAGCAGCTGATGATCTAGCAAAGATAGGTTCCAAGAGAGAAGCCATTCCGAGTGGTGTGTTCTTGGAGCATATACACACTCCGTCAGTCAAAGAAGATCCTTTCACCGAAGAAACTCCACAGCCCAAGAGTGCCACGGATCCGACTGAAGTTGAAGTCCCAGCGGTGGTCGACTTGATCATGGAGGTTTTGGTGGTCATTCCCGACTGGACAGTTCCGTATGTCGCATATATCCTGAGAAAAGAGCTTCCGGAGGATGAGGAAGAGGCTCGACAGATCGTCCGTCGATCTAAGGCCTTTACCGTAATCAAAGGACAATTATACAGAGAAAGCGCGACTGGAGTTGGTCAGAAGTGCATAACACCAGAAGAAGGTCGACTCATCCTCAATGATATTCACTCGGGGACCTGTGGTCATCATGCGTCCTCTCGGACCATCGTGGCCAAAGCATACCGAGCCGGATTTTACTGGCCAAAGGCGAATGAGATGGCAAAAGAGATAGTGGATAAGTGCGAGGGATGTCAGTTCTACTCGAATATGTCGCACAAGCCTGCGTCGTCCCTGAAGACCATCCCACTCGTCTGGCCTTTCGCAGTATGGGGACTGGACATGGTCGGTCCTTTGAGAACAGGACGAAGTGGCTTCACGCATGTACTGGTGGCAGTCGACAAGTTCACCAAGTGGATCGAGGCTAAACCAATCAAGAGCCTTGACACCGGTACTACTGTTAGCTTCATCAGGGAACTAATATTCAGATATGGAGTCCCGCACAGCATCATTACGGATAATGGGTCGAACTTTGACTCAGAGGAATTCAGAGATTTCTGCAACTCCCAAGGCACACGGGTCGACTACGCTTCAGTCGCCCATCCGCAGTCGAATGGACAAGCAGAGCGAGCTAATGGACTGATTCTTAAGGGATTGAAGCCTCGACTGATGCGTGATCTCAAACACGCGGCTGGAGCTTGGGTCGACGAACTTCCCTTAGTGCTTTGGGGGCTGCGGACCACACCTAATCGGTCGACCGGAAGAACTCCATTCTTCTTGGTCTACGGAGCTGAAGCAGTCTTGCCGAGTGATCTTCTCCACAATGCTCCTCGAGTTGAAATCTACAACGAAGCAGAGGCTGAACAAGCGCGGCAGGACGCAGTCGACCTTTTAGAGGAAGAAAGGGAGATGGCTCTGATCCGGTCGACCATCTACCAACAAGATTTGCGTCGTTTCCACGCCAGAAATGTGAGAGGTCGAGCCTTCCAGGAAGGGGATTTAGTTCTCCGAGTGGATCAGCACAAACCACACAAGCTTGCTCCTTCTTGGGAAGGCCCCTTCATCGTCACCAAGGT